>NC_089229.1:89445941-89792491 GCF_963924675.1 Phocoena phocoena
CCTAACAAGATGTGTGAGCATAAACCAGCTATTTTAGTCCTCTGGACCTCAGTTTTCTCCTTTATAACATAAGGGAGCTGGATTAGTCAATTTCAGAGAACTCTCTCATCTCAAAGTATTATGACTTCCTTCCATTTTTCCAAAGTAAAAATAATAACTTTTAATTCTAGTGTGAGCTATATACTACCATACCGGTTTTACATAAGAAACGCAGAGGATGTTAGAATATTAAAATATACATATCATTAAAATACATTTCAAAAATTATTGCACTTGATGGATTTTAATGAAAATAAATTCAGCACAGGTGTGAAAACACCTGAACATGGAAAATATTCAGTAAATATTAGTTTTGTCAAGTTCTCAGTTACTCTAATTGGCCGTTTTACCGTTAAATGCAGTATCTTCTTACGAGGCGCTATAGAGTAGTAGAAAGAGTATGATGTTTACGGTGAGAACTGGATTCAGATTCCATCCCCACCATATGCTAGCTGTGCAGTCTTGCGTAAGTCACTTAATTTCTCTGAGTTTGGTTGGCACATCCTTAAAATGGAGACACTAACGATTATCCTGCAGATTTTGAAAATTAAATGAAAGAATTTATAAGTACCAGGAACACAATAGGTTCTCAAAATTTAGTTCTTTTACCTTGATATTTATAATTTACTTTTACCACATAATATTTCACTAACTTGGTTTTTACATAAGATATCTCCTGCTAAATGTAGATATTCAGAATCTGGCCTTGTATACCTCACAATGTATAATTTACCCAGGAAATAATTCAAGAAGTCATCTTGCAACATCTTGAGTCTTCCCAATAGATGTTTGGAATCAAAGTAGGTTGATTCAGTCTGTAGTGACACTTAACCAAAAGTAAATTATCAAATGCACATATTTTTTATTGTAAGGATATGAATACAAAAACACAAATGTCCACACATCCTTACAGACTCATTAATATGCATGAGCCTCTATGTGTATATGTTTTAAAGGTATATTAGTAGTAAATTTAGAATATTTTTGTTTACTTACCACATTTCATCCACTAATAGCATTCACTAACAATAGAGTTATCTTTGTGCAACAATAACATTTACTGCTTTTCTACTTATAAACAATTACATACTTATAGAGGAAAATTTAGAAAATAGAAAGGGATAAAGAATAACATTGTCCCATGTCTCACTGTTCTAAAAGAAATTGTTTTAATATTTTGGTATGTGGCTAGCCATACATTTTTCTATGCATATGTGGCAAATGATATATAGCATATACTTTATATTATAACCACATTTAAGCATCTTAAAGGAAAGTAACAAGGAAGAATCCTAATGTTTGTCACTTGGACATTTTCATTAATATAGTGTACATTTTTCCCTGCCTTTAAAAATTCTTTTATGACATTTTAAGCTTTCTTGTGTTCAGTTTTATGGATAAAGCTTCATACATTGCTAAATCAGTCTTCTGTCATCAGATGTGTAGGTTGTTTCTTCAAGTTTTTATAGCATCAGTATTATCAATCTAATGCGGACTTTATAAACAAATACTCAAATCTGTGTCAGGCTAAATTCACAGGAGCATAGTTAATTAGACGAACCATATAACAGTTTAAAGGCTTACATTATATATTGCCAAAATGCTCTCTGGAAAAGTTATACCAATTATTCTCACACCAGAAAAGAAAAAACAATGCATTCCCTCACATAAGTTCCAACACTGGGAATTATTATTTTAAAAGAAATCCTTGTCACCTTGAGGGATGAAAGATGGTATCTCATTATCATTTTTAATTAGCATTTATTTGATTACTAGTGACGCTTTGATATTTCTCCTATTAGGGAACTGCCTGTTTATTCCTTTTGTCCATTTTTCTATTAGGGCAGGCTTACCTATTTTATCCGTGTTCTACACAGAAAATTAAAACATCACTCAGGTGCTAAACCCAGCCTGAATTCTATTATGATGCAAAGTAATTGTAGGTTGTTGATGCTATTTACAAATCGTATATCAATTTTATCTCACCATTGAAATAAAAAGCTGCATTCACAATTACGTCTGTCTCCTCAGTGGAACTCAGTCAAGTAAGACAAACACTCCTAAATTTTGACTCTAAAACTGTTCACATTCTTATTGCTGCAGAATACTGTTCTAGTATCATTATTAAAGTACCTAATATATTTCTGTGTGCGCTTCATTTATTACATGCCATAATGGGACTGAATATCTTTAGTGCCGGTTATGCACAATTAACACTTAGTTATTGTCTTGTCACTTCCGTCTCTACAAGACAAACTTCTTTAATGCAAGAAGTCAGCTAATCTTCATCAGTCAAGCAAAGCAGACACATTTTGTTACTCTGAATCCAGAAGTTTTCAATATAGGAGACTCTCCTTATCCTTTGGCGTCTGCTTGGGAAATCTCTCCAATAAAGCCATCTGCCTCAGGAGCCTCTACTCATAGTAGCCAAATCATTGTCTTAGTATTGCACCTTTTCAAGTGACACACAAGGCCAATAGGTAATTTACAGGCACTTTCCCTTAAGCAAACTTTCTTGACCCCTGAAATTATGATTTTATAAATGCTTATAATTTTATTTAGCAAGTCATTTCATCTTAACTTTTAATCACAATATCGTTAAGTTCTAAAGCATTTCTGAATGTTTAAAAAAGATGGTAGTAACAATGAACTTTCAAGATGGGTGATCTTCTCTGTCCTTTTTAAAAGGGTAAGGCTAAAAATGTGAATCCTGAATTAAAATCTAAAAGTTCATCTATTTTGAAAGGACCTGAAGAAGGTTATTTTGAACATCTTGTATGATAACATGAATCTCATTCAGAATTGGAAAATTCTGAGTAATAGGTTAATTTCTTAAAGATGAATAAAAACCCCCCCTTAGAAAATTCTAGGAAACTAAATGATGGTTTTATAAGAGAAGGGGAAAAATGCTTGTTTGTAATGAAATTGCCTCAAATATGTAGAACTGTGTAACATTAAAGAAAAAAAGCACTGTGCTAGGCTCTGTGGAAACAGAGGTGAATAAAATCCAGTTTCTCTCTTAGGGGTATCTAGAGTTTAGGGAGAGACATGACATCAAAGACTCACAGAAGAGAAGAATGTAATCAATGCTAAACAGATCTATACTGAGGGAAGAGAGGTCTGTGCTTCTTGAAGTCTTAAGAAAGCACCAAAGGGTTGATGTCCTGGGTGTTAAAGGACTCTCTAGGACTGGTTAGGATATAGGAAGTGTGTCTGGTGGGGGCGTGGAGGAAGTGAAGAAGGCTGGGTGCAGTGAAGAAAGGATTTTCCAGACAGATGGAGAAGCAGGCAAGGCATGGAGGTGTGAAAGCAAGTAATGTGTTCCGGAAATGAAAAGTGGCTCAGTGTGCTCAGAGATTAGAGAGGGAGTTTTGTAGGGACGTGGAGGAATATGGGGTAGAGAGAGGAAATTGTAAAGGTAGGAAATCAGTGGACTAAAGTCAACATGAGTCCAAATTTAAATTATTCGCCAAAAGTATCTTTGTTCTTTAAGGCTATTCAGTTCTAGAATAAGTCTTTCTTCACCAACATTTGTGGCCCACCCACTTCAAGTGGTAGTACAGGTTACGGTGGTATTTCAGAGGGTTCAAAGGAAAATTTACTCATGGTCATTTACCTCAGCACTGCTGCCCAGAGTGGGAAACCTGTTACACATTCATGAGAAAATTTGAAATGCCGAAGTAAATGATACACCAATAAATAAGTGCTTTGGGAAAGATCAGAATAAGTTGACGGGGTCAGGGAATACTGATGGAGGGAATGGAAACTACAGAATTTTGATTGATTGATTGATTGATTGAAGTACAGTTGCTGTACAATATTATATGTTACAGGGGTACAATATCCACAACTTTTAAAGGTTCTACTCCATTTATAGTTATTGTAAAACATTGGCTATGTTCCCCGTGTTGTACAGTATATCCGTATAGCTTATTTTATACCTAATAGTTTGTACCTCTTACTCCCGTACTCCTATATTCCCTTAAAGAAAGAATTTTTAGAATTTACGTAGATGGAAAAAAGGGAGAAATATCCCTGGCTAGGGAATAGCTAAGCAAAGGTGAGAAGATTATTGTTAGCAAATAATCATGAGAGCATATTTTTATACAGTGCTGATCACACACCAGACATTGTTCTGTTTTACATGTGCTAACTCATTTAATACTCAAAATAACCCAGAAGTAGGTACTATTATTAGCCTCATTTTACAGGTGAGGAAACTGAAGTGTAGAAAATTTAAATAACTTGCCCAAGATTACACAGATAGAAAAGGGTAGATTCAAAATTTGAACACAGGCAGTCTGGATTTAATCTCTGGATTCAGAGTCAGTATGAGGACCCTGACCTGTTTCGAGAAGAAGATTTGCTTTTCTGACAAAGTGGGTATAAATGGGAGTAGATATAGTGGAGTTAAAAAAAGGTAGATGCTAAATAATTGATAATAGGATTTGTGGCGTGGGTAGTGAAACTTGGTACAGAAAAGATTGTTCGGAATGCATTGTGTGATGACAACTGGGCTGTCACTGGGAAAAGACAGTAAATTTGTTCACAGGTGTACAATGAGTATATAACCTGCACTTCTTACTGAAAACACAGTACAGTATCAAAATCTCCATCTTTTAGTAACTGAGGATGCTAAATAGAACAGTAGAGACATTGGAAATATGGAATGGATCCCCTTTCTTTTTAAAGTGCTGTGGAAATGGAAATTAATTATAATAGGCAGTCACTAATGTTAGAAAAATAAGATGACTAAGTTAACATTTTCATTCTTAAAGAGGATATCACAAATGAAAGCTTCCTAGCAGAGGCATTTGATAACCTGCTCAAAACTACTCTAAGCCCCGTATTTGATAGTGATGGTTTCTTAATTATTGTCTGTACTTTTCAAGTCTCTAAGACCGTATGAATTCAACTAGAGTTACTCCAAAATATCTGGAAATTAAATCTATGATTAATTCTAAAACATTTAGATTAGGTGGCTTAATAATCTGATTGGGCATCTTTTTATTCCTTAACATATTTTTTTAATGATGGCAGAATTAATTGAACTGACTATATCACAAGCGATTAAGATTAATTTATAAGGAAGATTATCAGTTTATTTTCAAGAATTTTAGCCCGACCTATTACTATATATACATACGCTATCCTCTGGCCATCACTATTTTTATAATATTTTTCTGAAATGCTAAATCTCATCAGGACCTGGTTATAGAACATTGGAAATTAGCCTTTCTTACAAAATCACAGTTATAGATCATTTTGTTAGGTGTCCGATATCTGCATTGCTATTCCTCTAATTTCTTCATGTTTATATATAGGACATTTTAAAGGAAGATATCAATCCTAATTGCAAAACAATCATAATCTGTTCTTAACTATAGCTTTCAAAGCTGTTTTGTTTAAGTTATATGTGTGTGACATTCCTCACCTATGTTCTGTTTCATTTTGACCTTTAAGTATAAATTGATATGCACATAAAAGGTACTTTATCCAGTTGACAACATATTAGTATCAACATATCTCAGGTAGGAATATTTTAGATGAATTCCATTTATATTGCAAACATCTCATTGAATAATAGGCTCTCTTTTGAAAAGCTATGTAAAGAAGCAATAATAATACAAAAAACCTATATAACTTCATAGCCTCATGCTTTACCGCCTCCAGGTAGAAGCATGGATTTTTTTTAATTGCTTTCAGTCATTTATTTGTTTTTTTTAAATTGAAGTATAGTTGATTTACAATGTGTTGATTTCTGCTGTACAGCGGAGTGATTCAGTTATACTATATATATATTCTTTCTTATATTCTTTTTCATTATGGTTTATCACAGGATACTGAATATGTTTCCCTGTGCTATACAGTAGGACCTTGTTGTTTATCCATTGTATATATAATAGTTTGCACCTGCTAATCCCAAACTCCCAATCCATCCCTCCCTACCCCTCCCTCCTCCTTGGGAACCACAAGTCTGTTCTCTATGTCTGTGAATCTGTTTCTGTTTCGTAGATAAGTTCATTTGTGTCACATTTTAGATTCCACATGTAAGTGATATCATATGGTATTTGTCTTTCTCTTTTAGACGTACTTCCCTTAGTATGAAAATCTTTCGGGACTTCCCTGGCAGTCCAGTGGTTAAGACTCCATGCTTCCTCTGCTGGGGGCACAGGTTTGATCCCTGGTCAGGGAACTAAGATCCCACAGGCCATGCGGCATAGCCAAAATTAATTAATTAAAAAATTGATGCAAAAAAAATCCATAATGAACAAAAAATTAAAAAGAAATCTCTTACATCCATCCATATTGCTGCAAATGGCATTATTCCATTCTTTTTGTGGCTGAGTAGTATTCCACTGTGTGTGTGTGTGTGTGTGTGTGTGTGTGTGTGTGTGTGTGTGTGTATGCACCACATCTTCTTTATCCATTCATCTGTGAAAGCACAGTTAGGTTTCCATGTCTTGGCTATTGTGAATTGTAAAAGCATGGATCTTGAATCCAAAGAGACCAGGGTGCTTTTCCTTCCACTACCATACACATTCTAGGTATGGAACCTTGGGCAGGTTTTTAAAATTCTGGAAGTGTTAGGTTTTTCATCTGAAAAAGGCAATGTTAATATTTACTTTCTCAGTTGGATTTAAGGAATAAATGTGATCACTGTATATACATGCTTAGCCTTAGCACATGGTAAGTAATTTATAAAAGGTGATTATTTTAATTACCTACATTCCAAACATTGAGGGAAGGCTTTACATATTACAATTCTACTCTTTACTGCCAACTTACTGATGTTAAAGATAAAAATCCTGAAGTTTCATTTTCAATATTGTGAATGGAAGGTTGGAATTTGAACCCTATTCATTGCAAATGTCTCTCTGCCTTTCATATACTTCTTATTTTAACATTCCTACCATCCAGTGATGTAGTTGTTTTATCTTACCCACAGAGAACTGACTCAGAGAGAGTATGAAATACACCCTATATCTTGCATTGAGTAGGTGAGAGCCACAGGACTCAGGACCAAATCCCCAGGCTCTTGGCTCAGTGCTTTTCTCACTATAATTACTCCGATTGTATTAATCTACAAATAGAAATTACCTAAATTTCAAGGCCCCTGAAGGTAAGGATGACATGACACAACATGACAAAAAAAAACAAAAACAAAACACATTTTTATTTGATAGCAAATAGAATTTGGAGGCTTGCTAACAAATTAAAGCAAAATTTTAGACAGTATGGAGTTGAAAAAGTACTTCCAGTTTAGTCAGTTTTTAGGGGAAAATAAGATTCAATAACATCAGCTGGAACACAAGAGTATTTTATTAAAATTATTTATTTTTGATGGATATTTTATTATTAGCTTATTAGTCAGTTCAAATTAATTTCAACATTAATATAAAGTGAAAAATGTGAACAGTAATCAAATATATTCTGCATGCTACTTTATATAATCTCACATAAAAGTTAAGTATCTAATTTGGCTACTTACCCCTGCCCAACAAAAGAAATATTTCCTTTTATTCAACATATCTTAATGATCAGGATAATCTACAAAAACTGGTTTATTCAAACACTACTTTTTAAGCACAATATTTCAAGTTTATAGTTTGCAACTAATAAAAAGAAGATATACTTAAAGTCCAAACTTGAATGTTCATTGTATCCAATAGTCTTGACCACAAACAACTGCAGGATTTCAAGATCAGGGCGTAGTCTGTACTTTCAATCAGCATCATCAGCAGGCAGTAATCCTGGGGAAAAAAAAGTAAATTCCACAAATAAACAGACCAATCTTCCTTTAAGAGGAAAGCTAATTCTTTTCAAACTACTTTTTTTATTACACTATTTTCCCCTCTATCTACTTAGCTAGAATAAGGATAAATTTCCAAAGCTACCCAGTTGGAAAATAAATAGGTTCGCTGTTTGTCTAGCATTCCAATCTTTGCAAATGTAAATCAGCCCAACTGCTCCTCATTTAAACCTTCAACTTCACAAAACATTAAAGGGTGGCTTTCATGACACAATTTAATCTATCCACTAAGATTTCTGCTTGAACATCATTTGAAATTGACTATCTGATAAAGAAAGACTACTATCAAAGGTCAGTGAGGTCAACTTATATAATTACAAGTAGTTTTACTGGGTCAACTCTACCAGACACTGCTGTTTGAAGGTTAAATTGTTACAATTAAAAATATATACAAATCTCCCCAGAGTTACTTTATTGTTAAATGTACCGGAAACAGCACAAGCATTTTTTCTGACCTTAATTGTGTCCAAAGTGTCACCACTGGGAAATTATACAAAAAGAGGACTTATTAAAAACATTACAATCTTGCACATTAAACAATGCTTTATAGAATAAAATACATAATTAGCTACTGGAAACTAGTTTATTTATCATATCAATATTAAGAAGTTCATCAGGTTACTCCTTTTGGTTTAATTGGAAGTACTCTAAGAAATACATTTACTACTTCATAGTTGGTGAACTTGCCACAGACAAAGGAATATGGCCCAGCATCTGAGTCTGATGCTAAAATAACTTTCACTTCAGAACAATTACTTCCAAATTACGAGAATTTAATCACATTTTAATAACAGAGTAAAAGGAAGCTTTAAGTGAGAAGCTCTAAAATGGGCTATTTTCTAATCATTTGATTCATTTTAATGCCTTTTACTTTTTTTATAAAATGGATAAAAGGGGAATGATGAAAGCGTCCATAATCACTGCCGTGAAATATTATTATCATTGTTTTAATGAATGTAAATATAGATCAGTTCTTTTTTTCTTTCCAATATGGTAAAAAAAAAAAAAATCACCTTTGCTGCCCAAGGTGTTTTCCTCAATGTTCTTATGAGTTTTACATATAAAAGTAGGATTTCAAATTTTGTGTGTAGCATTTCCTTAAATGACCAGAATGGTTTAATTTTGACAACAAGGCAACTTTCTAAGCCAAACTTTCAAACTCAGGGAATTACCATAAATTGAAATAATGAAATGATGATTAGGAAAAGAAATCTTCAAATCTATAGATCTGAGTGAAGTCATCTTAACCATTTTATTTTTGTAAATATTTTCAGATTTTGTGTTGGAGACAAATTTTTCCTAAAGAATAACATGATCCTTTGCCAGACGGACTACGAGGAAGGTTTAATGAAAGAAGGTTATGCACCCCAGGTTCGCTGATCTATCAACATCACCCCATTAAGAATACAAAGCACTCCATTCTTTTATCTTTTTTGCTCCACGTGTATATAAGAATTGACACAGGAACCAACTGAATAGCGTAGATATAGGAAAGCAGGATGGTTATATGGAATAAAAGGCGGACTGCATCTGTATGTAGTGAAATTGCCCCAGTTCAGAGTTGAATGTTTATTATAAGAGAAAAAAGTAATGTACATATTGCTGGATTTTTTTGCTTGCTATTTGTTTTTTTGTGTCACTTGGCATGAGATGTTTATTTTGGACTATTGTATATAATGTATTGTAATATTTGAAGCACAAATGTAATACAGTTTTATTGTGTTACCATTTGTGTTCTGTTTGCTTCTTTGTATTGTTGCATTTAGTACAATCAGTGTTTAAACTTACGGTATATTTATGCTTTCTGTATCTACCAGCTATTTTAAATGAGCTGTAACTTTCTAGTAAAGAATTGAAGAGCAAATCTCACTAATGATACACATATAAAGCAAGTCTATCAACATTAAAAATACTGAAAAAGAAGGACACACAAAGCGTTTTAGCAACATCCACTTATTGCCACAATGATTTAGAGTCTATCAGTGTTCTCATTATTACCCCCTATTTTCAGGGGGTTAAAGATCAGCTTTAAAAAAATGCATAAAAATTTCATCTTAAAGCACTTTCATTTTTTACCAACGTGAAAAGTGCCATTTTTAGAATAACTTTAAAGCTTAACAGTTATCCTTTTAATACCCTTTTTTTGTGTGTGCTCTTTACCTAATAAATGGCTTTGTTTTGTTTCCTTTAGCCATTCACCGCTTATGTGAGCTAGTGCCTTTGGGTATCATGTAAAAATTTTCCAAAGGGTTACTTTAAAAAAGTGTTACCACAATTATGAGATAATTTTAAAATGATAAATTTCTTGTACAAATTTTGCCCAGATCTCTCCATAAGAGGTAAGCGTATAATAACTTTATGATTTGATACATTTCTGGCACCAAAAGGTTTTGAATGCGGATCTACTGAAACCATGATAATGCACGTTGCATCTATGATCATATTTGAGGAGTGAAGTCACTTTTGATCAGAGCAACATAGTGCTCACAGAATCTTCTAGAAGAAGAGAAACAAAGGGATTGATAAAAAGCTGAGAACTGGTGATTATATATTTTTCTGTATTTACCTGCCACTTATTTTAATGTTCAAAAGTGAACACTTTAAAAGTTTGATGTGTCTTACTCTCATTGCTTTCTCTAAGTAATTACCCACTCAGAATTTATCACACTTGGGCTGAAATCTGTCATTCCATTTTTTAAAGGTGAAAGATTATTCCCTTATCTACATGATAGCTGATAAAAAAGAAAGCTTTCTAGAAACAAAAATTTTGGAGACTGATTATTTCAATTACAATTAAGGAAATAAAGTTGCGACTGTGTTCCCTTCTTTGGGGTTGCTCACACTTTGCTTCATTGCTTCTGTTCCCTGTACTCAAAACTACTTTTCAGCAGATCTGATTCCTCAACAGGCACAATGAAGCATATTTTTACTAGAGCAACTTTTAGTGCTGTGGGCTTTCTTTTTTCTTTTCTTCTTTTTTCTTGATCACTTGTATAGGAAACAATATTTCCCAGTGTTACTTGCATACATACTTTGTCCTGCCGAATATGCATTGCAGATAAAAATTAAATGTGATACCTGAATTCTTGGTTTGGGGCCAACATATTAAACTGAAAAAACATGCTGGTGTGGATTTGAGTTGTTTTCAAACAAAGCTTTACTGTGAACATGCATGTGAATCTGGATATTGCCTCTCATTTTTAAGAAAACGGTTCTGTGAAAAGTGAACGATATGTATTTTTACAGATGCTTCATGGTTGAGTGTTCAAGTCACATGTCCTCCAAATTTGAGATATACCCCCAAAAGAGAGTTTCAAAAATAACAGTTTGAGGCCCACAAAATAACTATTGATATTATTTTAGCCTTTGAGCCTTACATTTATTTCATGAAAAGACTTGCATAGCCAAAACCAAAAAAAAGCAAAACAGAACAAATGGGTGGAAGGTGGGGGAGATATGTAAGAAGTGGTTTTCCTAGCACATCCCTGCTAATCCCCATTAAGAGTTGTTTGAAATTCATGTGGATGTAAAAATGTAATTGTCAGTATCTTTCTGCATCATCTTTTTTAGATTTCAATGGTTTTGCATATGCTTATCAATATGTCAAAATTCTTGTAAATTGGGACCAAATTTCTCTCAGCTTCTTGAAGCTGTTCAATTATCCCTGCCACCCAAAGACCAACAAGGTCTTTTGCTTAATCCTTTGGGAATTAATTCTTATGCTTTTTACTACAAACAAAATTACTCACCTGGATTAAAGATTAAGGCCTTAATCTCCTTAGATTATCTTTAATCTCCATAAAATGGTGGAACAAGACAGAAATAGGGCATTTTACAGCTAATTGCCCATAAATAGTAGCATTTTTGACTGAAGTACTAAGCTAATTGTCTTGACTACTCAAAGTCCCTGAATTGTTGTCAACTTTCCCCTTTGTGTTGTGTAGCCCTGACGTCACTTAGCTTGTTATCTGAAGCCTCCAGTAGAACATCTCCGATGGAGCATTGATTTCACAAGCAGCGAAAGCTCCCTTTCCAACACGCATCTCATATAGGCTGCCTATGATGAAGGACCAGGCACTTCCACTCCACTAGAGTGCTGGCTGAGTTTAAAAGCTGACCTGTGTTTGTAATTTCACTTTCATCTTGCTTAATAAATATCTGCTGGATTCTTTCATTCATTTCTTTAATATTCGGATTTATGTTTTTAATAAAAGGGGTATTACACTATTTGATTGCACTTAATGGGCAAAATCTAAGATGATATCTGGAAAGCATACTATGAAAAAGGAAAAGAAAAGTGTGTGAGGACATTTACTTTCAAAAGGTAAATCATAAGCAAAGTACCTCAGGTGCATTCTCCAAATATTATATTTAGGATCTCTGAGCTAGGTAGTTTGTTGCTATTTACTTTTGTGGGGAAAATAAAACTGTCAAAAATGAAGGTAGCAATTGCTGGGTATAATTTTGTACATTTATACAAATTTTAAGGGATCTTTCTGAAAGCAACCGCATTGCTCTTGTCAGACTAAATTTCCAATTTCCTGGTTCCTGCATAATGAATTAAAACAAAAAACTCAACTAAATCCTACATTTTCAGGAAGAATGTCGTTCCTTCACTGAACCAGGGTGCTAAAAATTACATCTGTAGTAAAACACACCATAGGCAAGCTGATTTCTTTTTAACTATCACTTTAGGCAAACCACTCTCTGGATAGTCACCTAAACAATTTCATAGAAATGATACTGGCCAAACATATTTAGTGTTCACTTAACTAAGCTGCAGAGACAAGGTACATGTTTATTGTAATAGGCCATTAACGCAGAATACAATTTTGGCAAAAGCCCTTTGATTATTACTTTTTCTTAAAAATGCCATTACAGATATTTCCTAAATGTGATTTTAATGCAATGTAAGGTAATAGGAAGCAAAATTTTAATACAGCTATTATTTCACATGACATTTATTAAGTACCTACTACGTGACAGGCCTTGCCCTGAGCACTCAGCCTCCTTGTGAGGCCAACCTAGGATACTTTGCGTATCAGATAACTTTAGGAAGTCTTCGCACTGGTTTGTACTCAGCTCAAACCTGCGAATAACAAGCACACAAAAGCAAATACCGTCTTCTAGCTATTCAGCGTGTCATTGGTATGAAAGCCCCAGAAAATATCTCAAGTAATCAATGTGTTCAGAGAATTATCTCACACAAGTTACTCATTAACTCAATAGCACATAATAAAAAAGAACATCAATTAATTAATGAGTCACCCTCAGATCGCTATGATTACAGTAGCGCTCTGTTGAAACAGCCGTTATAAATGGAGCTGCCTCTCTTTATTAATTGTTTGCAGTTCGCCCATTATTTGGCTGAAACCAGTGTCATATTTAACATGTGCCTGTAGGTAATTGTGTGATTAGTATCATAGATGAAGAATTCTGAATATCTACTGCTTATAAAACCTTATAAATGGTCAGGGGAAAAATCAAGAAAAATCTCATTTTTGCTGTAGCTTCTTTTGAAGCCAAGCTATTGGAAGGGTATTACCTTTCTAAAAAGTATATTTTTTACATTTATAATCAAGATGTAAGATTTCCATGTTAAACATTAGAAGGATTAGCTGTTAAACAAAAGTAAATTTTCCAATGTTTTAGAATACACATAATTTCAGGAACTTTTCACAAAGACTAAAATATGCATGACCAGTTTTGAAACATTTTGGTACCCCCCCAAAAGGACTTTTTTGCCTTTGGTGGGCCAGGTTGGGGAGGAGGTGTGGGGGCTGGCAGTGATAGGGGACAAGATTATAAGAAATGCCAAGTATTAGATGCAAAGTCACCAACAAAAGTTTCCCAACTATCTTGGTAAATGCCATTTCACTAAGCTTATAGAATAATTATGACAGTTCCCTTAGGTAAGTAAGAAACATCTGTTGGCAACACATAGCAGGTGTTAACAATTACACATACTGAAATTTTTTTAAATGTTAATTAAAAGGATTCTGTTTTCTGAAAAGGAAGTTCAAAGATACTCCTATTTTCAGCGTGCAGATCACGTAACGCACAACACTGTAAAGCCCAGATCATCTTGGATCAAGTAGGTTTCGTGTTTGGTTCAGATCATTGTAATCAAAAGTGAACTGGAATTCATTGCACTTTTTACACAATGGGTATTCTGGGCTGAGGAGCTGAATACTCACGAAATTGGCATAGCGGAGCAGATTGCAGAATATTTTGGCTTTATTGGCAAGGCGGTCGTCGTTAACTATACCAAACTTAATGCACACAGTACAAAGAAAGATGGGAGCAAGAGGCATGCAGGTAATAGATTATCCAAATCTCTTTTAACCCTGCTTCTGCAAAAGATTTTGAATCACATGAAATGAAACTGTCCATTTGTAACATGTAACATTATATTCCCATCATCAGTAGTGTCTAACAAAAGGTAACACTCACTGAACACTTACCATGTAGTATGTATGGTAAGTGTTCAGTAAGTAGTGTAAGTAGTAGTATGAGATTTTTTCACTGCCCAGGTAATTTCCACAACAGCCTCCTAATGTAGGTTCTATTAACCCCGTCTTGCAGATTTTAAATAAAAGTAAAGAGAGCTTACTTAACTTGTCCAAGGTCATACAGCTAAATAGTGAGATTTAAACATAAGTTTTCTGACTCTGGATCTATCTCTCAGAGAGTTTTCATTCTTATTAATATCATTATCATCATCATCACTATTATTATTATGTTCTAGCCCAAAACTAGAAGTAATCTGTGCTTGAGCAAAAATCCCAAACATTTCAGAGTTAATGCCACCTTTGAAAATGAGAATTGGAAATAAGAGTGATCATATTTTCCTACATGCAATCCACTTAGGAGCTCCTTCTTTCAACCTTTAAGAAATTTATTTGAGGCTACAGAGCCAGGAATAATAGAGGATCCCTAGTAGAGCAGTATCAGGAACAAGAGGCAGTCAGCATAGACGAGAGTATGAGTAGAAATCTGCAGTTGTCTGCAGCAGGATACTCATGCTGTGACGAGGTGAGGCTAGACCGCTGCTCTCCAAAGTCAAGATAATAAAATTAGTGTGTTACCCGTCTTTGATATTTTATAGCTTACTTCCACAAGATATGGAACAAACCGAAAGTCAGAATAGCAATCTGTGTCAAACTATGTGTTCACTTGTCTAAAATACACAAGGTGTCGAGGATGCTTGGTCCAGATCAGCGGCCAAATAATTAAGGAACTCTCCAGTCTCGGATTTACAACGGCAGGTTGAAGCAATAGTGGGCAAAGCAGCTATCCTTAACATAGAGCAAAATGCAATTACCTGCATTCTCATATGACCACAGAAAAATCTGAGACCTCCTTCTTTCCATTGCTTCAACTTCTTGCTGCCGTCACCACAGCCACTTCCATGTATTGGGATCCTTTGGAACTTAAATCATTCCAGATTAAGTGATCCTAATGGGAATTTCCACCCTGCAAGTGTTCCTGTATTTTCAGTACGTAATTAGTACTTAATCTGAAGAGTTTAGAGCTGTGATGATTACGACAGAACATGGTCATACACAATTGCATAAACAATGTGCAGTTCTTCAACTTGGGAAGCACAGTGGAAGACCCAAGGATTTTTAATTGTGTGAGACCTTAGGTTAATTTCAACATGACTTGCTAAAATATCCCTAAGAAAGTTTGGCGGAGCCGCTAGGTTGTCTCAAAGTTAGGCTTGACCTATAATTCCTTTAGTATCTTAGAGTATCCCCAGTTTAGTATGAATAGTAGCAGGGGCTCGGCGAAGACATAGAAACCACATCTGGGGCAGTTATTGACGCGTGAAAATAAAATATGGGATTGAAAATGAAATTAAAATTACATGGGAAAAGCCAGGAAACTTTGTAAAAAAAAAAAAAAAAAACTGTTGGGCACCTTGCATGTGTGTAGCACCATATTAGGCATTTCTAAATTTTTTCTGCCAGAGAAACTTTGGTGCATAAAATATAATGTTCACTGCTATTTATTCTTCGTTTAATGCCCAATTTATTAAATATACCACTCTAACAAATGTAATTTCTCTAAATATTTGTACACCATTTAAATAGCTAGTAAGCCAAACTTGTAAATTTAATAAATCAGATCCAACCATTTAAACATTGATTAGAATCTTAGTCAAATTCTTCTAAGCATTCCAATAAAATGCCATCTAATAAGCTTCAGTTCTTTAAAACCAGACAGAAATTCTCACTATGAGTCAAAATTTCTTTAAAAAAATTAAGGTTGTAACAAATATTATTAATTTAAAATAATATTTCTATATTTTGCTTCATTTCTTTCTAAGATTACTTTAATAGTGTGTAATTCCTTTTAAAAATTAGAGAATTTTCTCTCAACTAGCTGAGGTTACAGGGTCTGTGTTTTTGACTATCTGAACTTTGGGGCACAAGAGTGAGCTACTCTGACCTAAATGATTCAAATTTGAACCAGTGCCGTCAGTTGGTCAATAATTTAATAATCATACTTTTCTTTTACATCAATGGAACTCTTTAAAGTCTAAGTCTTTCACATAGGTTATAATTTCCCATAACTCAATGCTTTTCTTAAATTGATATGTGCTGACATTATTGAAAGCTTAGGTATGCCATTTTAATACCTTATTATAAGCTATAGGATCATTTAGAGATTTTTATCTCCCAAGAAATAAGGAATTGAATCTATGCAGTCAAATTTCCTATTAGGACACTCGGCTAATCCTCTTTCTTGCACAAATTATTGGAGCTTCTTTTGAACTGATTATAATGCCTTACCACCTGTGTTGACTAGTTGATCAGTGTTTTTGGTATGATTTCACTTACAATTCTCTACATTTAATCTTCTCTACTTGGAAAATAGAGGCAAATATGAATTGACACTCTACATTCAGTAGAAGAAACAGTCCACGTATACCATTTTATTTAGCTTTTTTGTATTAATATTTTAACTATTTTGTGTACTTTACATTAACTTTTCCCTATTTGAGTACAGTTGTAGACCCATGCTTTCATAGACTGGAAAGCATTGCAGGTGGATTTAGTAGTAGGTTATGTTTCAAGTATTTTGTGTGTGTGTGTATGGGTGTGTCTGTAGTTCTTACTGTAGGTGTCAATCAAAAAATTTGTTTTGAAAAATACTATCTTAGAAACTCAGAAAGCCAAAAATAAAAAGCTTGCGAGAAAATGCAGAGAGTAGCACAACAAGGTGAACAAAGGTGAACTGTTCCAGAAAAGGGTACTCAACCTGAAAACTGCAGCAGCAAAACAGCTGCTGTGTAAAAGCAAAGGTAGAGGAAATCATTTTAGAGGGAGGGGACATTGGACATTGAAAAGAAGAGAATGAAGAAACAGAAGGGAAAGTCAAGAGCTGATACCATGACTTAATCAGCCATATCTGCAAGAGTTTACCTCACTCTTCACTAAGGATATTTGACAAGACCTTACTGATGCTACACTCTCATCGTCGGGCTTATGCAGACCTTGATTACTTTTTAGGTAAATATGGTGATTCTTTATCTCAAAACACAATTTTCTTAGACCAAATTAACCCTTATTTTTTTTCCATTGAAACCATTTAAGACATAAACATAGTGGTTAGCAGCATCGGCTTTGCCATCAGAGTGACAATAATCTTGAAAAAATTAGTTCTATTAAGAGCAGTTTTCTCATCAGTAAAATGGGTAATAATACCTACTTCATAGGGTTTATTGAAAATCAAATGAAACAATCTATGTTAAGTCCTTAACATAACACCTAGTAATAGTATTGGGATTATTTTTACTATTATTATTTTTACAAATTCCAAGTTCTATTAGAGCCTCTTTAGTGCTATTTGCCTTGATGGAGGTTAATCAGTGTGGGTGAGCCTCAGGGGTGATTTATGCCCCAATAGGTAGACATGGGGCAAAGAATAACAATTACAGGTGAGCATCCAACAAACAAACTAGAAAATTCCTTCTAAGCAAAATATTGAAATTCAGAGAGGAAATTAAATTGGGGATCTAGGCCATAGTCAGAGACATTGGGTGATAAAATATGTTCTTACTCTCTTCTTTTCATCTCAGAGATTTTGTGTATGTGTGTGTGTGTTGCCATGCATATGCCTAGCATTTATACTGGGATAACCTTCATTTCTGTTATTTAGCCAGAAGAACTCAATAATCACTATATTCATATAGTCAGTCATACAGACATTTATTGGACACCTACTGCATGGCAGAGTCTCCTCCATGTCCTCTGAGGAATACAATAAATAATCCTTGCACTCGAGGGAAGACAAGCCAATGACTATTAACCATGAAAGGTAATAACTTAGAGAGAAGAGCTATCCACAAAGTGCTATGGGGACATTGGGGAAGAAGTGATATCTTCTGTCTGGGCGCATTAGAAAAGGCTTCACGATAGACATTTTGATTCAATCTTGAAGAACCATTGGCAGATGGGGGGAATGTTGGTGTTTTACAGGGACCAGTCTCAATTAAATTCATCAAGCAGTTAGTTTCATGGTGACTCATCTAGCTGAAAGGCAATAGAAAATGATCAAAGATTTTGAAAAGATATAGAGTATAATGAAGGCCAAAGTTTAAGAAGATTGACTCTAACTGAAATGTAAAGGGGGGCTAGGGAGGGGCAAGAGAGGATGTTGATAGTTCAGACGAGAGAACTTTGTAAAAAAGAGATAAGCACCTACATAGCATAATAGCTATTGGGAAATAAAAGATGAGTGGGAGTAGTGGGGAGAAGCAATAGGAAAGAGACAAATTACCAAGTATGACAGTTGGCTAAACATAAAGGGAGCAAGAGGGAAAGGTCAGATATGACTCTTGAGATGTGGAGATTTTTACCCTAAATTATTATAGCTAATGTAGAAAACCTAGAAAAGAGAATAAGAAGTATACCCTGTTTGATGACACCTTGGACGTAAGGCACACATCGCTCTTCAAAGTGCAGAGTTAAATTCCTGCTTTAGAAATTCTTTGGGCTTTTAAGGAAGAAAAACCCATAAGACTATAGGTTGCTTGTGGGACACCTTGCTAGGTGTCTATGCCCTTTTCCCCTTCATTCTTACTAACAGCATACAGGGCAGTGATGTGCCGAAGCAAACATTTTCATTTCATGGATTCTTTTGTATCCAAGGATGGCCATTTGACACTGTTCTCTACCATGGGATGCAAAAATGAGTCATTGGAAGATCTGGGGATAACTTTTGCCTTTCCTGATCCAGGCATCACTTTTTCCTCTCTATTGGTCCCTTCTCCCCGCCTGGAATGTAAGTGGGAGCTTGTGGAGCAAATCCCAATGGGAGATTTGAACAGACTTGTCCAGCTTACCTCTGGACATCTTGTCACTGTGGTTAGGTTCTTGTTACATGTGGTCAAAAGCAACCCCTAACTGACATATTTGTTTACAGAAACTTGAGACATTTTATGGGTACATTATCTGACTTCAGCTGTAGCCTGATTCAGAGAAGGGAAACTGCACTGAGTTTATAAGACCCAACATTATGGTTTCCTTTCTTCTCCTCCCAGTTTAGCTCCCTCCTGTCACATGAGAACCCATAATCCTCTAACAAAAGAAGGCAGAAGGTAAATTTTCTCGTATATGTGTCTTATTTTCTCTTTGATCTTACATAACACCAAAACTCTGCCCTGACTTTTTGACATAAAGTTAGTATTTCCGTTAGAATATTACAATTTATCTAATTTTACATATGGTCAGTGGGGAAGGCTGAGTTCTTATTAGACTGTCATAAAGTAATATAGGTAGAAAGATGCAGGGAAATAGCGAAGGTATTTTCAAGTAATTAGTTGGAACTACAGACAGATCAAAAAGAAAGCCATTGTGCAAATGTCAGGCCATTCAAGGTTATTTCACCTTGAGGAGATAATGTCAGATCCCTGCTTTGGATATAAAGGAAGTTTTGAAAGTTTTTCTGCCTCTCCCAAAATCTTGTCTGGAGATCATTCCTGATCTCTGAAGTTTTTCTCTTGTCTGAAGAAAAAAAAAAGAAAAAGAAAGATAATATTTACGTATGTTTTACACAACTATACTTATTCAAAAATAGTTCTTCAATACGATATTTACCTTTCCTACTTTTGGGGCATATACAAATAGCCTTTATGAAAATACAATGATGGTAGATAATAGGTTTCGTTCTTTTTTATCTTAATTGGAGAAATAGTCACCCACTTCATTCTGTTTTCCCTATTAAGAATATATAGATATATTTAAGTGTATATATAAAATTGTGAAATCCATTAATTTGAGGTTGTTTTTTTTTTTGGTTGTAAATCCAAAATCTCATTTCAGCCTTATGTCCCTCAAATAAGACCTCTCCATTTCCTAAATACCTTCCAAACTAATCTTATTCTTCGCTCTGTCCAGAGTCCAAGTGCTATGGGTTCCTCTATCAGCAGAAGAACTAACTAACTTAGTAATTCAGTATCTTCCAAGGCATCCATCATTTTTCCTTCCTCCCTATGCTTCTAGGAACACTTATTCAGTAATTTCTATACACCAATCATGTTACAACATCCAGGAACATGGAGAGAAAAGGGATGGAGACGAACGAAGAAACACCATGCCAGAGCTCCAAGATATACTTTCTACCCTCAAGTAGCTCGCAGTCTGTTGGGGAAGTGAGGGTAAAACAGCTCCATAATTATGGGATGTATCGGAGTATGCACAAGATACTTTGAGAGCAGAAAAGAAAGGAGTGGCTAATTTTGAGGGCATCAGCCATAAACTCTGAGAAAAATCACCTGAGTCTTGAGAAGTAGGGGTGCTTCCAGTAGATTAGGAAAAGGAAGGAAAGTTATGCCGGACACGTGCAAAGACTTCAAAGTGGGAGAGACTTCAGTGGGTTAAAGGAACTTCAATTGACATGAGGAGTTACAGATTCAGATCCAATGATGAAGGACCTTGTTTCCATTCACCAGTGTAAGATAGTAGTCTCTAAATCTATGGAGCTTTAGAAGTATAGATGTGTGCGTGTGTATATCTATGTATGCATACGTGCGTGTGTATATACGTGTGTGTCAGATATTCTGACTCAGTAGGTATGTTGTCATACCCTAAAATCTATACATTTTAACAACTCCACAGTGATTCTAATGATTCATCAGGTGTGGATGTCACTGCCCTAGATGATGAGGGGCCCCTGAAAGATTGCAAGGCAGAGATTGACACGATCAGATTTACATTTCAGGAAGTTCAGTC
Organism: Phocoena phocoena; assembly: GCF_963924675.1. Lineage (NCBI taxonomy): Eukaryota > Metazoa > Chordata > Mammalia > Artiodactyla > Phocoenidae > Phocoena > Phocoena phocoena. Next base: position 89,467,035 of record NC_089229.1, read on the forward strand.
TGGCGGCCTTATGAAAGGTAAAGTGGGGGCAGCTGAGACTAAAGGCTGGGAGCCCAGTTGATGCAGTTGAAAAGAATGATTTAAAAGCAATAGAGCAGAGCTGGAGAGGAGGTCCACTTCAAAGACACTCAGGAGACAGTCAATACAGGAGCAGTTGGTAGTTTTTTGGGGAAGAAGATGAGTTTTAGACACACTGGTTTTGAATGACCTTGGAATCGAACTTGGAAATATAGGTGTTCACACTTTAAAAGAAAGTTCACGATGAGGAACCTGAAGAAACTGGATTTTGTGCAGCTGGGTGGTAAAGGTACTACTCTGTACTCTTTAAGTTGTGTTACTTAGACAACTTACTGAAATCGTAAGACAGATCTTACTTTCTATTTTAAGTGTAAAATCTTACTTAAAATGTTAAATGTAATCTGAAGTTGGTAGGATATGCAAGGGTTAATTGATTAAGGAAATTAGATTGACAGATCATGTGTTACCCTAACCCACCAGATTCATTTGAATAAAGTATCATTTCAGGGTTGCCTTTTTAGCACCAAAACAGAATTCTAACCAAAATGACCAGTTTCTATTAGTCCTACATGATCCCAAGAACTATTCTTTAATGCCTTTACTTCTCTCAAAACCATCTCTTCCACTTGTCCTTCAAAAACACAACTGTGGTTACAACTAGATGGAATTGATGATTCTGAAATTTTGAATTTCATTTATCCACTTAGTTCTTTCACACGCAGTGAACCACAGGAAGTGCCATGACAGATGGTAATACAGTAATTCCCTACATAGAAACCTTCAAGTTACGAGCTTTCAAAGATGCAAACATGCACTGTTAGCTTTTGAGGCACAGGACCCAAACGTAGAAAGGTACATGAAGGCTTCAGCAGCCGTTCAGAATGCAATCCAGTGCTACCGTGTCATCTGTGATGAGAAAAAAAGAGCCACTACCCAGACCTCAATGAATCGTTTTTTCAAGAGGGTAGATAGAATTGAATCCAGCAAGGAACCAGAACCTGTGCCATCAGCGTCAGGCGTGAGTGAAAGTGCAGCCTGTCCTCCATCTCCTATCGCTGACGATCCCTCAGCTCTACCATCTCCCACCTCCTCTCCCTCCTCCAGTCAGTAACTCTTCTTGCTTGTTCACTCGGTGCCAGCCCCTGTATGCCAGCTGTTGGACTGTACTGCTGTACTTTTCAAGGTACAGTACTGTAAGATTTAAAATGTTTTCTTTATTTTTTGTGTTTGTTTTTTATGTATTATTTGTGGGAAAAGTATTATAAACCTATTACAGTACAGTCTTATATAGCCGACTGTGTTAGTTGGGTACCTAGGCTAACTTTGATGGACTTAGGAACAAAATTGGACTTAACGAACGTGTTCCCAGAATGGAACTCGTTCGTATGTAGGGGAATTACTGTATATCCATCCATGTTACAAATTCCTTCTAGTCTTGTTCAAAGTCAGAGTATAAAACTAAATGGATAAAATCATTTTTTAACTCCTTCAATAAAGTGTCCCTAAACAAGGAAATAGCTCATTATTTAGACTATCCTAGTAAGAGGAACTGCTAGTAAAAGCGAGATCCCACCCAGGTTTTAAATGGAGACGAAATAACCCTTTCAAATGGTCGACAGCCCTCTTCAGCCAACATTTCTCCTTTCAAACCTAAATCCTTTGTGTTTCACTTTCAGCCTTTTCCCTTCTTTTCTGCCTTTAGTAGTGATAGATAAAAATGCTTATCAACTGTTCTCTAATAAGAAACTTAAAATACTCATAGATCATCTTGAAATCGTTTCTCATCCAAAATAATCCCCAATCTTTTGATCTTCTCTCAAAGGTCTTATTTTCCAAAACTTGGATAATCTTGGTGGCTTTCCTCTGAACATTTTTGATGCTTTCACATATAATTTTGGTTGTGGAGCTCAGAAGTGGGTACAGTATTCATCCTGGTGTGAAATGTGTTAAGAACCATAGCTAACGAGCACTGTATCTTATATTGCTGCTTTATGTATGATATCAATAAAGTTCTTTTTTTCTAATAAAAATTCAGCTTCACTAATTCATGGCCAATTTGCACCAGAGCTAATGGTTTCATGTTGCTGGGGGATGCCCATGATGTTTGTATAATCTGATTTTCTCTGCCACAAATGAACACGTGTGTCCATATCTGTCAATATTGCAATTTGATCCAGCAAAATGGTATGTCTTCTATTTATATTAAGATTCTTTAGAATTCTTAGTATTTCCCCCAAATGGCTAAATATCATTACCTTTCCCAAGCATGTTTTGCGAGGTCTCTCTTTGTCAGCCAGTTGTATATATTCAACACGGAGCCTGCAGCTGACTCTTGTGAAAACCACTTGTTCATTGATGATCACTCTTTAGGTAAAATTTTCAGTTTTGTGTCCACTTGGAGGCCTGTAAGTGCCACCCTGGTAGGAGAAGGGGTGGTTTGGCAAAACTGGGAGGTAGGCTAGGGACTAATACAAAGAGTTATTATTTAAGGCAATGGGGAGACCAAAACAAAAGGCATCCCACAAAAAATTTAGACTTACCATTATGAAATGATCTGGTAGGGTTTAGAGATATGACAGCCTGGCTTAAAAGGCCTGGGAGGAGGGACCAAAGCTAGGTAGTATGGATAAATTTCCCAATTGATTACCTAGTATGCTATTATGAGATCAAAGGAAAGAGAAAGTTCAAGTTGAGAATGGCTATCATTTCCCATTGATCCTACCAAGTCGAGCACTATCTCTGAAACCAAAGAAAAACGTCGTTGTTTAGAGAATTAAAGATGCAAAACTCTTTTTATTACCCTGAAATTCTATTTCCTGGATTAAAAATCAGAGCTTCCATATTCTTTGATAGGAGGAGGTTATTTTCTGGCTCTGTAGAAAGCCATCTCTATCCCTGCTACACACAATACATAAGGGAACATTTAGCCTCGTATTTCGTATGCCATCCCTTACTATATAAAGCCCCCTAGAATACATAATAAAAAGATAAATGAAAAGCACATTAGAAACGCACCTAGTGGTGGGAATCCGGCCAATGTTGATTGCAGATGTTTTGTTTGAAACAGTGGCTATATTGAGGGGGGGAGACATGCTCTTTATATAAAAGCTAGTCTTGCCAGAGAATTCTGGGAGGAAAGAACATACTCTAATGAATACCACCTTTATCTCAAATTTGCATATCAAATGTATGCATTTCACTTTATTTTCTTCTAGGTTACCCTAGGTATTACATATAGGTCATGTTTTTTTAATCATTTATAGTTATTCTTTCAGAGTATTTCATCAATACTTCTTCATTACATGAAGTTAACAACCTAAGGATGCACTCAGTTTGAGTGGACGCACCGCCGCGTTAAAGTAAAAGTTAAAATTCCATCGTTTCCAACCCCCCAAATAGCAAACATGGCTTCCTGTAGTCCAGACTCATCTTCCACTTTTCTGTATGCCCTGTGCTCCAGCCACACTGAACTTTTCACTCTTCCCTAAATAAGCGTGTTCTATGAGGCCTCCTTTTTCTGTCTAGGCTGAATCCTCTGCCTGGCAAACACCTACTCTCCTGCCAAATGCCTGCTCTAAAGATATCACTTGTGGGAAAGCTTCTCTAATCTCGAAGACTGAGTTAGACACGGCTTCATCAGTCTCCCTCACTCTGGCACTCACAGCACTGTGTTCTAATTGGTGGCAAATGTGTTTTGCATCCTCCTCTAGACCATGAGCAACTTGAGTTCTCCAGGCTGAATAACAATATCTGGCATAGAATAGGTGCTTAATAAAGTTCTGACAGACTAATCCATCAGTTGGACAATGAGATTTACCATTCAGGAATGTTTACATAATCCCAGAATCTCCAGATCAGTAATTCATGGCTAAATTATTCAATAATGTGCCAAAGAGGGTGATGAGCTAGGAAAAAAATTTAGGATCAAATTAACCTGGAATAAAGCAAGGCTCAGTAAATAAAGTATGGCTCATGGAAAAGCAGATGTGCGTGTTTCCAGGGGGGCCCATAGAGATAAATGGGGGGGGCGCTGAGCCTCCCAGCTTCTCCGTCTAAATGATATGGCCACTGGCGATGCTGATTCCACAAATCAAGGGTGTGCAGCCCTGCTTTCACACCCAGAAGCTACGATGAATCATGCACACCCTCACCTTTCACGTTTTCCTTGACAAGTGAATGTTATAGTGGAGTGCCAGATTAGCCCTGATTCCAGTAAAACAGACAAAAATTAGAATCCTCTGTCTTTCAGATGCCAGCTCTTTAAAGCAAAACAAAATGAAAGAAAACCAGAAAATCAGGCTTGTTTCTTTAAGTACAAGTTCATAAAAGACAACCGGCTCAGTTCACCAGCTTTGTTTTAAAGTGACAGCAAGAAGAAGGAGATGCTGTGGCAGTTCAAGGTCCCAAGCTACGGTAACATGTCTTCTTGAGCTTCACCTGAGAGTCAACAAGAAGACATTTCTTTTTTAAAATATTTATTTATTTATTTTGGCTGTGCCAGGTCTTAGGCGCGACATGCGGGATTTTTAGTTGCTGCAGCATGTGGGATTTTTAGTTGTGGCATGAGGGAATCTAGTTGCCTGACCAGGTATCGAGCAGGGACCCCCTGCACTGGGAGCGTGGAGTCTTAACTGCTGGAACTGCTGGACCACCAGAGAAGTCCCAAGAAGACATTTCTGATTAACATTATTAATAATCTCTCTTGGGATTTGTGGGATGTCTTAGGTGAGCCATACAAAATTTCATGCATTGAGTACCAAAGTGACTCCAAATATTAAGACAGAACAGATGTGGTTTAGGTCTTTCAGTATTATTTTGTCTACAGAACATAAAACAAAATGAACAATGCATTATGTGAAACAGCAGACTTGTCAAAATGCTCAGGTAATATGCTCTGGAGAGGTGAAAAAAGACCCCGCATTTATCTAATCCACCCTCCGGAAATGGCAGAATTCCAGGTTGTTTGGAATAAGAACCTCTGATAGAGATGAACATTTGTGGATCCCGGAACACTCCAACTCAGTGTAGTTAGAATAGCTATTGTCCCCGATGAGAAAATCAGCTGTTTATGCTTCTGGTTTATAGCTCCAAGTTCCCTTTTTTCCTCTGTTGAAAAATCTCACACGTTAATAAACATAAATGAAAGATATTTCTGGTCTAAAATTAAACCCTATTGCTTTGATGGATCATTAAACCCCACTCACAGATTCTTTCCTCCAATCTGAAGTTTTTGTGGCAAGAATGTTAATTTTTTAACTCCCAGCAACCATTTCAGCTCAAATTCTTTGACAGAGACGACCAGGGACACAGAGGGAATGAAACACTTAGCAGGGCCGGCCTTCGTGCTTTTTATGCCCCAAGTAAGGAAACAAGAACAAGATTATAGTGGCCCTGAATGGAATCAGAAATGGGAGAGAGGTTTTCTCCCCCGACAAGAGGCTTCTTGAAGAAAAACAACGTTAAGATGCAATCTGTATCGGGGAAGCACCTCAATGCCAGCTCCAAGTTCCTGTGATATTGCAATCCATCCAGAGCATCGACACCTGAAGACAGTGCCCCCAAACTTCTGTTTTCTCCTGGACGTGAGTACATGCCTGGTTTTGAATTCAGGAAGCTGGAGGCACCCTAGATTCACTGACAGACGCATAGGAGATGCCAAGGGCTGCTTTCAATTTGAGCCTGAAGTTTTACATTTTAAGAAGACAAATGAACAGCATTACCTGTTTACTTCAATATTGACAGAGGAAAAGCCCGTGTCCCCCTTGCACCTGTTAATACTTGCGCCTTCTACTCATGTGACCCAGGCAGCTGCTCATTTCAATTAGCCCAGGGCCAGTCTTGGCATTTACCCACAGAAACAATACCGCACAAAGAAGTGCCTCTGTGCCTCCGTGCTGGCGGGGCTCCAAGTCACACTCAGCTTTCAAAAAAAGGTGAAAGTAAAGAAAAACATTGATGTTAAGAATTCTCCTTATTTGAGGGACAAAGGAGGAGTATGGGATTAAGAGATGCAAAGTACTATACATAAAATAGATAAGCAGCAAGGATTTACTCTATAGCACAGGGAACCAGATTCGATATCTTGTAATAACCTATAATGGAATACAATCTGAAGAAAAATTAACTGAATCACTTCGCTGTACATCTGAAACTAACACAACATTGTAAATCAACTATACTTCAATTAAACAAAGATATTTCTTGATTTAAAAAAATTGAAAAAGAATTCTCCTTATTTGATTAATAATAATTTTTAAAAATATATCTAAATAAGAAGTAATCGCCCAGCCCGTATCTCTTGCCTTCAGTGTTGTTTTCAAAATTAGGTCCTCTGGTTAGAAGGAATTAGACTCTCACTTCCAGCTCATGTCTACCATCGTTTGGAGGAGGGGCCTGGGAGCACGGAGACAATCTCTGCGTATATTCAGTGATAAAAACATCGATGGCAGCTTCCTCCCTGAATTGCTGCTGAAAGCCCTACCATTCTTTGTCTCTCTTTCCCAAGCACCATCAGACATTACTTTTTCATGTGAGTTATATTGAATGTGCCCGTATATGACATCCCTAAGAGATGCACAGAGACATTTCTTTATTCACTTCCAAGTCTTCACTGCTGCTAGCACAGGAAATTTATCACCTCCTGGGAAAAGACCATGCTCTTACTTTTAGTGAGGCTCTAATCTTGCTGGGAGACACTTGATATATGCCTGGTGCTGGAAAAGTTCCTTCATTCAGATAATGAGGGGCGGGTACCTTCAAAACTACCTGTCTGTTCTATTACACATGGATGGAGAAATAGCCTGCTCTGGCCCATGGTGGTGAGTTACTTCCTTTTGCTTCATGATAGAAAATGAGCCAGCTGACTGGGTCTGCCTTGTGTCTACGCAACCATCTGGAGCACCATGTCAAGGGGTAAGGAGACATGTTTCCCGGGCCTTCACTGCCTCCATAAACTGGCCTCAGTGGGGAACTTCTCTCTCATTTGCCAGGAGGTACATCTGTAGACAACCTCGTTTTTCAGTCTGAGTGTTTACACATTTAGTAAGAGGGCAGGTTCTATAAAACTCCTATATCTGTATATATTTGTTTTGCTGTCAAGTTCCCTGTAGTTTTTGTTTGTTCAGGGGCTGAGTTTGTAGCAGGTGTTTGGAACAATTAACAGAAGCAGGGATACCAGTAGTGGGCAAAGGGTGGAAGACTATGAAACCAAAGCTTGACATTTTAAAAAACAAAAAGACACTTAAAGAATACTCTTAAGAACTGCTGACTGGAACACACCAATAGTGTCATTTAATCTATTATAATTAAACTATGAATACACGCCTTGGCCATAAAATATTGGACTAAGTATAAAAATGTCACATTTATGAACACATTTTATGTGATTCCTTTTTAATACTAAAACCATATTCGATAGGACTTGTAAAGCTTGAAAAGTGAGACATATATCAGATCTGTCCATGCAAATGACAGAATCAGTCCATTCTATTTGCTCCAGGTCGGGAAAATGCACATACAGAGAGAACAACCAGGAATGCTCTGAGCATTTTTGCTATTTGCAGAAACTTATAATCAGATGGAGGGAGGCTTTTTGCTTCTGTGTGGGTGACTAAGATAGTTAATTGGAGCTATGCCAAAGAGTCTTTTTCATATCAAAGCAGTTTGGGGAAAATTATATTTATTTGGATGGTTTCACACTTTGAGTTTTGATTTCATTAAAATCAGCATGAATTTACAATTATAGATTTCCAACTTATTCCATAAGCATAAATGCCAACTCATTTATGTTCTAACAAATAACACAGGCCCAAACACTTTGCCTAGAGAAGAATAACTGGTCTCAATCCTCTGTTTTTCATGATTTTAACAAAAGAAGTTTGAGCAGTTCTTTCTACTCATATTCATTGACCCACTAGGTGCTGGTGTTATATGCATGGGGGAGATTTGGCCCCTGTCTGTAGAAGTTCCCTCTTTATTTGTGAAGACAGGTATATTAAAATTTATAAAAGACCGTATAATCCTTCACAGAATTGTGTCAACCGGTTACTCCCAGAAGAAGGAGTAGTACTTAATTCTGCTACTACAGTCATAGACAGTCTTTCTGAAAAGTTAACATTTTAACTAAGCCTCCGAGTATAATTAAAAAGAAGGTACTACATCAAAACATTTTCTCTGGGTGCTTGAATTAGCAGAATATCACTGCGTTGCTAGATAAGGAGACCAGTGGGCTATTAAGAATATTGAGTAATCTTTTTTTTTTTTGCACTGTGCGGGCCTCTCACTGTTGTGGCCTCTCCCGTTGTGGAGCACAGGCTCTGGACATGCAGGACCAGTGGCCATGGCTCATGGGCCCAGCCGCTCCACAGCATGTGGGATCTTCCCGGACGGGGGCACGAACCCGTGTCTCCTGCTTCGGCAGGCGGACTCTTAACCACTGCACCACCAGGGAAGCCCTTGAGTAATCTTTATAGTGAAAGAAGTCAGCCTTGCCACAGTGGTGTGGATGCCTTAGGAAAGATGAAAGTCAATGTCCAAGAATTGGTGGGCAGGAGAGAGAGAGAATGAGACACTACGAAAGAAACTTTATATAAAGTAGCACTAAAGGGGAAAAGAGCCAAAGAAAAGCAGAAAATGTCCCCAAATTGGTGGTCATATGTAGAACAAAAGAGGTTAGGTGGATTAATAAACGGTGTGGGATTCAGGTCAATTTAGGCCCCTTCTCTCCCTGAATCATTAAGGCTAAGAGCTCTCACTGACTTTCATCTTCCAATAAAGTCTAATTATCCGTAAGGACCTAGCCAAGTAGTTGATTATTTTTCAGATTGGTCCAGTGTCAGATAGATATTAAATCCAAATGGCATTCACCCTTCTACCCAGGCTTACCCCTTTCTCCAAACTACATTAACTCTTCTTGGGGGCCCCACATTCCTATTCTTCATGGCAAACTACCCAAACTACACTTTTCATTCAAGCATAGATGTCTTTCTAGACCAAGTGATGAATAGATTCACATAACAGACCTTACTAAGTATTGTTGACCTTGAGTGTATTGCTAGCACTAAAATGTATATTCTCTCCTATCCTTTTACCTAGTGTGTCTTGCATTAGGCTTTCCCACTTATCATAGACAAAATGATCGTAAAGTAAAATTCATCATCTGTGGCTATTAAGCCATCATAAATTGATAGTATTTCCAAGGGAACAGGCAGATGGCTAGCTGTCTAGGTATATGACATTAGGGAGGAGAAAACAATGTTTCATAAATACTAGATATTTTTCTTTCTTATATGATAACCTTCTTAAGAGTATATGTCTTATCTTTAGTTTATTTGGACTGTCTGTTTTTATTTTTATTCCCAATATCTTTAAACTCTGTAAATCAACTCTCTCTATATAAATTCCCTTCCAAAACTCCTCCCCATAAAACTGTATCTTGAGTTATATTTAGCACATGGTGATACATATGTGGTTGACTATGGACAAGTAGGCACTGAACACGGCAGTGCAGCCAGTGAAAATGTATGGGTTAGCCCACAGAATAAAAAAGGTGAACATTGCTTTGTAGGGAGAAAACAAGCCAAAATGTTCTGGAATTAATTATACTGTTAATTCACAACTTGGCTAGGTCTATAGTACCTGCCCATTCTAAAGGAAGCAGCTCAATCAACCCTTCTTCACAGAGCACAGGAATAAGATTCAAAAGACCTGAATTTGAGTTTATCTCATATATTTCCTGGCTCTACAAATTTAAATAACATAATCTCCTTGAGCCTTACATTCCTTTTTAATAAACTGGGGATAATAGCACCTTTCCTGCCTGCCTCGTGTACTGTTTGGAAAAATCAAATAAGGTGATGTATGTGCTAGGTTACTGTGCTGGGCCAGACCACAGAAGCTGGTTCAGTTTCCAGGATTAGTGAGAAGGACCACAACGCAGACTCCGTGCAAGGTATACAGGCAAGATAAAGGAGAGATAAAGATGGGATGGGATGCACCACCCTGATGACTTCTTATTCCCACTGAATGTATACCTGATGTTTGATGGTCTTAGCCATCCAATGAAATAGTCACCAAGTCAGAAGATTCCAGAACTCATTGCATTTTAAGTCACTGATGGCTGGTGGAGCAGTGATTGGAATAGGTTACATGTGGCCAAATTACCCAAATTTAATATCTTGGTTCATAATCTCTTGCTGCCCCATTGTTACGTAACCTACTATTTCCATGTTCAATTTCTTAGACTTATTCAAAATTTTCATGCAATGAACCTGACCGTGGCCTATCACAGTTCCAAAATTTTTTTAAAATATGATGTTAATGCAAGACAAGAGGCTATTAGGTTCATATGGTTTGGTCTTACAAAATACAATTGCCTCTAACTAATTAAAGAGCTAATTATGATGTTGTGGATTATTCAGGACTTTAGAATTTATTCTTTTTCCTCTTTTGGTGCACTTTTGAAAAATTCGTTATTATTTAATATATACAAAGAGACTAGATAGATAATAGTGGGCATAATTTACAGCACAGAAGGGCTGAAACAAATAACACCATCATTACACCAGGCACATAAAAATGGGCCTGAAGAGATATTTTTACTGATGTACAATGAACTCAAAATGAAGTACCGCCATTCTCAGTTCTATCCTAGAGCTAGATAGCCTCACAGCCCAGGAAGCCCTCTCCTTGAGATGGATGTAGATGAGGATGGATGCAGCAATAGTTTATCACAGATCATGACTCAGCCCTTTTAGAACCTGAGTCCCTGTTCACAATAGAGATGGGAGTTTTTAGATCAGGAATAAAACATGGTTTTAACACACCAACTGCAACAGCCATGTCAGACCTAGGCTTAGAGCCTTCAGGACTCATTTTTTTTTTTTTTGGCTGGGATCTTAGTTCCCCAACCAGGGATGGAACCCTGGCCCCGGCAGTGAAAGTGCCAAGTCCTAACCACGGCACCACCAGGGAATTCCCCCAAAAGTCTCTTTATTTTGTTATTTTTAAAATATTTACTTATTTGTTTGGTTGTGCCGGGTCTTAGTTGTGGCAGGCGGGCTCCTTAGTTGTGGCATGCACGTGGGATCTAGTTCCCTGACCTGGGATCGAACCCAGTCCCCTTGCATTGGGAGCATAGAGTCTTATCCACTGTGCCGCCAGGGAAGTCCCCCTCACAAGTCTCTTTAAACCAATGTTCAGATTTATCTCTCATTGACTTTTGTCCTAAGTTGCTATTATAACTGGTTGTTGTTATAACTCCTTTACTTAATTTATGGTAAATAAAATATGGTAAATAGAGTAAAAATATGTTTATGGCCAGACCTTGCTAATGAAAATAAAATCATGTTTGTAACTTTTTTTTTTAAGGAACAGACTGCCCTTAAATATAATAGTGTTTATTTATTTTTTACTTGTTGACAGTTTGCTTTATTTATTTATTTATGGCTGTGTTGGGTTTTCGTTTCTGTGCGAGGGATTTCTCTAGTTGTGGCAAGCGGGAGCCACTCTTCATCGCGGTGTGCGGGCCTCTCACTATCGCGGCCTCTCTTGTTGCGGAGCGCAGGCTCCAGACGCGCAGGCTCAGTAGTTGTGGCTCACGGGCCCAGTTGCTCCGCGGCGTGTGGGATCTTCCCAGACCAGGGCTCGAACCCGTGTCCCCTGCATTGGCAGGCAGATTCTCAACCACTGCACCACCAGGGAAGCCCCATGTTTGTAACTTTTAAACAGAAAAACATACTCAGTATCACAATCTTAACATGATTACTGTGAGTTTCCTTTTTTTCCAAAGAAGATAATCTAAACGACATTCTGTAGGAAAGTTCTCATGCACACTCTAATTTCTTTCAGTGAGATGATGAGGTAATCACAAACAAAAGTTTACACTATCTCCTAAGCAACATACCACACTAGGAGACTGGATGACAGTAAAAAGAATATTCCAGTGGAGTGAGGAGATCCTTGTTTTAACCTGAGGCTTGGCCATGTAGCTTTGCGTAAATCACTTTGCTTTTGGGCAAAGTGATTTCTCACTTATAGAATGGGTTCCATCATCCTTAAGGTCCCTCCCTGATAAAGTCCCTCATCTATAAAATGACTATAATAACAGTAGCCACCCCCAGGGTTGCAGTGAGGATTAGATGATATTCAGCACAGAGTTTGTTTTAAGCACATTAACAGAAGTTCAATAAATTAAATATTTCCATGCTAATTTTATTATTAATATTTATCCTAGTTATTTATTGTCAGGACTGTTATACTATTATGATATGAATATGCTACATTGGCCTATTTACTATACATAATATAAATATGTAAGCTCTTTACAGAATATTTAGATGTGTACAATAGTTGCAAAATATACTAGAAATGAAGGCCAAAATATTGGAGTTAAAATATCTTAGAAGTTTAGGTTTTGATTTTTGAAAAAACAAACTTATCATTACTGTTTTATGAATTCCAGAAAACAGCCAAACAAGTTTAACAGGTTTTGTCTGTTTCCTCTGATCTTGTTTTTCGTGTGTTTTAGTATCTGATTGGCAAGGACTTGGACCTGATGAACTGATACGGTCAGCATCACCAGGGAACTTCTCTTTATGCAGGGAGTTGATGGCCAAACCTTGGCCTCAAGCATGATTAATATGCCCAATATTCTCCTTCAACCTCCACAACTTATTCAGATCCTAAGGAAAGAGACACTTTGGGGAAACAGACTATTACTTTGTTTCCAGCTGTTTTCTTTTCCAAACTTGTTTCCAAACGTTTTGGACTGAAGTATTGCAGCATGATTCATAAAGACATTAACCTACATTAATGTTTGTAGATATGGATGTTAATCTGTGAATTCTTATTTACATGTGTAATTCATACGTTCTCCCGTGGAGCAGAAAATTCATTTCCTCATTTTTTTAATGCTAACTCATTCTCATCTCTGGTTTCAGCTAAGGAAGTACAAAAACACTCTCGCAAATTTCAGTTGATTGAATCTTTAATAGCAATTTAAAGTCTGAACTAAGGAAAAACTTGAAATGTTTACAAGGTAAGTGTTCAAAGATTAATACCACTTTCTTGCCTAGAAAGACTTTGTAACTTACTAAGACAAGACATATCATATACGACTACAAGGACATGAAGCTGATTAGCAAAACAATTAGATAATTATACTATTATATTAATAATCAGCCTTTATAATAATTATTATTATATCAAAATAGAAATTGCGTTCCAAAGTAGTTACCTCATCAGACTATATGCTTATTCTAACGACTCTGCCATAGCTCAAAGCATTTTGAGATCTCCTCCTCCCCTGTAATTGTATTCATTATCAATTTCAGTAAGAAATTTAAATAATATAGAGGTTTACCTGAAGAGTAAGTTTCCAGTCTTGATTATTCACGTTCATTATAGGAATACCTACTAATAAATTTGTGCTTTTTCCAAAAATCAAATGCATCCTCAAAAAGTAAATATTGGCCATTTTTTAAGGATTTTGGAATAACAAATAAAATGGAATCATAGGTCCTTTGTATAATATACAGTAATGAAACATTTTTTAATTACCAAAAAACATTACCAAAACTAATACAAAAACGATGCCAAACAAGAGGTTATGATTATACACATAGGGAGTCCAATGTGGGCAGAGGTAGGAAAGAAAGCTTCAGGAAGCAGGTGAAATTTAAGTGAGGTCTTGAGTGATAGATAGAGGTGGATAAGTATGTAACACTACAAAGTAATATGTCACAGATGATATGTTTTAGATCTAGAAGAAACTCCCTAATTTTATTGTTAAGGAAACAGAGAACCAAAGAGATGTGATGACTTTCTCATGGAAATCCAGCTAGTTAGAGAGCAGGAATTGGTTTTACTGAGGGTTGGCTTCGGGCTCTTCATGATAATAGGAATACCATCTCTGTGTTCAATCAAATCCATGAGTGGTTTGGAGTATGGAATAGGATTTTTTATTTACTGCATTAGAAAACCTAACAGATTGTTTTAATGTTAAATTCAAATCTAGCAGTGTATTCTGTTAACATTTTAAAATGTTGTTTTCAAGTTTAAAATATGTTACATGCCTTTCAAGCTAAAAGAGACCCTTTTATATTTTATTAATTTCTAGATAATTACGAGTATGCTCATGAAAATTGGTAGAATGACAAATGTAATATAAGATCTCCACGATGGGAAATGTTCAGCATGTATAGATAAGGCGTTGTCTGGAGATATAGCTTGATTACCTTTAAAAAGAGGGGAACAAAAAGGTTAGAGGAAGCTAAATTTCTCTATGTGGAAAATATTTTTCTTATAGCTATCAGCACACTTACAAAATTCACATCTTACTGCAAAGATAGAGTTGAAACTCTGAAAGCTGCTGTGATTACTATAAAGTAATCACAGTCCCGGTGTTGAACTAGAGGGAGCATTTCACAGGAAAAATGCTTTCCTCTGCCCGTGTTATGAAGGGGTTAATTATGAGACCTGAGATAAGGTGTTGGAACATCTAGGTACTTCATCAAGCCATGGAGTCAGGAAACAAGGGAGAACAGATGAAGGTGCTGGGGATAATAATGATGGCAAGTAATGATTTCCCTAGAGGTGAACTGATCTATGGCCACAAGCAAAGAAAAAAAGGCTAGAAAGTACCATAACATTACCTTGGAGTACTTAACAGACTCGAAAGCAGTAACCCTGTGTCAAAAAAGGCCCATCAGCCTGCTCATTTTAGGTAAAAGAGTTATGCCTAAGTACAAGAGGGGAATGCAAAATTCACATATGAAATTAAACAGCTGAAAGGTATGATTTAACAATGCTCAAAACTCAATAAGCCAAAGATAAACAGCAAATTAGATGACTCAATGTCAGGAGGAAAAAACATCTTCCATCGATCCCATCGTCAAAAATTAATCTGCCTGAGAATGCCCTCTGCTCCAATCCCCGAGCTGATGAAGAGTGGAGAAATGGAGTAAAACCTATGTACGAACGCTTCACCTTCAGGCTAGACCCTGATTACAATCTCCTGTGAGACGTTTCAGCATGAAGCGCCTCTCATGTTGGGACTACAAAATTAAATTGCGATCAATACTTTACAAAAATAATTGGGGAAAAATGTTCAGAAGTCAGAACTGCACTGTGTGGCCACAAACATATGAAAGTTATTCTTTTTTCTACCTTTCTGGGGGTTATTCTTCAGGATAGATCAGTTCAAAGGTGTCTCTTGACAATAGTGTTCTTGGAACGGTTTCGCTCACCTTGTTAGGGAATTTTAAAAGCAGAGGAGCATTTACAGCTTACCAAGAATGGGAGCTTATTGCTGTATTCTGCTTTCTTTCCTTTGGAGTGCTAATCTCAGCCTGTAAATTCTTCTTGTCCCTCTCCCATTGATGTTGATTTAAATTCCTTTGCAAATTAATTTTCGTCATTAAACAGAAATGACAAAAATTGTTATATTCCAACGAAATTAAAGAAACAAACAAAACCATAAAGATTTGGTAGATTTTGAAAACTTTGCTTAAGATTGGATTCTGCATCCCTCACTACATTTAAATGTTGACCTCTGTAGTTAAATTTACGGTAAAATGTATTGAATCAAACTCTTTCCTGCCTTGAATAATGCTTAGTATTCAGCTTTTCCTTCTTGTCTCCCTCTGAACGAGTTCTTATTTTTGGCAAAGATTTACTTTTTAATCCGTAAAAAGAGGGGAAAGTGGAAAATGTAAATGTCTATGTAAAATTCTTGCTTTTTCAATAAGTGCTTATTTGGGGTTTTGTTAGACAGTGAGTTCAAAACATTGTACTTTTATAATTGCTTTTTTGGAATCTACATAGGCTTTTCTGGGTTTTTATTTGTGGTGCGACCCTCTGAAAAGACAGGCTACTGATTTTCCTCGTGTGAATCACTTGTTATAACCTGAGTCACACAAACAGAGGGAAAAAAAGGAGCTGCATTAAGAATACACAGTACGAACCACACTAAAGTAGGTGGTATGTGGCTAGCTCAAGGCGAGTACCCGAAGAGTAGTCAATGGCTTGGTGTCATCCTGGACGAGAGGGAGGTATTGAGTAGTGTCTTATAGGGCTTTGGGACTGGGGGAAGGGATTGAAAGTGTGCTTATTAAGTATGAAAATGACTTCTTGGACTAGATTGCAAACACCTGAGAAGAGGTGAATACCATTTAAAGTGACCTTCACCGAAGAAATGACAGCACCCTCAAGAACAGTGGGCAAGGGCACATCTTATTGGGCACCCCCAAATGAAACAGACAACTTGTGTCTCATGAATTAACTGATAAATTTCAAAGCGGTTACCTTCCACTACTCTTCATGCTCTTGAACAACGGTTATTATTTTCACACTGTTATTCTGATCAGAAAGATTGAATGCAACATGATTTTAAGATTCACTGGAGGTGAACATAACAGAGATGAGGAAAAAACTATGCAGCAGGATCAGGAAGGAGAGGAAGGAGAGACATCAAACCTTCCCTTAGACAACCTATGGCCCAACCTACTGTGTCCTCCACACACTGCACTCCCACAAAATACACTTTCTGCTCACTCAGAAATATACCTTCTGCAACGTGCTTCACAATTGCAACTGTGTCACAATGACTCAACTCCTCAAGTCTCAGTTCAGACATCTGCTTTTCTAGAAAAATCTCCCTAAATCTCCCAACCCCATAATTAGGCATCTTGACCCTATGTATACATTTATTATGGCATTTCTCTTAATATATTAAAATTAATTTTTCTCCCTACTAGATGGTGATATTTCTATTAGACTGGTTTGTCTTTTATTCATCTTTGTACATTCAGACATTTTTCCAAAGTAAATAACCCAATTTCTTTTCAATGTTCTTTCACTGATTTAATTTTCCAACTTTTAACTTGCTGTGTGTCACATGGGACTTATCGACTTGAGGTTTGGATTCTTCATCTCTAAAGTGAAAGGGTTGGACTAAATAAAATGTCTCTAAGGTCCCTTCTGGGTCTAAAATTTCAGGCAATAAAAATGATTGAATATTTCTCTTAAAAGCTAATCACAATGCCTGCCCCAGCCATACCCAGTTCTACATGGAATGAAAGGACTCTTTAAAAAATTATTGTTCTTGTTTGTTTGTGTTCTACATGACACCACCTCACCCTTGGCTCTAGCAACGGTCCCTCACCAGAGACGTCACGTATTAAGTCATACGACATGAAACGGCTGCTACTTGCGTATTTTGGCATATGCACCTGTTAACTTTAGGTGGATCAAACTAACATCTGACTATTCAGAGAATGGTGGCATGGCTTCGTAATAAAGTTTGAGTAAGATCAATCTGAGTCCCTTCCCAGAACTGAAGAGTGAAACCAAGAACCAAGCAATTAGCAGGATGTGGAAGCTGCACATAAGACTGAAGAGGTAAGAAGCAGAGGACAGGTCAAAATGGGGAAGGCGGTGTCTGGAGATGCAGGGTCATGGTGACCTGAAATTGCAACGTCCATTTGTTAGCAGAAAGCATGAGGTGAGGAAAAGAGACACGCAATAGAAAGACGAAGTGGTGAAAGGAGAATGGAATAGCGAGCAACTGTGCCATGTAAATACTGGAGTTCCTTAGTATATACACATGAATGCCAGCTACCATAGTCCCACTGCCACCTTGGATCCACTGCCAGTTCAAATATTCCTCAACTGTGATGCAGTTTTTTACCTTTCTTCTCTCAATACCCATCTTCTTATGACCAACCATAACTTGACGTTCCTAGAAGCAACCACTATAACCTGAAGCCAGATAAATAAAACAAATATTAAAACACAATACCAGGCAAGGCTTTGAAGGCTTTATAACAATGGTGGCTACAGGCCAACATGTGTCTATCACGTGTCTGGCACTTTATGTATTATTTACATCCCTAAAGGCATCTCTGGGATGTAAACATTACTAATCTCACTTTACAGATGAGGAAACTGGAACTCAGGGAGAATGGAAGGATTTGTCCAAGGGCACACAGCAGATAGAGCTGAAGTCAAACCCAGCCCTATTGTTCCAGAGTCTGAACTCTTCCCACTATGGCACACTGCCTTCTCAACCCCTGAAATGCATAGTGATGTCAGAATTAGAAAAGTTTACTCCCAGTCTTTTTTGTATATCATATCCAAGTTATCCATCCAACTAAAAACATATGAAAGACTTCCCAGTTTAGCCTTGGTTCTGGCATTATCAGCAGAGCTATTTTGATTCATGTATTTCCTAATAAATCAAATGTGTGCAATGGCCTCAGGCCTCCAGGTAGGAAATACACCTTCTGTAGTGCTCAACGTCTACTGGCTGTGGATTAATGCTCTGGAGAGAAGCACAACCTAAACAAATTGATTTTGTCCTAAAAATCAGGACTATTTTTGAATCCCATGGGAATGTCACCATCTGACTGAGATAAACCAGTGAGTTTGAGATGGGATACTTATGCTAATTAGATAATGGCCAGAGTATACCTGTACAAGTATACTTCTGTTATCTTCATTAAAATTAGTGTTACATATGTATAGGATACAGTAACAAGCGTGACAGAAAAGATCCTGCTCTCGTGGAATATATATTTTATGAGGGAAATAGACTTTAAAAAAGGAAGAAGAAATAAATGTAATCATTCTGGATAGTATTAGCTTTCATAAATAAAATGTTTCATAAACAAATGAGCTGGAGTAGAGAGAAGGGGCTATATCAGATAGGGGTGTCACAGAAACCTTCTCATTATATTTGAGTTAAGGCCTGAATAATGAGCAGAAGCAAGCCACAAAAAGGTTAGAGAAAAAAATTCTAGGCAAAGAGAATAGTAAGTTTAAAGGCTCCCAGGCAGAGGCAACCTTGACGTGTTATCAGAACAGAAAGAAGAGCTGTGTGGCTTGAGTGATACAAGTGAAGGGAAGAGTCAGAGAAGACGAGATTGCAGGCAGATGAGGTAGAAATTCGTAGGGCACGTAAGGAGTTTGGATTTTACTCTAAGTAAAAATGTGGAAATGCTGAAAAATTTTAAGTATGAGAATGACCTGAGGGCACATAAATGCTAGATAATCACCATAGGAAGACTATCGGAATTTACTTACATTCTTCTATGTTGAAGACCTCAGTGTAGTATCCATCACTTTGGTCAATGTATCACCACCCAGTGTCTGGTCCTTAGGCTTCTAGGACAAAACTTGATTTTTTTTCTATCACATCAAATGAAAATATATCTCTTAGGGTTAAATGCACCCTAATTAAGGACTTAAGGATCTAGATACAAAGCCAGAATGGCCATATACCAATCTCTAATAAATTAGTGGAGAGTCCAAAAAACTCAAAGTCCTTTTGCTTCAACCCCCGGCATTTCTCTCCACTTTGCTAATGAATCTGGAATAGTGCGAGTCCACTGACTAAAACTCTCTCTCCTCAGCGTACTGCTCAGATGAGCACAAGAGCCAGAGTTGCCTATGACACTCACCCATGGCCATGTGCTCGTGATTAGCAACCTGCCTTCAAAGGGAAGTAGTCTTTCTTTGGATCTGATATATTCAGTCAGATGATCATGGAGTTTGCTGGCCTGGGAGCCATTCTGCCTCTTTCCCATGACTTTGCATGTCTATTCTCAGGTTACATATTGATCTTTCAGTGTCATTCCAATTTCATTCACATCTAGATTCTTGGGGGTTCATCCCACCATAGACACCAAAAAGTGGAACAAGGGGAATGTAAAGATAAATCAAATAATCAATTAAAGGAGTGTAGACATTCCTGACTCCCAAAGAGTAGGTATGCTCGCTAACAGAAGTTATGGCATCTTTGGAAGTGGTTGACAGCTTGACTTTCAGTCCCTTAGGAATCTGTTCCTTCAGACTTTGACTCTCTCAGCCCTGCCTCAACTATTTTATTGTGTTGATTACAGTCAACAGGCTTGGCCTCGACCCAACCCAGGCCTGCAAGCACACATCAGCTCAAGGAAGCCATTCATGATACGCCTTCTTCCTCACTGGGATCTCTTCACATGAAACCTCCTGGGAGGGCTACTGCCTTCATCATGTTGCATATTTATTCTGACCTCAAACCTCACGATGGGAACTCCTAGAATTTCAGGTTGGGGACCACCTTGTGAATTGTGTAGCCCTTCCCCCAGATTTGCAGATGCAGAACCAAGTCCTTGAAAGGTTAAACAACTTGCCCAACTGGAGATTCAGTTCATGGCAGAGACAGAACTAACACTCAGGTCTCCTGATACCTAGTTGAATACCTTTTCCATAAAATCTTAACAATGTTCCAATGTTACCTGTTTTCTCAGGGCCTTGCCAGGTGCCTGTATCATCGATTTATTTGAGTTGGGGGTTTATGGCTGATAATAACTTGATATGTTATTTCTCTTAGATAACACTTTTGCCTAATGGAAAGACTAATTCAGGGAACATGGTGGGTTAAAAGGACAATAGTTTGAGACAAGATGATCTAGATATTTCAGACTCTTTTATGTGAAATGCTCCAGCCCACAGCCCGGGCTGAAGAGCCAGTGCAATGCAGACCCCATAAGCCAGAACTGATTGAGTCAGTGCTGGCCATGTGGGTTAGGAACTAATGATAAGGACTGACATTTTAAAAAATGAGCAATTAAAATTCTTTTTTTTTTTTTTGACTTGTTGGTCTTTGTTGCTGCGCACGGGCTTTCTCTAGTTGCAGAGCATGGGCTCTAGGCAAGCAGGCTTCAGTAGTTGCAGCACGCGGGCTCAGTAGTTGTGGCTCACAGGCTTAGTTGCTCCACGGCATGTGGGATCTTCCTGGACCAGAGATCGAACCATTGTCCCCAGCATTGGCAGGCAGATTCTTAACCACTGTGCCACCAGGGAAGTCCCTAAAATTCTTCTTCTTTTTTTTTTTTTTTTTTTTGTGGTACGCAGGCCTTTCACTGTGTGGCCTCTCCCGTTGCAGAGCACAGGCTCCGGACATGCAGGCTCAGTGGCCATGGCTCATGGGCCCAGCTGCTCCACGGCATGTGGGATCCTCCCAGACCAGGGCACAAACCCATGTCCCCTGCATCGGCAGGCGGACTCTCAACCACTGCGCCACCAGGGAAGCCCTAAAATTCTTCTTTTTAGGATTTGTAATAGGAAGTACAGAGAGAACCAAACTGAGCAGTGAGGGCTAAAACTAAAAATAAGTAATGAGAGAGTTCCTAGAGTTCATGAAAAGCTGAAGTTATGAGGGAGATGAGTATGGTGAATAACTATGAGTAAGATGCAGAAGTAGATACTATCAGTAGGCAGAGGACTTAAGTACATATATTTATATATATATACACGAAAGAATGACCTATTTGATAATGACACAGAGAGAAGCAAATATGCAGACTCCTAATCATTGCTCCCTGGGAGGAAGAGTAGATGAGTCACAAACACTTGCTCTGGGGATGCTGGAGATGGTCATGGATACATCTGGTTACTAAACTCTGTTTCTCTCTGGGTCCTGGCTGTCAGGTCATATAACTGAATGGCTATGCCTGGATTCTCATGAAATTACTCTTTCCTTATTTCCAACTATATCATTTTAATGTGGCAATACATAAATAACTCAGATGAATTTCTATTCTTTCCATGAAAAGAGCCTAGCTAAAATGTAAGAGAGGGAGTCCATCTCCGTGCTGTATGCACATTGCCCTCACTGGAAATGGTTAGTTTATTTATGTAATAGATTAGCTTTTTGAGGAAGTCCAGTGGTGCTGGACATGGCTTCTGTCTACCTCTGTCCATATCAAAGGATCAGACTTGAGTGGACTTTGTGTTTTGCCTTGTGATGTCATACAAAGATTTCATATTTTCAGGCGTCAATGAAAATATATAAACAAGTATTTATTTTCAGAGATGAAAAGGAATCATTGTAAAAGATTGGAAAATAATTTGAAATAATCAACATTTTGCAGTTTAAAGGTGCTTTGACATTGTTTCACTGCTCAGAGGTATTACAGTGAATCAAATATTCAATGGAAAAAAAAAATTCAATGGGAAAAACACCATTAGTACTAAATGACAACATTGCTGTCTTTTCCAACTCAGCAGCACGTTGGGATCTAAAATGTTAAAAATTCAATTGATGGATATTTTTACTAAATAGACCTATTGTTCTCCAGAAATGATATTATCCTCTGAAAACAATGCTTATTGGAATTTCTTATTGCTACCAAGTACAGATTTATTGCAAACCCCCCCATCACCCACGTCCACATCCTTCACCATGTATGTTCTTGGTGTGCACGTCCATGCAAACTTTGCAGATGCAGAGGATCAAAGTAGTCAGAGAAAAAAGGAGAACTAGCAATTTATAGATACAGTCATTATTTTTTTAAATTATTATTATTTTTTTTTTAGATGTTGGGGGTAGGAGTTTATTAATTTATTTATTTATTTTTGCAGTGTTGGGTCTTAGTTTCTGTGCGAGGGCTTTCTCTAGTTGTGGCAAGCAGGGGCCACTCTTCATTGTGGTGCACGGGCCTCTCACTATCGCGGCCTCTCTTGTTGTGGAGCACAGGCTCCAGACACGCAGGCTCAGTGGTTGTGCAGTAGTTGTTCTGCAGCATGTGGGATCCTCCCAGACCAGGGCTCGAACCCGTGTCCCCTGCATTAGCAGGCAGATTCTCAACCACTGCGCCGCCAGGGAAGCCCCGCAGTCATTATTTTAACAGTATGCTGATAAAGTAGATTATTCTTTTACTAAAAATAAACTTTGACCTGAAACCAAGACAATTCTTGAAATCCAAGTAGCTTTAATTGTTTCTAAATAAAAATTCAGAATGACATAAATACTGAATGGCTCCTGGGCAATGTGTCACTACAGATTAAATATGTTTTGCCCCGGAGACTGCAGTTCATAGGGTGTAGATAACAAGAGGAATGAAATTGGTGATCCCAGCTAATCCAGAGTGGATATTAACATATATCACATAACTGTCTCCAAATGTGACCCTATTTTCACTATTAGTGTGTCAGTCCCCAGGAAACTGTTGCTAGTGAGAGAAAAGGAGGACAGAGGAGAAATGTGAGGGTTCTGTAGTGGTGGGAAGGGCACATTAACAAGACTGAAAAACTGGAAGCTTCTCCTGATCTATTCTTTTCATTCTCTCTTTTTTAAGAACAAGGAAGAAGAAATAGCATCTCATTTCTTAGCCTAAAGGGAGCATAAATAACCACATCCTCTAGGAATGCTAGGACATTTCCTTTTTTTCTCTCAAGTATTTCTGATGCTTTGTTACTAGAGAGGGGAAAAAATTGCCTATATGATTTTTTTAAAGTTTATCAAATCAGCACTTACCAATTACTGCCAAGTTTTGTTCCTTGAAAACTGAGAGAAAAGAAAAGAATCAGAATAGGTATCTAAAAGAAGACTAGATAGAGAATGCTCAAACCCTTTAGGAGCCAAACAAAATCTATGTTTCTGTACTATTAAGTATAGTACAAAAAGGCAAAGTCATGGGCATTAGCCCCATAGGGGCCAGTTAGCTGGACTCAAATTCAAGGCCACAGAATAATCTAACTTTGCTGCTGGCGGTTAATTGTATCAATGACCAACAGGAGGAATAGAAAAGTGTCTTCTCATTGCCTATTTTAACTTGCCACAACTAGAGAAAGCCCTCGCACAGAAATGAAGACCCAACACAGCCATAAATAAATAAATAAATAAAGCAAACTGTCAACAAGCAAAAATAAATAAACACTATTATATTAAAATAAAATTGGAAGTAATTCTAATATCATATCAATGTTAAATGTAGACATATTTATGAGCTGCTATACAGACATGACATTTGTAAAATACAACCAGGTGTCTCTTTTGTAGATGGGATTTTAGTATTTTATTTGTCCAAAGCTAAGACCAAATAGTCTCCTTTAGCCTCATAGTACATACTATGGTTTTTCTCATTGTAGCTTTCTCCAGCCCCCCAAAAAAGCTTATGAATATCATAGTAAACCATCATGAGAGTTTTAAAAAGTCCCAACAATTGTTTTTGCTTCTCCTTTCTAAATTATATCATGGGTAAATATACATACTTAACTTTTCTTGACTAAAGACTTCATTTTTAGAACCAGGAAGAAATACCTAAGTCTTAGTTTTATCTTCTGCTTTGGTATAATTTTCATAGGTTTCACATAATAAGATAGTAAATGATTTTACAGTGTTATGGAAAAACTAGAGTTTCAGGGTTAAGCAAAAGTATTATTAAAATATCGATATTATACGAAAAATTCTATGCTATATGTAGGGAAATGTTTAATATATGTTTTTAAAGTACATATTGGAAATGGAAAACTAAGCTTTGCATGTTGATAAGGTGATGGGCAGCAATACCAACCGTTGAACCAACTGAGTAAAGATAAACATGACACAATATTGCAATGTGTTAAATCATACTTTCTGTTTCATCTGTAACTATTTTTGCAAAAATCTAAAAACAGTTTGCTAATCACTATTTGGTGAAACTTTCTTGACAATAGCCTGTTAAAGGTTGTGAGGAAAAAGTATCTCCCTCCCTTCCTCCCTCCCTCCCTCCCTTCCTTCCTTCCTTCCTTCTTTCCTTCCTTCTTCCCTTCTTTCTTCCCTTCCTTCTTCTCTCTCCCGTTGGTTTTTTTTTTCTTTCTTTCCCTCCTTCCTCCCTTCAATATTTAAATATGATCAAATCCCTTGTCATACCTGCAGACTAAAGCAGAAAATTCTGGAAGACTGAGAGAAGCCCACTGCAAGTTGGCAGAGGGTGCTGACTGCTCTGGAAGTCTGCAAGAACCAGCAGTCCCCAAGTTTCCTTGAGGTTCATGTGAGAAAATAATAACTAACATTTATTGAGGACATATTATGTGCCCACACTCTTCTAAGCTCTTTACATAGAGTATCCCATTTAATCTTCATAGAACTTTACTTCCTACAATTGAAGAAATTGTCTCGAGAGAAGTATTTTAACTTGTTCAGAAGTTTAGACAGATAACAGGTATTATGGAGTCAAGATTCATTTCTTTATACTGTCTCCTTTGTGATCAGGTTAGAACACAAAGCTATGAATCATCCCTACCTAAGTGTTTCCAAGTTGAGAACTCTGGAGAGAAGATATACAACCTAGAGCAGTGACTTTCATCTTTGCTCCTGTAAAGTTTACTTCAGGCATGAGAGACACAGTCAACAAAATTGACTGGAGAAGATAAAGCGGTACTGAAAACAGATTGTGTAATGGGAGCACACTCGGGCATGGATGGATGTATATTTAAGAATCAGTACGTAAGGTCCACTGTCTGTCTGGTTTACTCGCTCTGGATGTACAGATCTTGACAATGGTTGTCAATTAGGGTCCAGCCAGTTTATACATCTAAATCAAACAATACCTAATGGGGTTCTCTAGCCAGTCAATTGTGAATGACTAAAGCTCCGCTATGAGACAAACTTTCTTGCGGCTGAATGTCTAAGACTATGCCCTGCTTTATTTTTAATGTTCAGAAGCATAAAATCCAAGATTGATGGTGACATGATAAGAATGGTCATAGGAGGAGGGATGTGTAAATGAGAGAAGAAAGAAAATAGAGCAAGGTAAAAATATATATATATGGTAACCACGTAAGAATTCCATTGCTTGTATATTCATAGCACTTCTTTATTCCCCATGGAAGTGAGAAGAAGGGCCATAATAATTAATCTATATGTCATTATTAACTCTGTCTTAAGGCAATTTAAAAAACTGGAAATATTGTGTTATTTTATACAATCATCCTAAAGGGTTAATTGACATTTCCTGTGAAAGGAGCAATGATGTTTAGCCAAATGGTTTTCAAAAAGCAGACAACAAAAAATAGCTTCAATAATTCATATTAATTCAAGTCCTATGGTTAATGGGGCAAATGGAGTGCTCTGAGAGGGGATAAAAGCACAGAGCAGCAGCAACAAGACTCTTCAAACCACTGCTGGCAAAAGATACTGTAAGTCCAAAATACCCCTAACCACCTACCGTTCATACTTCATACTCGGGAAAAACTTACTATCACTCTAATTTTGCGGATGCGAGCTAAGACGGTGCCTATACAATTATAACACAAACAAGCAACTGCTTTCATTCTTTGTTGTTACGGTTCTTAGCCTTCATGACGCCATCCAATTTGTCTGAAATGTACACTGTGTTAAACTCGTACTCATTTGATCAGGAACAGAAATAGTGGGGCTCTGATGAGCTCTATACAGCCCAACAGTTAGACTGTTGTCAGGCTAAAGATATATCAAAGTTGAAAGCCAAATCAGGGATCGGATTACCAAATAGAATGATGAATAGTCAGTCCGAATTGTTTAGAAAGATGATGGATTCATCAGAGATCAATCCTTTAAAGTCTACATACATGTTCATTTTATGAACATTAATTAGGCAATGGCTATGTAGTATGCGTTAGGCACTGTGTCAGGCACTAAGGATAGGAAAAAGCATAGAACTTCCCTTGTGAGTTCTAAAATTCTCCATCACTATTCCCTCGGATTTAATGTAATAATGCAACCTACTCTAGCAGTACTATACTCTGATGAAAGTAGCAAGAGATAAAGGGGAATTTAGCTTCATAAGGAGAAGTTCCTTTTTGAGCTGAGTTTTTATGAATGAGGAGGAAAGAAGGTAAAATTGCATCCATTCACTCATTCACCAAGTATGTACTGAGCAACCATTGAATACTAAGAACTTTGTGGTACTTTAAGAATATAATGATGATCAAGGTAAGATGTCTGCCTTTAGGTTGCTTATCGTCCTGTGGAGACTCCAAGTATGTAAGGAGCTCCCTCTCCCCCAAACACACAGACACACACACACACACACACAGACACACACACACACACACACACACGCACAAAAGCAAGTTGAAATCAAGGAAAGGTAAATAATTTGATGTGGCTGGAGCACAGGGTGCATGGGGAAATGTAAACATCTAATCCTGTCCCCTCTTCTCCTTTCCTACTGCTCACTCCTCCCCCTGCTGCTTTATTCTGGTGCTGGTTATTTTCTGTCTGAGCCAATGCCACAGTATCCTAACTGGACTTTCTACCTGCAATTTCACTAACCTCAAACAACGCCATATAATTCTACTTCAAAGGCTCTCATGGTTTCCGGAAAAGCTCCTCCACAAGGCAGTCAAAGCCTTTCACAGACTGGCCCCACTCACTTACCCAAACCCTTCCTCCCTAACCCCCGCTGCTTTTCCTTGCACCTGACATTTTCTCTCTACCAAGCACATCGGCCCAGTGGTATCGTCTTTTTCAAATCTCCAAGCTTTTGTACATTCTGCTTCCTGTATCTGGACTGCCCTTACTTCTTTCTGCATCTAGGGAAGCCTCCTTATCTTTGAGGACTCTCTCCTTTAGGAAGTTTCTCTGACTCTCCTGGCCCGTATCAGTGCCCCTCCTATGGACTCCCATAAATCCACGTGGTTACAGCTGCCATAGGGAAGTCCATGTTATATCATTTTCACTATGCTGTTGACTGTGTCCTTCATTAGGTCTGGAGTCTCTACAAAATAAGGGCCACGTTTTTGGTTTCAGGGGCATCAACATCTTATACCATGTCTGATAATAGTAACTCTACAAAATATATTTGTTTAGTGAATGAATGAATGAATTGTTGATTCAAGTGTTTGATTAAAGCAGTTTAGATCACATGCTAATATTTTATCCTCTATACTATTGGACAATAATAAAAAAGTAGTCTTTTTTCTTAAAGGGTCAGAGAGTAAATATTTCAAGATTGGTCTCTGTTACAACTGTTCAGCTTGGCCTTGATCGCACAAAAACAGCCATAGGCAACAAGTAAATGAATGGATACGGCTGTGTTCCAATACAATTTTATTTACAAAAATAAATGACCAGCCTGCAGGCTGTCATTTGATGACCTTGGCTCTATACCATAGGTCACAGACACAAATCCCACAGATCAGATCTGCTGCAAAAACACATCTTTGTTGTTGTTGTTGACAGATAATTCTTCATGGGTCTCTCACGTCTCTGCACATCACACAAGCAGAAGCACTGATGGCCTTTGTTGTTCCATACTATCTTTGCAAGGATGTTCGTATAGTGAACAGAGGTGGAAGCTAGAGGTAGTGTCCTCTTCTAGAGTAGAGGGCAGACAAGTGTACTGCCCATTATAAAATGCTCAGGTTCCAAAGCCCAGGGTTTCTCTCCTGTAACACAACCCACTACGTATGCAGGTTCTCATGACCCTCTTCATGTAACCTTTTGGGAACTGGACTTCAGGAACCAGGAGACATGCTGACACTGGCTGTTGCTATGACCTTAAGTAATAATGTCTTTTATGCCTCTTGTGTTCCACCAGCAGGCTAAAATGTAGGAGGATAAGGCATTAGACCCCTCATGGTGCTTGATGGTTTTTCCTAAATCACACTTTAAATACTTAGAGCCAATTATGTTCAAATGGCAAGAACTAAGTGGCATCTGTCTCCACAGGCACGATGCCTCTCAGCTATTTTCTGACCCGATTGCTTCACCGATTTATATTCCTTGTCTGACTCCTATGGGCCTTTGATTCTGTGACCCCTGCTCAAGACAATAAGGTGCCATCAAAAGCATGGAATTAGATCCGCGTTTTAGAAAGACGACTCTGCTGACAATGTGTAGATGAATTATGGTGAAGGAAATCTAGAACGAAATGTTGGAGGACAAGGTAATATTCCAGAATACGAAGGATGAAATGACAAATATAGTAGATACAAAGGAAATGTTTCCAAGGAATTATCAGGACTTGGTGCCTTATTGGTGTATCTTGGGAGGGAAAGAAGGACGTTGTGAATCCTGCTTGTGATCCATTGGATAGCAGTGATGCCCTTAATCGAAAGTGAAATTGGGAGGAACTTGATATAGCTTTGATGAAGAAAGGAGTCCAAGGAAACACTGATTACCTGAAGGACCAAACTTATGGAACCTAAAGAAGATGTAGCTATAGATGTTAATAAGCAGTTGAGTCTATCACTCCGGAGCAGATTGGCAGACTGTCTATGGGTGAATTTCAGGGAGTTTGTAAAGCCTGAGAAAACAAATATAAAATGTAATATACTTGTTGCCTAGTTGTCTTTTTTCTTCTTCTTCCTGGTGCTGATGTCTTTCATTAGACTCTAAGGGGCCTCTGGTAACTCTCTAGCAAAGGTTGGCTGGAGTTAAAGATTTGGAACTCATCCAGAAAATGGTTGAAATTTTACTCTGGAATGTGTGTATGGTAAGAAGAGAAGCGAAGAGGGCTAAGAAGAAGTAATTGGAGAAATAAACACAAAATATTTTGGGGAGACAGAAACAGGAAAGTTTCAGAAAAGAATGCTAAACCTTCAGAGGAGTCAAGTAGATTAAGGCCTGAAACAAGGCCATTAAATTTGGTGACTGGTAATCTAAGCAGGTCTGGAAGCTAGGCTTCAGTGGGATTTAAAAAAAAAAAAAAAAAAGGAAGATTAGAAAGTGAGGGCAGCATGAGTGAGCTATTTTTATAGGTTGTCTGAGTCTGAGGATTAGGGTGAAAGATTGGATTTTAAGGAAATTTGGGGGAATTATTCAGGATGATAAGAGACTTGAATATGTTGGAAATTGAAAAGGAGATACCAGAGGAATAAGGTAATTAAAGATGTTATAATAAGGGCAAAAGTTATGAATGTGTGAGTATTCAGAGCATCTTTAAATTCCTTACTTCTCCCGACCCCAGGCCCCATGCCCTCATCTCCACCCTAGCCTTATCAGCCACATTGCGGGAATTGTTGGAGAGGAGAACCAGATAAGAGATTGAAGGGTAGGGAAAAAGAAAGAGAAAGGATAGAAATTTACTGGAGAGAGCATAGGATAAATTTGAAGGAAAAAAAAAAGTAGAAAAAGAAAAAGGCTGTCACCATAGGCAATTTATGATGGGAATTGAAAGTCTGGAGGTAGAGAGAAAGAGGTACCAAAGCAGCAAGTGAGAAAGTGGTAGAACAAGAGGAACAGTGGAAAGTGGATTTAAAGAGTGGAACTGTGTATTTTATTTATTTATTTGGCCATGCCATGCATCATGCGGGATCTTAGTTCTCGGACCAGGGATGGAACCCGTGTCCCCTGCAATGGAAGCACGGAGTCTTAACCACTGGACCACCAGGGAAGTCCCTCGATTTTTAAACAAGACTTCCTTTCACGATGTTTGAGAACTGAAAGTAAAGATCTGGATTCCTTTTCACTCCCATCGTTTGCTAGAGTGTGTTTCTTTGAGTATCGTGCAATATTTAGACTGGACTTCTTGGGGCTGCAATATTTATTTGGGTTACACAAAAAGTGAGGAGGTTACTTAACAGTACAGCTCTGAGTAGGACCAGAATTTTCTCTTCCAGAAGGTACTTTGTACATTCAAGGCCCCAAATCCCAGCACAGTATAGCAGTAGTGTTTAGGCTGACAGGATGGACAATTATGAAGCCATTGGTAGAAAGGAGATACAAGTGTTGAAAAGAAATTTTACATGTTCTTTACTTCTCATTCTAAAAGCCAGGAGAGTTGAAGGAAAAGAAAGATGGCGGAATGATTGTCTTCTATGGATTACTACTTCAGACCCCTTCCACCCTAAGCTTGGGGAAAGAGAACAAAGATTGGAAATAGGGAGGTGGGCTGGGAGATGGGAACAGAACATCTATGAAGCAAAGCTAAGAATGAGGAGAAAAGTAGGAAAAATACCATTTGGCCAACTGTTCTTTCCTCTTTTCCTTCCCTGGAAACCAATCACATTGACATTCCTGTCCAACCCAAACTATTTTAGAGAGCGATAAGGAAAGAAGAAAAGAAAAGGGAAAAGAGAAGATAAAACCTAAAGGGTAAAAACACTTATTTAACTTCTCCTTCCATTTTCTTCTTCATTTTTACTTGGCACCATCCATGCCAACCTCAACCTGGAGCCTCCATCCACCAAGATTCTATTTGACTTGTGCCTATGTCTGCTCATTAATGCCGTACTGCTGTACTTCAAGATCCTAGAGCTAGCACCAGTGGCTTAAGAAATTCCATCTTCCTCTGGCTGTCCCATAGGAAGTGTTCTATAATCTAGGACTAAGATTGCAACAGGCAAGACATGCTCCTGATACCTGGAACTTAAAGTACAGAATTCCTGTTCCCTTATTCACATTGTTTCTGCCCTAGATTCTTTCTGATTCAGACAGTACCTAGTATAATATATGTGGGAGAGGGATAATCAAGAGAAGAGGGTGTTATTTATATTTCAAAGGCCTCAGTTAGTTTTCTAACCATTTAGTAAAACACTTTGTTTGACCTCATTGTTTTTTTATATTTACTTAAAATTCAGCATTAGCGAAGTACCACTGTGAATTGTTTTATTTTTCCCTTTGTAATTTATCAACGACTGTTTTTAGTTGTATGAGGCTTTAGGGGCTACATGCAAGTACCTATTTTTCATTACATTTTAATTTATACAAACACTACAGAAAATAGGAAGATATTATCTCAATAAATGGTAGCTATAAAAATTTGCGGGTTAAAACTCCACCATAGAAAAACATCTTTGAGGTTACTTTAAGCAAAAGGTATAATCCCACACAATTGTGCGTATTCACTAAGTTTTTGGACAGATAATTTCAAAATTTTCAACTGAATTAAAACTTGTAGATTCA
The DNA here is from genome assembly GCF_963924675.1 of Phocoena phocoena. Classification (NCBI taxonomy): domain Eukaryota; kingdom Metazoa; phylum Chordata; class Mammalia; order Artiodactyla; family Phocoenidae; genus Phocoena; species Phocoena phocoena. The sequence goes on from NC_089229.1 coordinate 89,498,689, forward strand.
TAGTTTGGTCTCAAGTCACCCTAAATACCTGAAAAGCTTACTAGCTTAATGGAATGAGTCTACATAAAAAAAAAAGTAGATCATAATTTTTTTGTCCTGGCATAAAATCTTTTTATAACCTACCAGAAAAGTTAAAAAGCCATATTCATAAAATATTTGCTATCATTTGCCTGTGTGTTTCTAATTATTTCCATATCTTGGAAGCAGTTTGTCTCCTGCAATCACATAAAATAAACAGCAAAACATGGTTTTTATTTGTTCAGATTGGAGCTGTAGACATTGCTTCTCGGTAATATTAAATAAGTTATTTAATTCGTTTCTGTTTAAATATTGATAAAGTTTATTATTTGTACTCCAGATTCTTCCACAACCTAGAATAATTTAGATAATTAATAGAATTTTTGATACATTTTAGAATAATTTAAATTAATATTTAATTCAAAGTTCTGTTTGATATCATAAAAAGTAATGATAAATATGAGTATTTTGGCAACCCGTAATTCTTTAATAGCATTCTCTTATGGAGATAAAATGTTTAAATATTAATTAATTTAGTACTATCAGAACTGCATAGTTATTAGGCATTTCCAAATTTGGAAGAATTTTCATTACACAGGAACTGGGTAATGAAAAAAGAAAACTAAAAGTCCTCCTCTAGTCCTTATAGGGGACAGATCAAATGAAATTTTCTAATAATCTGGAGATGTTTCATAATTGAACACTTAGTAGTCATTTCCAAAATAACAAATATAAGGCTTCATTATGGCCTAGGATTTTCAAGTATATCCACGTCTGTCTCTATACCAAATATGTTTTCATTACTCAAGTAGCATATGGTAGTAAATGAACCAAAAAGGAACATGTTGCATTATTTTTCTGCATTAAGTGCCGACATTATCTTTTTCACACTGTGTGTGTGGTTTTATGTAATGAGAATCCTTTTAGAGACAGTTTGGAGGCACACACTCTACTCTAGCTGATACCTTTTTGAAGGAGCCCATTTTCAAAATAACATACAGTGTGTGAATTATGCCCAATCTAATTATCATGCAGTACTTTGGGAATTTACTCCTAAATGGCTGCTATTAACATAAACAAGTCAATTTACATGTCACAGTGAGGTTCAGGTTAAAAGAAAATATATAATGGATTTCTGTATATTTGTGATCTATTTTAACTATGCTTTTATTTAAAAGAAAAAAAAAGAAGATAAATAGATATGCTGATTTTTCTCCATATAAACTTTGTTCTTATAATAGCCATATGAATAGTTAGTGGTAGTTTTCACCGTCACATATACTTTTTGAGTGCCTACTATGTGTAAGCATTGTTCTGGACAAAGGCCTTCAAAGCAGATAGGTCTCTGCTCTGGCAACAACTACTCTGAACTAATTTTGCCTCAAATCTCTGCAATAACAACTTTAGAAATCTAGAGGAAAAAACACTACCGTCAAAGGGCAGGGATGACTGGCATACAAAGAGGGTGTTTTTCCGTTTTGAAATGAGACCTTGTAATATGGAAGAAACCTTAAGTGTAAGGCAAGTTAAATTTTTTTAATAAATTCAAATTTAAAACATTGAAATTGGTTGAAATGTGTCGTTAAACTGATGAAGTCAGCAAGAAGTTAGGCACTATGGAGTTAAAGGAGAAAAAATTTACAACATGGATATAGAATCATTAACCCAAATTTTCCTCAATCTTTTAAAATTAGGATGATTTACCAAGCTCAGGGAGGAAGGCCAGAAGGAGTTATAAGCATACTTTTCAGAGTGGTAAATAAGTATCATGAAAAAAAGTTAGATTAATCTTGATGAGTGAGTCAATTTGAGCATTAAAGATATATGGTTATTCAGCTGTAATGTCTTTTTCCTGGCATTGCACCAGAGCATAGGCTATATTTTCAGGGAATTTAAGTTCTATGGAAGGAGGACATTTGACAAAGAAACATTTCCAAATAAGACAGTCGCAGGATCTCCTTTTCTGGAGGTATGTAAGGAAAAGCATTTTGGTTTTGGCTGTTTCTACAAAGCAGCCACATAAACTGAAAAATAAAACCTCATTCAAGCAAAAATTAGGGGTTCCTCATCTAATTCCAAATAACTGCTGTGGCTATTCTCTCTAGTTTTATCATTATTACATAGACATGTCTCTTGTTCTATCAAAAAGCCCAAGAATGGTTTTGGTCGGTGGCTTTCAAAATCAGAGAACCTTTATATGCACAAAAGCTGAAGCTGATTATGACATCAACTTTTAATTATAATCTAAGGGAAAAAATAAAAGAGAATGTATATTGGTTGGAAGACCATGAGCTGTTATCAGGGGGTATGACATCTAATTGATTCATCCATTCAATCATTCATTCTTTCAACAAATACTCATCGTGCGTTTACTAAGGTAGGTGGGCAACAAACAAACTTCTTCAAGAAGTCTAACTTACATTCTAGGGCAACAAAATGGAGAGCAAAATAAAGATATTCTCTGCTTCAGGGACTCCGGGTTTGATCATTACAATAATAGCAAGAGGGGGAGAAAGAGGAAGATGAGGCAGAGAAGGAAAAAAGGAAGGAAAAATTAATCTTCGCATATACAGTAAGGCTGAGAACAGCGCTTGTTACCATGAAAAACCTCTTCTTTTCTAGTTTATTGTTGCCTCTGAGTCATCTCAACCAAATATTTTATATTTTCCAACTATAGTGGTTACGTTTTGCTTAATTTTCAGCACATTATTTTAATGGCACAACTTTGAATTTTGTTTTGAAACAAAAGCACTGCTACAGGATTAAGCTGCAAGTGTAGTTTTAAGACAGAAGGAGAGTGAACTCGATTTGGAAACAACTTTTCCAGCAACGGTATTTTTTTTAAATTATGAATTATTTAAGAATAAAGTCCAAACTCACTTCTGAAATTATCCCCTAGAATTCTAGCCTCCTTGAGATTTTCAGGATCTCCTTTGTAAAGATCCAAAATGACGATCAAACCCTTTTTACATCTATTCATACCTTTATTATTAAACAAAAAAAAAACTTTTAAACTTGACTGATTTATTTCAAACACTCGTACAACTGAACTAAGAGGGCGGGGAAGGGGGGGAGGGAGTGTTTCTCCAGTAGCCTTAAAAAGAATGTAGCGCTATTGTGTTCATAGTTTAATCTGCTGGGATTCCATAACCGAGGAAAGATGGGTGTCAGATCTCCACGCATAATCTTCAGTACATCCGGACCTGAGAAACGGAGGTGGAGAAAACGAAAACAAGATAAAACTGAAGCAAGCTTGCCTTTAACTTTGTAAGAATGTGAATCAAATAGTGTAGGGGGGAAAAAAAAAAGCCGTCATCAGTTTCAGGATTGGGGCTGAGACACCGACTCTAACGGGGTTCCCTGTTTCTGCTCTGTGCAGATACAGCTAATGCACCACTGAAATGGGAGGCAGGTGGACGGCAAAGCCAGAGAAACTTTTTTTTTTCTCCTGCATCAGATTGAAGTGAGAACAGGAGCCATACTTCGACAAAAAAAATAGAGAAACAAATGGGGACAGAACACCCACAAGTGCAATGGAAGCCCTTCACCCAGTCCTGGTAGAATGTTCTGGATCTGATTCCCTCATTGTTATCTCCAGAGCAAGATAAGTGTCGCCTTCAAGATTAAATATTCTTTTATAGGGAAAAGATATGGCAACCAATACCCCTCACTTCATCCTGCTTGATTAAATGGAGACTAAAGATTCAAAGTAAATCATTCTTAGGTATTTAGACGCCAAGTTAAATAAGTAAGTTTTTCATTAGCATAATAAAAACACATGAAAATGCTGTTGTTACTGTACCGAATTTGAAGAAAACACTTAAATGGGAGAGACAATATATCAAAAACTGAAAGTTCCAAAAAAATCCCATTAAGAAGTAACTGAATTACTTTTTGCAAAGTATCATACCCAAAGGCTCTCACTAACTATAAATTTTAAGAGAATATTTTAAAATATTTTTAGATGTATTTTCACTGCAACTCTGAACTTTTTTTCTGATGACCCTTTAGATCTTAATACAATCCACGTCCTTATTTTCATCACCTGAGTCTCCTTTTTAAGTCAAACATTGGTTTCAGATTCTAAAAGTGCTGCTTTAATGTTCATAAACAGTGTAACACACTATCTGAAATAGAGATGGGCAGTTCGGTTTCTAGACTGTAGAGATTTTGGCTTGTTTCTTTTTCTGTTTGTGTATGAGCTACCTGGCTTACCAGTTACTGGATAAAACTGGCTTTTCAATTACTTGTATTAATACATTTCAATTTATTTTAATCTCATTTCATGTTTTATTTCATCATCCAATCAAACATTTTCTAACTACTTTCTGAATTTGTTACCAACCTTTGATACCAAACATCATTTCCAAACTTTGCTTTTCCTTTTCACTTTACCATATATACAGTGTGAAGGTGCTGTGGTCTTAATTCCATCCTTCTCTCTTGATTTCAGACCATACCTTTAAAGTGTCCTTATTACTTGCTTTTTGTTTCTTTTCCACTTGTTGCTGTTGCTTTCCTGGGTTTGGTCTTAGTTTTTGTTTTTTGATGCTTGTTAACACTGCCTCACTTTGCTGGTTCAAAAAGAACTATTATTTGCTCTATGAGTTTTCTGTTTCTCTTGGTGACTATCAGCTTCTGTTTCCTATTTTGGGGCAGAAAGGAAAAAGCCTGTGAATGATGGGCTCTGATTTCAAGACTAGCCCTTTAGAGCAACTTTCTAAAGTGCCAACCATTTAATTCAGAATCACTCAGAAATCTTTCAAGGAATGCAGATTCCTTGGATCTCACCTTTTCCTTCCTGGCATAAGATGGATTTTTTTTTCTTCTAAGAAAACAAAGGTTATTCTTAGATAACAGCTCCCAGGTTAGTTCCTTTCTATAATCTATTTCTTTCTTTTTTAGCAGTCACTAAACTTTAGAAATCTCTGAGGATATTTATTGGGGGGGTTACATAAATGAATCCATTTATTACAGGCTAGCAGTGTTTCCCATGGTGGAGCTTCTGATCTTTCCATTCCTTCTGTCTTCTGATGATGGACTTTTCTGTGACTGCAGAAGTGGTATTGTAGGGTCAGTACCACCGGCTACCATTTTCATGCAGGAACCACAGTGCCAAACACCCACAGCTAGCTCTCCCTCTTGGTTTTGTGACAGAAGGAGCAAGCGTACTTGGTGTGCTGGCTCATTTCAATTTTCTTCACCATTTTCCTGAGGGAGACACCATAACAGGTCCTATATTTACGGACAATTGCAACCTTCTTGGTGCATTTAGCCTTGTAGCCATAAATTAGGTCCAAGATCAGAGATCTCTGAGGTTTTATCAGTGTTGTTGTTGATGTTGTTATTTTAACGAATAAAAACTATATGATCATCTCAATAGATACAGAAAAAGTGCTTTTGACAAAATTCAACATCATTTATGATAAAAACTCTCCAGAAAGTGGGCATAGAGGGAACATACCTCAACATAATAAAGGTCATATATGACAAACCCACAGCTAACATCATACTTAACAGTGAAAAGCTGAAAGCATTTCCTCTAAGATCGGGGACAAGACAAGGATGATGACTCTCACTACTTTTATTCAACATAGTTTTTGTTTTGTTTTGTTTTGTTTGCTGTACGCTGGCCTCTCACTGTTGGCGGCCTCTCCCGCTGTGGAGCACAGGCTCTGGACGTGCAGGCTCAGTGGCCATGGCTCATGGGCCCAGCTGCTCCGTGGCATGTGGGATCTTCCCGGACCGGGGCACGAACCTGTGTCCCCTCTGTCGGCAGGCGGACTCCCAACCACTGCGCCACCAGGGAAGCCCTTTTTGATGATAGCCATTCTGACAAATATGAAGTCACCTGGCAACCAACCAGACCAGGGGCCAATCAGCCTACCAGACTGCCCACATAGTTAGCCTGCCACAACAGAAGGACTCACGCAGCCCTCCTAGGGGAAATCTCTGGAATGTATAGCTTGGGTGATGAGAGGGAAGTGCACTGCAGGGACACAGAGGGCACTTCTCCAAGTTCGAGACATGTAACTAACCTACTACATACATAAAAATACCAGTAGCGAAGAATGAACTAATGCTATTTGCAGCAACATGGACGGACCTAGAGATTGTCATACTGAGTGAAGTAAGTCAGACAGAGAGACAAATATCACTTATACATGGACTCTAAAAAAATGGTACAAATGAACTTATTTACAAAACAGAAATAGAGTCACAGATGTAGAAAACAAACTTATGGTTACTGAGGGGGAAGGGAGGGACATAAATTGGGACATTGGGATTGACATATTCACACTTCTATAGATAACTAATAAGGACCTACTGTATAGTACAGGGAACTGTTCTCAATACTCTGTAATGACCTATATGGGAAAAGAATCTAAAAAAGAGTGGATATATGTATATGTATAACTGATTCACTTTGCTTTGCAGACGAAATTAACACAACATTGTAAATCAACAATATTCCAATAAAAATTAAAAAAAATAAAATCCATGTTGTAAAAACAAATAAATAAAACTTTTAAATTCTTCTTGTTTAAAAAAAAAATACCAGTAGCAACTTAGACAAAATGAGGCAGCAGAGGAATGTGTTCCAGATGAAGGAACAAGGTAAAACCCTAGAAGAAGAACTGAGCAAAGCAGAGATAAGCAATCTACCTGAGAAAGAGTGGTCATCATTTTTTACATTAAGGAAACAAAGCCTTAGAAAAGTATATTTCCCAACACCATACAGCTAGTAAGTATTTGGTACAACCAGAATTTTAACAAATGTTTGTTTTATCTCAAAGTTAATGCTTGTTTGTTGTTGTTTTGTTTCCCTGGTCAAAAAGGTCATATAAATATAGAAAAAGTAAGAATTGTTATGACTTGCCTATGGAACAAATGAATTCTATTTTAGTGAATTAGAAGCCAGTAAATAAGGACCAAAGGCAATCTGGCTTCTGTTTGACGATAATTTTCAACTACACTGTAAATTCCAGACACAGGTTTCTTTAAAATATTGACATGTGCCAATGGAATTTTAGAACATACTTGGATGTCTAGAAAAGGAGACTCTATGTAATATACTAGTAAATGCTTCTAACGGGAAACTGGCTTATATTAATAGCCATCAAAGCCACCTCCCCGTAAGGTCTCTGAGTGGTAGAGATGATAGATCCATAACCTGTAAAGGTGATATCATATAATATAACCTCTAATTACAATTAAACATTAATTAAATATTTTTGCAATTTTGTCCATTTCCTTGCAAAGAATGTTATAGATTAGCCTCTTTCTGTTTTCATAGTCCAGCTCTTAAAATTAGTAAGTAATTGCTGTTATCTTGTTTAAACTTGTTTAAATACAAAGTGCACAGTGAGATATTATTTTTGTAGATATTATGCTTCAAATCAGATATCCTCTCAAAAGAAGGTATCATGAAAATTGAATCTGCCAGACCATCAACATGCATTGTAGAGACATCTAATATTAAAAAATAACAATAAAGGAAATCCTGTGCTTTCCACATGACATATTCTGCATTCATAAGCATGTAAAGGACAAGCTTCTTTTTTGGTGAGTAATACAATATTTCTTAAAAGCATGCATTTTTATATTCTTTATTGTTAATCAGAGAGCATACTGCTATGATACCATTAACTCACAAGAGATTTCTGACTATATTTTTATATTGATGACACAGTATCCAGCACTAAGCCAGTTGAAAACAACAGGCACCCTCTTATGTTAAAGTGAATTGGAATGATTTGGATCAAAGGCAGAGATATTTAGATCGAGGAACTAAATCCCCCCTTGAGACAATCTATAAAGGTTCCCTTCTAAACCTAGATATTGAAGCTAAAATTAAGCAGTTCTTTTAGCTTAAATAGAATGTGCTCAAGCTGACATAAAGTTTCAGAGACGACTCCTGTCTGCATCCCCCAGAGTTTGAAAATTCTCATGATCTGAAGTTCGAGATGGAACAGATTCTTCAATGTTTGTCTTCAAATGGCCTGTGACTATTTGAGGCTAAGTGGGTACAAAGCTAACCTGAGACAAGAGGTTCTAGGAATTTCCTGACAATATCCCTATTCAAAACTTTGGTCTCTGCCATGGCCAAGTGAGAAGAGTTTTTAAACCAAAATTCTCCTAATCCGTTTCATAAAATTTCTTATTTGTCATTGCTATATCAGGACTTCACCAACTGAAGATGGCCAGAAGCTAAATTCAAAATAATTTAAACCAACACAATATTGTAAGTCAACTATGCTTCAATTTAAAAAAAAATGAAGTTAAAAACACATTTTAAACCAGTTTCCCAACCTTTACTCTATCAGAGTTACCTGGAGGGCCTGTTAACCTTTGGGCCTACCCCCCAATGTTCTGATTCAGAAATGAGCATTTCTAACAAGTTCTCAGATGAAGTTAATGCTGCTGCTCCAGGGATCACTGACTTGAACAAGTAAATAAAAAACAAAAAAAGCTCATGTGATTTTTAAGTCCAGTGGTCCAGGAGTCCTACTGCTGCTTCAGGTCTGGGTGGCCCAAAGGGAGGAACTTAAATACTGTAATGAGAGCTCTAACTCTCCAATTATTAGTCAGATTCACTCTGTGTAAGCATTGAGGGGTCTCTGGCACACCCATAATCATGGTATACAAGATGAGCAAATTCATCGCAAAGAGACAGTCTTACCCAATTCTCTGTAAGGAAAGTTCTGGGGAAGGCTCTGTTTGGTCTTACCTTATTCACAGGCCTATTTCTGGGGGGGAAAAATGACTGAGCCTAGGGTGAGTTGTGATTGTGCAGGTCTAGGCCATGTGCGTGGCCATGTGTCCAGAAGAAGTTCCTTCAATAGGCTTGGTCATTTCAATCCTATTTATTTATTTATTTATTTTTATTTATTTTTAACATCTTTATTGGATGCTTTACAATGGTGTGTTTACAATGGTGTGTTAGTTTCTGCTTTATAACAAAGTGAATCAGCTATACATATACATATATCCCTATATCTCTTCCCTCTTGCGTCTCCCTCCCTCCCACCCTCCCTATCCCACCCCTCTAGGTGGTGACAAACCACCTAGCTGATCTCCCTGTGCTATGCGGCTGCTTCCCACTAGCTATCTATTTTATGTTTGGTAGTGTATTTATGTCCGTGCCCCTCTCTCACTTTGTCACAGCTTACCCTTCCCCCTCCCCATATCCTCAAGTCCATTCTCTAGTAGGTCTGTGTCTTTATTCCCGTCTTAACCCTAGGTTCTTCATGACCTTTTTTTTTTTTTTCCCTTAGATTCCATATATATGTGTTAGCATACGGTACTTGTTTTTCTCTTTCTGACTTACTTCACTCTGTATGACAGACTCTAGGTCCGTCCACCTCACTACACAAATCACTCTAAAAGAAAGAGGATAGCATAGAATCCTCTTTCTTTTAGAGGGATTTGTGTCCATAAAATGCCTCAGCCCTTCGTGTGAGTATGCTTTGGCACGGCAGCTCCTTGGCAGGATGTCTGCAAACGTCCATATCTAGTTTGGAAAGACAGTCTTGACCCTAGCCCTGGGACCTACATGTAAATATAGAGTTTAAATTACCTTAATGGCAATTTTTTAATCTTTAGTAATGTTCTAATTATGACAGTAGCAAATTTTAAACAGTCTCTGACGGTGTTATTACCGGTCCAGAGAAGAAAGAATTCAAACAATATGAAAATTGGCGATGCAGATGGACACAGACTTGTAGCTCAACAGTTCGACTGATTTCTCTCCTAAGCATAAGGTAAATTCGTTCGCATTCAGAGGCTCTTTAAATGACATGATTTAATGTGACTAAAAGATGTACAGATGGCACTACACTGCCTCTACTGGGAGGAGAGGTCAGACAGCAATTGGCTCTAACACAACCCATACTAATGTATAGCTACAAGCTGCCACATCAGGGTCCACCCTTCCAAGAGCCTGTTAGGTGAAATAATCAAGCACTGTGACAGTACTCCCCAGATGCAGGAAAACATGGTGACATTAATGCTACCCTAAGTAATGTCAGACACTCACAGAATGACTACTCAGGAGCAAGTTTTTAAAAATTGATTACCTATTTATTTGCCTAATAAGAAACCAAATATTATAGAATATAAAAAAGAATATATATAGGTATATACATAAAACAGAATCACTTTGCTGTACAGCAGAAATTAACACATTGTAAATCAACTATACTTCAATTAAAAATAAATAATTTTTTAATTTAAAAAAGAAAGCAAATACTATAAATATTAGGTGAGAAATCTAATATGAATCCAGCATCCTACCGATCGTTGAATTTTTTCATAGGAGCACTGAAGGATGACATTTAAAATCACAGCAACATTGGTATTTATACTTTTAATACATATTATCAAATGTAATTTGTATACTACATACTTTAAATAATAAGAATGAGAGAATTAGACCAATCAAACAACACAAAATTCCATTGATATAGATAAAGGATAGGTGGTACTACCTTGATATTCTAAACTCAAACTTGGCCTCATAAACTAATGAGTGCCTTATGGAAAATGACTATTGAAACACTGTGGCTTTCAAAATATTAAAGACCAGAAAAAGGTCATTGTCAAGAAGAAAAAGTTACTGATCATTTATCTCATGAAAGAATCTGTACAAAATACAGGTGTGCAAGGACCAAAGGGACACATTCATTAGGCAGAATATGACTACATATAATTCCATCTACAAGAAATGTTTAATTTGGTGATATGATTTGTGATGGAAGTAGCCCAACCTACAGTTGCATCTGAAAAGCAAACTGTAAAATACTTAAATTTTCCAGTTTAGAAGCAATGCCTCTTCCAACTAACAGGAGATAAGGGGCATGTTCTCCTACCTCCTCATTACTGAAGAGAGAAAAATGGACAATGAAAGGCAAAACGAGACCTGGAAAGGACAAGTGACTACTGAGAATCGCCAAAGAAACTAGCAGTAGAATTAGAACAAGAATACAGGTCTTGTCTACCAGATCTGTTCTCATTCTACCATAACGTCCTTCTATGTCTCAGCCATCTGCTTGTGGGCTAACTTAAAACAATTAATTACAGTACTTAGGATTATTAAGTACTGTGATCATTTACTTCCAGCTCCCAGTCAACAAGCTGTGATGTATTTTCAGTTCCATTTTGCACATAAGGTAATTGGGATCAGGTGATATGTCAAATACTAAACATCTGGTTGGTTTTGAAAGAAAGACCGTAAGTCAGATCTCCTTTTTCTGCTGCAGTATGTTGTCTTTCAAAATAACTATGCCCCTAACTGGGCTTGAACCACCAACATAGCAATTAAAAGCAAAACATATAAATAATTGTAAAAAGATTTTGGTTAAAGCTCACATTACAGGAGATGTTCAACTTCATACTCTCTTAGAGCCACTCCCCTCATTCTTTTAAATTCTGTTGGTTACTGTGGTATTGTTAAATACATTGTTCGATTTCTCATTTCTTAATTCATTCATTAAATATATTTTCAACTTCCTGGTACTGAAGGTGGGAATGTAAGTCACATTCTTTCATTTCTCTTTAGCCCATTCTCCAGGCAATTTAAAAATTATTAGTTAAATGCTTCCATCATTCCCATTGTAACTGTAAATAATATATTTAAACCTCTAGTACTTGTTCCAGCAATTATAGATGGTATGACTCCAGTGGTGTCTCGGCTATATTAAGATGATGTTAATACACTTACTCTTTTCTTCCTGTCTCCTCTTTAGCCCCTTCATCATATCTATAATTACCCGTTGCATCTCTGTGCTTCAGCGAGATAGGCCATCATTGACTGTATTGTTTTTATCTAGTTTTGATATCAAAATATGCTAATCTGATAAAAGTTAATTGGAAAGTCTCTCCTCCTTTTCTCTGGAAGAGTATATGAAAGACTGAAATTATTTGTTCCTTGAATATTTGGTAGAATTCAACTATAAAATTATCTGGGTTTATTGCTTTTTTGTAAAAAAAAAAATCTGATTTCTTTTATTGAAAAACCTGTTCTGGTTTACATGCTCAACTGAAGGTGAATATCCAGACCTCACACACTGGTCTCCTGGAACAGCTTTTCCTGGGGAGACTTCACAGTAGCTAACCTGAGTTTCCACCATTGTTCTATGTAATCTGGAGCAGTATACAGGATCTTGCAAGGCTATACATCAAATTTCCATACGAGAAACCCCGGTCCCTAGGCTTCAAAGTTTTTAAGTTGCATGATTAGGGGAGAACCAGCCTCCTTGGTGAAAGCACAGAAGAGTCTATAACAGCAAAAAGATATGGTAGCTTCTTCAACATTCATGGTCTGGAAGAGATGTGATCAAGAGCTGGCATTCAAGCCCTGAAATTACAGCAGTGTGATCAAGCGGAACCTTTGTGCCCTGTACTTTATGACCACCTTAGCTTTTAAAGATTGGGGAGCACCAACTTTTTCCCTGGTCGGAATCCCAAAACTTGTGATTCAGCTACATGATATGATGAACCAGCATCCCGATCTACTCTGTCAGCATTCTTCCAGAACTGATTATATTAAGCACAAGGCTCTGACCAGTTTTCATGGAATTTTCCTTGGGACCAGACTCCTTTTCTGGGAAAGCCAGGCCGTAGGAAATGAGTCTTGAACAAGTTGACCCTTACCTCTTAGGTTTTCTGTTTTTTCTTAAATCACTTTTTCTAAATAGCTTTTTTTAAAGGAATTTATTTCATTGAGTTTACCAAATTTCTTAGGACAAAATTTTCATACTATTCACATTACTTTTTTTTTTTCTTTGGTACGCGGGCCTCTCAATGCTGTGGCCTCTCCCACTGCGGAGCACAGGCTCCAGACGCGCAGGCTCAGCGGCCATGGTCCACGGGCCCAGCCGCTCCGCGGCATGTGGGATCCTCCCGGACCGGGGCACGAACCCACGTCCCCTGCATCGGCAGGCGGACTCTCAACCACTGCGCCACCAGGGAGGCCCTCCACATTACTTTTTAAATTTCTTCTTTTAAGAAAATTAATTTGCCAATTATTTATTTTATGTTTTTCAAAGAAGCAGATTTTTAACTTTGTTTTTCTATTACTGTAGCTTGTTTTTACATTCACTGATTTCATTTACCTAACAAATGTTGACTGAGTTCCAACTATTGGCTAAGCATTCTTCTAGGTACTGGGAAAAAGTAGGTTAAAAATCCCTCATGTAGGGGCTTCCCTGGTGGCGCAGTGGTTGAGAATCTGCCTGCTAATGCAAGGGACACGGGTTCGAGCCCTGGTCTGGGAGGATCCCACATGCCGCGGAGCAACTAGGCCTGTGAGCCACAACTACTGAGCCTGCGCGTCTGGAGCCTGTGCTCGGCAACAAGAGAGGCCGCGACAGTGAGAGGCCTGCACACCGCGATGAAGAGTGGCCCCCACTCGCCACAACTAGAGAAAGCCCTCGCACAGAAGCGAAGACCCAGCACAGCCAAAAATAAATTAATTAATTAATAAACTCCTACCCCCAACATCTTCTTAAAAAAAAGACAAAGAAAAAAAAGCCCTCATGTGATCAAATATGCCATTCTAATGTAAATGACACAAACATGTAAGGTATATTCTGTGTTAAATGGGATATATTCAATGGAGAAAAATATATCAGAGTAGAGGAGTTAAGAAGAATGAGAATAGAGGTGTAATTTTGTAAAAGGGAGTCGAGAAAGGCCTCATAGAGAAGATCACATTGGGGAAAGACCTGAATAAGAGCAGGAAATGAACCATGTTTCTCTCAGAAAAGCATTGTATGTGGAAGTGTCAGCATGCTCCTGGTGTGAGAGCAACGTCTGGTGTTTTTGAGGTTCAGCAGAATCCTTGTGTGACTGGTGTGGAGGAAGCAAAAGAGAAAGAAGGGAATGAGAGGGAGATGTTTGCTCTTACTTCATTATTCCTTTTCTTCTACTTTCTTTGGATTTAGTTTGATGATACTTTTTCTAATTTCTTTTTTGGGCCTCTCACTGTTGTGGCCTCTCCCGTTGCGGAACACAAGCTCCGGACGCACAGGCTCAGCGGCCATGGCTCACGGGCTCAGCCACTCCGCGGCATGTGGGATCCTCCCGGACCGGGGCACGAACTTGCGTCCGCTGCATCGGCAGGCAGACTCTCAACCACTGCGCCACCAGGGAAGCCCTAGTTTTTCTAATTTCTTGAGTTGAAAACTTTGCACAATAATTTTAGGTTTTCGTCTTTACTAATATAAGTATTTGGGACTACACATTTTCCTCAAAATACATGACTTTTGCTACATTAGTTGCATTTTATATTTTATGCTTATTATTTTGTTACAATAATAGTCCAATGTCATTCTGACAGGTGTGAGGTGATATCTCATTGTGGTTTTGATTTGAATTTCTCTGATGATTAGCAATGTTGAGCATCTTTTCATGAGCCTGTTGGCCATCTATATGTCTTCTTTTGCAAGATTTTTATTCAGGTCTTCTGCCTGTTTTTAAATCAAATTGTTTGTTTTTTGAAACTGAGTTGTATGAGCTGTTTATGTATTTGGGGTATTAACCCCTTTTTGGACATACCATTTGCAAATATTTTCTCCCATTCAGAAGGCTGCCTTTTCATTTTGTCAATGGTCTCTTTTAATGTGCAAATGTTTTCAAGTTTAATTAGGGCCCATTTGATTATTTTTGCTTTTGTTTTCTTTGCCTGAGGAGACAGATCCAAAAAAATATTGCTAAGACTTAAGTCAGAGAGTGTTCTGGCTATGTTTTCTTTTGAGAGTTTTATAGTTTTTGGTCTTTGATTTAGGTCTTTAATCCATTTTTAGTCTCTTTTTATATATAAAGTGAGAAAATGTTCTAATTTCATTCTTTTACATATAGCTGTCCAGTTTTCCCAGCACTGCTTATTGAGGACACTGTCTTTTCCCCATTTTATATTTTGCCTCTTCTGTCATAGCTTAATGGACCATATGTGCATGGGTTTATTTCTGGGCTCTCTATTCTGTTCCATTGATCTCTGCATCTGTTTTTGTGCCAGTACCATACTGGTTTTCTTTTTTTAACTTTTTGTTTTATATTGGAGTATAGTTGATTAACAATGTTATATTAGTTTCAGTTGTACAGCAAAGTGATTCAGTTATACATATACCTGTAACTATTCTTTTTCAAATTCTTTCCCCATTTAGGTTGTTACATAATATTGAGCAGAGTTTCCTGTGCTGTACATTAGGTCCTTGTTAGTTAACCATTTTAAATATAGCAGTGTGTACATGTCAATCCCAAAGTACCATACTGTTTTGATTACTGTAGCTTTGTAGTATAGTCTGAAGTCAGGGCGGCTGATTGGCTCTTATTTTTGAAATTAAGCTTCCATGAATTTAAACTTGCTTCCATTACATGATTGCTATTTCAATCTCTATGGCTGACTGGGAGTTCATGGAGCCTAGAGCATCATCTTAATCACCTTGTTTCCAGAGTAAAATAAGATACCAAATGTATAGTAGATCCTCAAAATAGATATTTGTTGGATGAGTAGAGTTTATTATTGTCACCATTGTTCTATTTATTGATTTTCTAGATTGCATTCTCTTTTTTTCTCTTGGTTATTTGTTTTTCTATTGTTGGTTTATTATTTGCTTCCCTGTCAGGAAAAACAAAACAACCTTATAAAAAGGTTTTGTGACTACTTAGAAATCAGATTTTTAGGTGTTTCTTTGTAAGTTTCTTCTATTTGTAGTATCTAACTGGACTGGGAATTCAGTTCTGCTTTATAAAAATGAGAAGATTTGTTTTAATTTTTTTTAATTTTGCGGGTTTTTTTGTTTTTGTTTTTGTTTTTTGCATTACGTGGGCCTCTCACTGTTGTGGCCTCTCGCGCTGCGGAGCACAGGCTCTGGATGCGCAGGCTCAGCGGCCATGGCTCACGGGCCCAGCCGCTCCGCGGCATGTGGGATCTTCCCAGATCAGGGCACGAACCCATGTCCCCTGCATCGGCAGGCGGACTCTCAACCACTGCGCCACCAGGGAAGCCCTAATGTTGCGTTTTTAAGAGAATAAGAGGAGAAGTAAACCCCAAAAACACAGAAGGCTAAAGACTGATTTTCAGAAAACCCTTACAAATGAACATTTTTTAAAGAACTGGGATATTTAATATGAAATTTATATGTTTACAATGCTGCGTTGCTGATCCTGTCCATTTCCCCAAGTACCATTAAACTTGGCTAACACCAAAAAGTCTTTTGTGAGAAGTTTATCTATGACAGCAGGTAAGCAAAATGAGTTCCATCTCTAGGACAATATGATGGAAGAGGGGCAGCTTGAACAGGGTACCAAAATGACTCATAAGCTGACCTACTTTGAAAGAGGCAAAAATCTCAAATAGGACATTCCTTCTTGCACTGGACTTTCCACTAAACATTAAATAAAGATTGAATCCAATCTTCCTTAGATTTTAAGAGGCAGTTGACAGTTGAGCATTAGTTAGCTGTAGAAAAGAATGAAGAAGTGTCTATGATTGTTCAAATGCAGTTGAGTAGTAGAGAAGTAAGTTAGTAGGTTTGCAACAAAACAAAACAAGACAACTAAAATATATACTTGGAAGACACTTGTTTGTATTAACCTTTTGGAAAGCTGCTAAAATTAACATTAAGAATGATTCAGTTTATACTACACAGAAAGGAAAAAACAAATTTGGAACTAAAAATGGTTTCATGCATTTAACTTATCTTTAAATTTAAAAGTTTACATGTTATTTTTTAGGTTATATATGAATAAGACAGATGCTGCTTGTGAGCTCTGGGTGTTCAAAGAAAATAGCTGGTAATCTACTTAGCTGAGGACAATAAGTTTTACCTTATGCTCAGAAAAAAATCAGGAAGATATTTTTACTGATTTTACCAAAACAGCAGGATAAACTTCAAACTAATCTTTCTCTTTTAGCAAAACCACATATAGAAGTGAATGAATATAAAATCTTAATATAATTCCCTAGATTTGAAGAGCATCTTTCTTCCAAGAGCTTAAAGCAATTTGCTTTATGTTCTTATTCAGTCTAGAAACCCTTCTGTGACGAAGATATGCATTAGACAAATATATGCATAGACAAATATGTGTTTTTGCCCTCATTCTATGAATAGGAGAATTAATACTTGCTAGACTAAGACTGATTGGCTCAAGATTACAAAACTAAATCTAGATCTCCTGGTTTCAGCGGCCAGATCTCTTTCCAAAGACCTTATTTACACATTAAGCAATGCAGAAATCCCCTTTTCTCCCACTTGATTTCAGTGAATGACCTTGACTGCTTGTCAGGCAGATGCCATGCTGTCTTCTAAAAACTAGATTCTTTCTCCCTTCCATATTTCCATCCACGTGGAATGCCCTTTCTCCCTTTGATGTATTCAAATCCTTCCCTCAGGTCCCGCCTCATCTAAAACTTATCCTCTGACTAAAGAGGCTCAACTTCTGTTGGTTCAACCAAAAAAATGATTACATTCAACCAATGTGTTTAACCAACCATAACCATGATTCTGGTATGGTAACAATATCAGCATATTTCAGAAGAAAGTGCACCATTAGGTTGTCTTCTTTGAGGACAGGGACCATGTCTTAGTCATTTCTGTTTATTCAGTCCCTACATAGGGCCAGAAATACAGTAGACAATGAGTGTAAATGCTTGCTGAGAGAAGGTTGTTGTATAGACAGTGTTGATGTATTGTCCTTTCTGAATATCTATGGAATAGTTGAAATATAGAACAGCTATTATTATACACTTATGTTAATATGTTTAAATCACAGAGCACAATATCAATTCAGTTGATGGTAAATAAAGCTAGCAACTACCTCACAACCGCTGCTGGCTCCCTGCCCATCCTGCAATGTCTGTCAACTAGGTTGTGATGGTTAAAGACGTGAGGAGTCTTTTTAGTTGTGCCCTCACCACATCACACCACTACTTAGTCTCTAGCTCCATTCCCTGGGGTTATCCCCCTTTCCACTCTTTTGGTTATTCTCCACCAGCGGCTTGTATATTACCAAGTCCTCACTGGATTTGGAGCAGGGATACAAGAGTGGAGGCATGTGGTAGTAGATTGTAAGATGGCAGTTGAGGTATCTGCTTCGTCTTTCTGGCCATGATCATTTTTTCCTCCCTTTTCCAACATCTTCAACTCTTCTGAACTGTCAGACAGGAATTAGAGTTTTCCAGGTGGCTATGGGTTTTCTGTTTTACTGTACCATTTGATCTGTGGCTCTCTATGTACCTAAAAAGGAATCAGACACATAGTAGATGCTTGGTAAATACTAATTAATTCATCAGCCCCCAGGAAAGGGAGTTCAACAGAGGTACCTCTGAAATACCAGAAGGAAGAGCCAAGGTGACTGATGTTAATAAGAATTACTATTCATCCCCCAAATCAGCAATAGAATTGCTATTTCCAAAATCAATTCTTAACCAACATAAACCCAATCTAGCAAGCCATATTTCTATTTAGTTCAATTGCTGTCTATTCTACTCCTCTTAGAAGCATAAAAAATGCTTTTTAGTAGGAATCACAGAACCATAAACTTCCTACTTTTCCAGCTTCTTGGCTAACTGGAATAGGAAAACAGAAATGGTATTGCCATTAAAACTGAAGTTATGTAAGAGATACTGAGATCATCAAAAGCACTGGGATTCATTTATCTATGAATAATTAAGAATCAAGTTTAAAAAGTGTGTTTTAAAAGATGGCAGATCCCCAATAGCTTAGAAACTTCAGCACTTGCATTTTTAAAATTATGTTCATCAGCTTTAATACAAAAGGCAAAGCTTTCAAACTGAGAACTCACTGATTCTCTTACTCTTCCTTTTCACTGTTCATTTAAAAAAAAATAGGTGTGGGAGTCTCTCACCCATTTTTATGAACATTCTTTAACATTCATTGAACAATTCATGTATATGCTAAGCCTTGTTAGGGAGATAGCATTGGTTTTGCGTTTTCCACGGTCTTGCAAAGGCACCTTCTGAGACATTTGCTACTGTAATCCATAAATGGATCATGATTGTACCCTTTGTTTCACCTTAAGCCCAAAGCAGCTCAAGTTAAATGCCAAGCTTCCCTGAGTTACAAATTTAGAATCTCTCCCAGGTGCTTGCTCGCAGGGTGCATTAGCCCACTGCCCGGGTTGATTAGCACGCTCTCTCCAAGTGGTATATTGACTACCATGTGCACTTATCGTTTATCATACTTTGTTCATTTTATTCTTATCCCAATAACGACAGCTTTCATGTAAAATGAAAGGAGAAAATGCAATTAATATCTTCTCAGTACACCTTTCACATCACGCACAAGCACACGGGCTTCTGAATCAAACACGTGTCTTCTCTGAATTTGGATTTTAGTCTCATTATTATTATTGCTCTCATTCAAAAATAATCTGAAGATAACCATTTGTTGTGTCTTCAGAAATGGTCAAGCAATAAAGCTGGCAGTGGGGTAGGGACAGCAAGGAAAGGGGACAGAGGTTTCTGATTTGTCAGTGAGGGGAAAAGCAATGGCAATGGAAAATTAAGCCAGTCATCTGGCCTAAGACAATGCTTGTTTTCAAGCTTAATCATTGGAGAATATATCAGAGGTATGTATTCAGCTTTGGGGTCAAGTAATTTTGAAAGTCCATTTTGGTGTGGACAGCCAAGAGCCTTAACAAGTTTGAATGAAATCCAACAAGGGCAAACTCTTTTAAGTATGTATTCTATTGGTTCAGAAATAACAGGGTGGATGGCAGGTGGTAAAGCAACTCCCCTCTCAGGAAATCTAAAATTAGAAATCTTCCTTACAGTTCTTCACCTGGAGCTGCAAAGACACTTTTGCATGTCCTGTCAATTTAATGACATTTTTCCTTCTTGCTATTGGGCATACAACGGTTAAACAGAAAACAATTTTTGAGCAGCTGCTGCAAGTAGGGTGGGAAGGATGAGAAGATGTTTACTGGTGTTACTCAAGGAATGTCATGGTGTTTATAGTTAACAGTCCGCGAAGGATGCCTTTCCAACTGGAACTTGTTCAGGAGGGATCCTTTCTGTGGAAGGTTGTGGAACAAATCTCTCAGTCTGGTCCGGGATGGCACAGAATGCTCAGGTTAGACACAGAGCTGCTGAGCACCTTATTTCCCTATAGAAATAAGATGACAAAGATTGCTACTTAAAATTAACTTGAGGCCACTGCATTCTTCATGATTTGCAAATAGCAAATAGCAGCACAAACCATGAAGCAAGGACGTGACCAGTCAAAACACACAGAACACAGTCAAGAATGATGTAGGAGGAATGTCAGCGATGCCGGAAAACTGAGAAGCTAGCTAGAAATCCACAAAATGGCTCTCATCAGTTCTTAGAGAGGAATATGAAAAATTAGTACGAGAAGCCCAAAGTATTACTTTTATAATTGCATATATTTATGCTTAATTTAATTCACAGTATAGTGAATAGAATTCTCCTTCCAGAGTGTGTGGTCAGACATGCCAAAACTTTCTTTGGTTGTGTTCCTAATGCCCTCCATTTAGAGCAGGGTTTCTTAACCATAGCATGATGGATATTTTGGACCAGAAAATTCTTTTTGTGGGTGGAATGCCCTGTACGTTGTAGGACGTTTAGCAGCATCCTAGGCCTCTACCCACTTTATGTCAGCACTAACCCCATGGGAGCGACAATAAAAACATCTCTAGACATTGCCAAATGTCCTGGGGAGGGAGGGATGCAGAGACTAGATTGCTCCCTTTGAGAACCACTGATTTAGAGGGATATATAAGCCTTATCTTATACTAAAGTCAAGATTCTAGCCGACAGATTTGAAAATTGTCTAGTAGAAATATGGATGGAATCTTGGCAAGGTTTATTTCTGACTATACATGCTTCATGTAAAAGGCAGGGATTGATTTCAGCTAGAAGAAACATTTGTGCTAAGGAAGTTCTTTTTGCCTTCATGGAAAAACTAACATACAAAATGTAAGGAGTTAAGGAACTGACTCAAGGATTTCCAGATGTCATCGGAGCTTGGCTCAAAGTAAACATTCCATCACTTATTTTAGGAAGGGATGAGGTTTTTTTTAGTTTGTTTTTGGCTTTTTTTTTTTTTTTTTTTTTTTTTGGCCTCTCCATTTGCTGCCAGTTCAGTACAAAACCAATTGAAATAAACCATTTTCAACTGCTTACCTACTTAAAGAGCATTTTTAAAACTCATTAACCCTCTAAGCATCTCCATTTGGTTATTTTTAGTTATCCATGGCCATGTAGGATTTCACTATTCCCCAATAAGGATAAAAACAAATTTAAAAAAAAATATCTCCAAAGACCCTAGCCACTTCAGGAAGAGTTTATTAAATTAGCAGTTGAAGGGGTTCCCTGGTGGCGCAGTGGTTGAGAGTCCGCCTGCCGATGCAGGGGATACGGGTTCGTGCCCCGGTCCGGGAGGGTCCCACATGCCGCGGAGCGGCTGGGCCCGTGAGCCATGGCCACTGAGCCTGCGCGTCCGGAGCCTGTGCTCCGCAGCGGGAGAGGCCACAGCAATGAGAGGCCCGCGTACCGCAAAAAAAAAAAAAAAAAAAAAAAAAAATTAGCAGTTAACACATCAGCACCTTGGAGGGTGGAAATGTCATGTGATAGATACCATCTCCAGCCTCTAAGACTCACCGTTTTTCAGCTCAGGTAAGTAATCAGTTGTGCAGGTATTTGCCCAAATTATTTAAAACTCTTGATTTCTAAATATTGAGAAGATCTGGTTCAAAACAGGTGGTCACATTGTTAGTGGTATTCATAGTTTGGGCAGTATTGCTAATTAACAGGTTCACTTTGACCCTCAGTTTTTTTCTTGGTTGTCAAGGAGGTAAGAGAAAAGCTGTTTTATAAGTACCTTTTATGGGCCAGGTGAGAAGTTGGCTGACAGAGTATACAGATTTTATGCACTTAGAATTACTCGAGGGATTAAAGTAGTCTTAGAGAAGAATGTGCATCATTTATATAATCTCAGAGGAAAGTCTTATATTCACTTAGGGAGAGGCAAGGAACGGATGAACAGAGGTGATGGGCTTAGGGAACACCAGGAATTTGATATGACTGGAGCATTAGAGAGGTATGTGTGTGTGTGTGTGTGTGTGTGTGTGTGTGTGCATGTGTGTGTGTGAGTGTGTGTTCATTTGAGCTCTACACTTAGTAAGTATTCTGTTCATTGCATCTACCTATAACTTCAGAGATGTATCAAGGATGAATTTGTCTCTGTAATAGTTTTTCCACAACAATGGTGAGTTGTCAGGGAAGGTACAAATTTGTAAGCCTATATTCTGGTCCACCCATTAGTCACTCAGTACAGGATTACTCTGCTACCATCAATGGTAAATTTAGTATCAAATTAGATAGTGTTAGATTGTCTTCTGGACCTGTAAACTGAACTTTTGTAGTAAATACATTTTTATCTAGACTTTGAACTACAAGCCAAAATTAAAGGTTTGGATTTTTTTGTTTGGTTTGGTTTTCTGTTTTTTGCTGTACAGCCCAAATTTCTCCCTATTTTCCTCATATGTAAAAATCACAGCATTAAAAAACTGAGTGTTAGTTGCATAAGAAAATTTTGTATACAGAAATACCATAGATAATTATCATTCACTAAAATAATTTTAACAAAACTGATTAGCTTATTGATTGATAAAAATATTAATAAAATAAACAGGTAAGGGTGATTCAATTTTAATATCCCGTAGTGTAAGATTACCAACTGAGAAAATAATTCTTCCCCTAAATAATGGTTTGTGTTCATGTTGTATATTTCTGCTGTTCTCCAATGTCCTCAATATCGGTCACTGCCAGAGGCAAGTGTTAGACAAGACAGACAAATGGTCTGATCTAGAATGGCAAATTCTATGTTTCCTTAATACAGTCTCCTGGAATGACAGCAGTTATGTATTTTTAAGTCGGCTCTTCCATTATGGCGATAAATGGTTATTTAAATACAGTCAGGTTCAAATTACACTAGTGGAAAATGCAGCAGGAAAAAGTATCAAAGACAAAGAACTTTTAAATAAATCTCATTTCTCCTCCCGCCATATGAGGTAATTTCCATGCCAGATGGCAGATGTTTTTGCTGGTACTTAAAAGAAGTAAAAATTAAATGGATCTCAAAACTTAATTGTTTTTAGTTTAAAAATGCTCTCCAAAAAATGGGAAGTTTAGAATGATCTCAAAAACTCAGGATCTTAATATATAATTTTAATTTGGGAAAAAATAGTCAACTCGTAAGTCATTCAATTTTTCTAGAGTCCATTATTGAATTTTGATGTTATTTTTCAATTTAAAAGATGCCATTTTTTCTAGAAGGGATGGCCAAAAATCTTCAAAGGACTATATTTTAATGTGTAATGATTCAATCAGCTCTTTAAAACTGAGCAACAGATGAGGTGTTTAGACACTGTTAATCATTGTCTATATCAGTACAAATCAGAAAAGTTACCTATACAAGGCTGTTGTTGGTTTTTTTTGCGGTACGCGGGCCTCTCACTGCTGTGGCCTCTCCCGTTGCGGAGCACAGGCTCCGGACGCGCAGGCTTCAGCGGCCAAGGCTCACAGGCCCAGCCGCTCCGCGGCATGCGGGATCCTCCCTGACAGGGGCACGAACCCATGTCCCCTGCATCGGCAGGCGGACTCTCAACCACTGCGCCACCAGGGAAGCCCCAAGGCTGTTTTTTTATGATGAGGATCAACACAAGGCAAAAAACAGAGAATCTTCCCGAAACAAACAATTGCTACATGAGCAACTCCTGTTTACCCAGACGAAACCAATCAACTTACCAATGAGAAACCTCTTCTTGCCTTGAAAGCTTAGTATGATGGAGAAAAATTTTATTAATATAACATGTAAATTAATTGCTCAAAAAAGCAAACTTGATCTTGTTGTTATACAGAGACTTTTCTGTAAATACATTAACACTGATCAGAAATAAATCCTGTTTTCTTGATCTAAAATGCAGGATAAACATTTTAGCAAATATTTCTGGAAATCCCAGCTGAAGGACAGCTCTAAGCCCAAATAACTCTAGCAGTCCTTTAAAACTTTTGTATTTGGAAAAATCCCCCAAACATTTCTTTTTGCACTATAAACAGTATAGAACAATGCCCAATTATGGGAAAATAATATTTAGATTAGTAAATTATAGTGAAACATTCTAATTATTAGTCATAGGAACTAGAAAATCTGTAATATTCTTGAACTTCTGAATTCTGAACAATTAAGTCAACAAACTTCAACTGAGCCCCAGTGATGAGTTTCCTGTTTTACTATGTATAGAAATATAATTTCTGTGTAAGCAGAAACATGAAACAATCTCTATCCTCAATTTGTTTACAGTTTTTTTGGTGAAGACCTGGAGGCTTTTAGAAAAAGAAGATATTTTAATTAACCAAGGCTAGTTTCAGCTTCAGTTTTTGTTCTTTTACAAAGCCTAAAATACATTCCTGTTGAATTTATTTGAGGCAGAGTTACAAATTGCACAAGCAACAAAGGGTAGCTTACTCTGATTATCTGTGAGATGCTGACTTCTGAGGGCACAGCGCCACTCTACAAAGAAGACTTAAGCCTTGACAAGTTTTGCCCATAATTTACTCAAGAGCAGGCAACCTTAACACATCCTTGATGTTCTCCACTCTTCAGTAGGCCACAGACGCTCTCACAAGTCAAGCCAGGCTGCTTTCTTAGATTATCACAGTCCTAGTGGAGGATATAATAAGTGGGTCCATGGATTCTAGAATGGCAGCTATGGAAAAGAGCATTTTGCATTTTTGTGAGTTAGAGTGCTAGCGAAGCTGCAGTAACGAAGCGACCACAAAATACAATCACTCAAATAAAATAGGACTCTAGCTTTCTCACATTTAACAGTGCAGAGATGGGGGAACTTACACACAGCTTTCCCCATCTAGATTCCTTCTGCTTTGTTTTCTACCATTTCTAAGTGTTGCTCATCTCGCATGGGTGAAGCAGGCTCACCACTACCCATGAAAATGTGAGAGAAGTAAAAGACAAGCAGTTTGATTGTTAAAGAAATGACCTAGACATTGAACATATTATCTAGCTGCTAGCAAGATTGAGAAATGTAGTCCCTAGCTGGACAGCCATGTGCCCTGCTAAAACTGGAGTTGGGAGCTAGGGAGGATTCTGTTCTTACAAAAAAGAAGGGGTGAATAGACACTGGGAGGGGGCGGGGCAACTAGCAGTCTGTACCTTTAGCATTTAATAAATGGTTTATAAAATAATGCTTTTGATTAATCTAACTTCCAACAAATATTTCCTGAGTGCCTACTCTGTATACAGCACTGCACTAGGCTCCACAAAGAATTTTAACTATATACAGATTTTTACTCAAAAGAAACTCTTGATATTTGTAGAGACATAAGTTTTATACACTGAATACCACCAATAATATTATCGTATTATAACGATACATATAATAACGTAATATCGTAGGCGCTCAATCAGTGGTGCAGAAAATGTGTGATATTAGTATTCAGTATTCCTTTCCTGAAAGGAAAACTAAAGGAAAAGGCAGCAGCCAGCTCATGGATGTCCATTCTTCTTTTGCACTTTTCACCTAATAATAACAAGGACCCAATACAAATAAGGCCATTTCAGTCTTCAAATAGTAAAATTATCTTTAAAAAATTATATATATATGAAGTTGTATATTTATGTATATATAGGTATATAAACTGACCGAGGGCATGCTTATTTTTATTAATTTTGGCATAGAGATTACGCCTATACTACTCACCTTTTAGTTAAACAGCATCCATTCTTATTGTTAGTGAGGATGAATCAATCAACTGCATTCCTAATGATGGAAGCAGATGGAAATAGAATGAGCTTCTGAATCTTCCTCAAGGGCATTGTAGAGAATGCTGCACCCTTAGCTGAAAATTGCTCAATTTCGCAATGGGGTTGGCCGATGTAGACATAGTCTTATATTTTCACTAATTTTGAATTAATACTCTAGAAACCAGCAGCTGACAATGAGCCTGAACAGTTGGTTTAACACCTGAGGCCTCTTTTAAGAGACCATTCTCATCACAGTCAAACAACAGGAGGATATATTAGAGGGGAAATGAGTGCATTTTCTCTAAGACCACTTAAGTAAGAGTTTCTCTTGAACTAATTAAGATTCAATTCTATTTCAGAAACTAATGTCTGAAGCAGACATTCTGTTTGGGAATAATTAATAAACGAAAGCAGAAGGTTCCAGATCACTCGAAATGGTACTTTTTTGCCTGGTGGATGTTCAATAAAAATGCTTGTTGAAAACAATTAAATAGAGAATAATATTTTAGACATAATAGCAAACGTTCGAGGTGAATGATTATGGTATATAAAATTATTAATAAGATCTAAGAACTTTTTTAAAGTGGAATAACGGACACCCTTGACCATTAAAAACATCCCTGATCCCTTCAACGTTAAGATTTCAGCTCTTACAGTTCTTAGGTATCTGAGGGGAACAAAAGACTGCAAGCTGACTGGTTTTATTTTTTCAGAATAGATTGTGTATAATATGAATTATCATTCCATTTCGAAAGGAAAAATATTTAAATATAAAACTTACACTTTGGATGTGATGGTTCATGCACCCCAATTCAAAAAGATGAGCTGGTCTAAACCAGAAAAATGCTAATGCAGCATGGAGGGAGATATTTTTGCCTGGCAATTTCAATAAGCACTCAAAAGTTGTCTGAGTTGTACTTTGCAGTTCATATAATAAATTTCTACACATGTAAGCAGTAGGCCAGGAAGCACTGTCTTGCCTTTCACGTGATGCATCTTTCACAGAATCTTGAAGGGGGATGTTACATTTCTCTTCTAGTGATAATCGTACCACGTGAGATTAGTGACTGCCAAAAGCCCTTAGATTTGTATTTTATATCATATGACAGCCCCAAGTTTTTTTCAAATAAAGAACCCTCTCTGTGATGCTCCCTGTCATTTTATTTTAATAGCAGAAAGAGTCGTTCACCAAAGTCATCTGCCACCCACTATGACGTCTCAGTGTCACTCTGCCTTCTACAAGTTGCATAGAACTGGGATTATTGGGGGAGAAGTGGTAGTTATCAGTGCTACAAAATTGTGGGAAATGTGAAATCTTCAGGAAAGAAAGGGGAAACATCAAAATGTTCAATATTCAAGAGTTCAGGGTAAGCAGGTTTTTAATACCTGACACAAAAGAGAAGGTGTGTCAAGAGAAAGAAACAGAGTTAACTGTTTAACTCCTCCTTTATCTCTGTTACCAGTTTCCATCCAGAGGAAACATATACCTAATCGGGATTCTTACCGCTTTGGGCAGTGGTTCATTCTGTCCCACGCTGATGTAAACAATATCCTCTGCTTTAACTGTCCTAGGAGACTCACTCTTCTTCTGTTCAAGTAGCTCACGTCTAATGACCTCAAAATAGCAATCTTTTCTTCTTCAGTGTAGTATCAAAACCTATCTTAAATCAAGGTTTATGAATTTAAGGTTCGATGACAAAAGTAAGCTATATTAGTCAAGTTTTAATAACGACATTCTCAAAAGTGTCAAAGTCCAATTACAAGTCAAGTCATTATGCTGTATACTTCACCTTATACGTACTGTATGTCAATGATATCTCAATAAAACTGGGGAAAAAATTTTAAGTTCAATTACATACAGTCAAATCCTTCACTTTTCATCACACTCATTATGATTAGCTTAGATAGCTATTTAAAGATGTCGGGTTTCTGTGAGAGGGATTGGGGGCAAAGATCCTGTACCATTCATAAATCTCTTTTTTCTTTTTCCAGGGCACAAAATTACACTACAGTTGCCAGCCTCCTTTGAGGTTCAGTATGGCCTTGTAAATTCTGGTCAACACGTGTGAGCAGAAATCAGAAATGGTGCATGTCTTTTAAAAAATGTAATAACTAGGGCTTCCCTGCTGGCGCAGTGGTTGAGAGTCCGCCTGCTGATGCAGGGGACATGGGTTCGTGCCCCGGTCCGGGAAGATCCCACATGCCGCTGAGCCTGCGCGTCCGGAGCCTGTGCTCCGCAACGGGAGAGACCACAGCGGTGAGAGGCCCGCGTACCAAAAAAAAAAAAAAGTAATAACTAGTAATCAGTTTATTATAATCATTCTTTTTTCTTTTTCTTTTAAATTTTATTGAAGTATAGTTGATTTACAATATTGTGTTAGTTTCAAGTGTACAGCAAAGTGATTCATTTACACGCACATATGTATGTACTCTTTTTCAGATTCTTTTCTATTACACGTTATTACAAGATATTGAATATAGTTCCCTGTGCTATAAAGTAAAAGCCTTTTGTTTGTCTATTTTATATATAGTAGTGTGTATCTGTTAACCCCCTTTTCCTAACTTATCGTTCTTAAACATAGAAGCAATTGTCTTTAAGTATACACAAATATCTCCATTAAAATGAATTTTCAATTACCGGGGGGGAGGGGGGGAGGGATAAACTGGGAGATTGGGATGGACATATACACACTACTATGTATAAAATAGATAACTAATAAGAGCCTACTGTACAGCACAGGGAACTCTACTCAATACTCTGTAATGGCCTATATGGGAAAATAATCTAAGAAAGAGCGGATCTATCTATATGTATAACAGATTCACTTTGCTGTACAGCAGAAACTAACACAACATTGTAAATCAACTATAGTCCAATAAAACTTTTTTTAAAAATGAATTTTCATCCTTATATCCAGAGAGACCCAAATAGTTTAAAAACTGAGAACACTTACAAACCAAAAGATACGAAAGAGAAAGGCTGAAAGGACTAAGGTTGAAGGGGTGAGGAGATGTAAAATTGGGAGCAAAGCCCATCACACTTTATGGTGTAAGAGCTCCAATTCATTTCAATATTAACCAGTTAAATTTAGATCTTAAAATACAAGATGTGGATAGAGTTGAATCTGGTTGATCATGCTTTCCCATCAACTGCAGTTCCTTCAGAGTAAAATGAATAGAGAAACAGCTCCATATATTCACCTTGCCTCTTATAAATTTTGAGTTCAAAGGATTCCGCTTAAAAACAATCTCCTACTGGGTCAGTGGAGCTTTTCTTCCTTGTCTAAGCACACACCTTGTCACCACGCTCCACTTTGCCATTATCCAAATTAAAGTCCAATAAGGAAAGCTTCTAGTCGCGCATCTAGGATACATCTGGAGCCCAGGTTGGTCACACATACACTGCTCTGCTAAGAGGTAATGTTGATGCAGGAGTACAGTATTTCGAGTTTGTTTTTCCAAGTGTGTAGAACACACAGCACTGCTGTATCAGGTAAACATGTGCACGGGAGAAAACGAGGCATGGGCTCAGAGAAAGCAGTCCAAGGGAAATCAAAAGGACTTTTTGAGAATTCCCCTGTCTTCGTTTGTAAGGTATCCAATAATTTAATTACATCACATATATAGCAGAGGACTGCTAAGATCTGGGCCGTGGAGGGGCCCCAAGATGGAAGGATCCTTGGTGTCAGTGTCAGCACATAAAGCCTCATACCAGTCAGGAACGTTGAACTGTCATTTGAGCAGAAAACACGTAACGATCATGTTCAGAGGCTGAGATGTTGAGGTTATTTGTCACAGTAATACCAATGAGTACCTCTGTATAGGAATTCAGGGAAGCCGGCCTGGTTCTTGAAGGCCTGCCTTCCCGTACTCTACGATGGAATTACAACAATTGATAGCTTGCTGATTGGGCGTTACACTTGCCCTTTAGCAAAACACACACAGCCCTTGCTTAATTATTTCACAGGAATCTTAGAGTTACATTTTTAATCATATAATTTTCTGAAACCATATCACCATAAAGGTGAAAGAAATCACTCTTTCACCAGAAAAACTACCGATTTTTCCAAAGGAAGAAAAACAACAGAAAAACTTTTCTCTAGTTGCTACCAGCCTAGGAGAAGAAGGAAGATAAATCGTGGAAGCTTTTTCTATCTATGTCATTAGATATATTAAAGTGGGGAAAATAAAACCATAATAGGAGAAATGTTCATTTGTGTTTCGACTGCATTGTGTTCCATGATAGTTACTATTAAGCATTCACTATATGCCAGACAGTATAGGAAGTGCTTTTACATAGATTCTTTTTTTTTTTTTTTTTTTTTTTTTTTTTGCGGTACGCAGGCCTCTCACTGTTGTGGCCTCTCCCGTTGCGAAGCACAGGCTCCGGACGCGCAGGCTCAGCGGCCATGGCTCACGGGCCCAGCCGCTCCGCGGCATGTGGGATCTTCCCGGACCGGGGCATGAACCCGTGTCCCCTGCATCGGCAGGCGGACTCTCAACCACTGCGCCACCAGGGAAGCCCTATATAGATTCTTTTACATAAATCTCATGACCTATAAAGTTAGTAGTATTTTTATACCAACTTTACAGATGAAGCTTATAATAGTTAAGTAACTTGCTCACAATCCCAGTCAGTGATGAAACTGGCATTCGAACTTAAGCTAATTCATTGAAATAACTTATTATCCTCTTAGTTTCAGTTGTCCCCAAAGCAAACCCCACTTTATTTTGTTTTTTTCTCCCTATTACTTGATCACTTCTATTTTGTTTCACTATTGCTTAATTATTCAATAGCCACTTGACCCATTTATCCTACATCATCTTCCTCTGAATATTCTCTTAAATCTCTTCTACTGTGCAAGTAGGTCAAATAATCTCCAACGCCATATGATTGAAGAGACACCAAGAAAGCTTCTTGCTTTATACTATCTCCATTAACAGCCTGACATAGAGCCTCAAAGTTACCTTTTCAGAGTGGTTTATTACGGTTAAGGGACTGCATCTATTAAAACACAAATGCCCCCATGAGTGTTCATTCATTTAATTATCCACTCAATAAAGACTTGTTTTTTAAAAAGCCATTGCAATTTAATCTGAAATTAGATATGAGATTATTTACCAACGACGAAGCTCAGAGAATAGTGATTAGAATTGATTAAGCTGGAGGTGATTAACAACAAAAACCACAACACCCAGAACATGACGCACTGCTCCAAAAATCTGACCTGAATTAGACACCATCATGGGAAGCACTAAGCAGTCTCAAGCAGCCTGGGACTGACACACTCAAGATGAGATGAGAGTGCCTGGGAGGAAAAGAGATCACTGGAAGAGAGGACAGAGATCTTAAAAGGAAAGTAGGGGTATGTGAGAGAAAATGTTTAGCAACTTTCCTTTGGCTCTAGACCCATCTGTGTTCTGGGTACCCCCGCTCAGCTCGCCCTCCATGAACTCTGACCCTCCAACCAAACACATGGCCTCTGGAGTTCCCTCAATTTCTGATTTCTTCAGCAGAAAATTGCCACGCCAGACTTTTCACTCACCATTTCATTGAACGATAAGAATAGCTCAAGTGGACGTTCAGTTTTTCATCCAGACCACTGCAAGGGGACACTATAAGAAACTGAGGCTATCCCAGGCAACCCAGATATATGTTGTCCTACTAACAACTAACTTTTATTGAGAGCTCCTTCTGTACCAGGCACTATGTTAAATTCCTTACGTGGACTATTTCATTTAATCCCCACATCAACCTTACATATGAAGCGTCTTCCACTACTATCCTTATACCACTGAGGAAACTGAGATCTAGAGAGATTTAGTAACATTTCCAATCCATCTAGCCTTTTATTTCTATAACACAAGTGGTTAAAAACTGTAGCATTCAAATTCATAAACTATGCCTCTTCCATAGCCCCATGTGAATCATTATTCCTGTTTTAGATTGTTTAAGCAAAGCTCCCTTGTAGAATTTCCCCATAGAAAAGACATGACCCAAGGCCATATTCAAAGTAAAATTTCCTGCTGGGCTTTATGTATCTCATCAAGGTCCCTGAGGGCTAAAGGCGTAGTTGAGAAGCTGAGTTCCAGAACTCTTTGAGATATTCTAGCAAAAACCTGCACCCCATTCTAAATCAGGTAAGATTCTCCACCTTACTCCATGGCTCTTGATCTGACATTCTCTTCCCATTTCTCCACCATTTCAGAGCTCAGTCTAATTAGAGGTTACTCAGTAAGGAAAATCCAAAAATAAAACTTGGCTCTGTGTACTATGGTTAAATTAATGTTAAATAATAAAAATCAGAAAGCTTTTAATTCCACTTTCTTCCTCCCTCTACCGCATTGTGCCAAGTTAGAGGGTCCCGGGCAGCTGGTAATCCAAACACCCCAAGACTCACGGGATTAGCAGAAAGTTTCTTAGATGATGGTATTATTATCCTCACACTTCTTGAGGTGTAAAATTTCCAGGAGGTTGGGAATCCTCAAGAGTTTACTATTCATCATTTGATTAGGAAATGAATGGAAGAGACAAATAAGAACTGATTTCTTGAAGAATTGTCATAAAGTTTTAACAGATACACTTTTAAGCATTTTATAATTTGATAATAATAGGTAGGCCAGAGTTGTTACCACAACTCAGTAGTGCTCTGGGTATAAAATACTGTCCCAAATGGCTTGGAACTGTTTAGATTTCTGTTTGAATTCCCAACTTTCTCTCTCTGGCCCAGCAGGATGGGTCATATAGCTTCCTTTAACAAGCCACTACTTACTACTGAACGTGGAGACTTCAAGATGTACTTAACCTTGATGGAGGGAAACACTGTATCTAATAAAAAGGAGTCAAAATTCCGAATTACTGCAAAGCACTGCAGCAGGCAAGCTGCAATCCCAGTCATATGAAACCTCTGTTTACAGTAAAAAGATGATATGAATCACGACTCTCACAGAAGGACTCAACTGCCTACCTAGTCACATTCCATATATTTATAATATATAATTTCATTTCCATACCAGCTTATTACACATATTAAAGCAATACTTTTCCTTGTACAGCCAAGATTCATTGATAAAACAATGAAGTGAACTAACACCCTTCCTAAATAAAGTCTCACCAATAGCGCTGTATGTTAATGGACCTATTTCATTGTTAATGTGACTGACTGCTTATTGATTCTTGCAGGAATCCAGCAAGGGCTTCAGAGTACAATTTAGTTTGGAGAGCTCTGGGTCCAACATCTATGCTCAATTACAACTTTCAGAAGGGGAGATCAATAACATTTAAATTGCTTATGGTAATCACAACTTCAAATCATTGAGATCAGCATACGCAATCTGCTGACCCCAGCCAAGCTCCTAAATTGAAACTTGTAATGAGTGGTCATTTAGTTTGGGTCCATTCATATTATTTTGGAGGCAGGTGATGAACAATTAAGGATCAGCCAGCACCTTCTCTGCACAACCTTCCCCTCTTTATTCCCAGAGTATTAATATGCAGTAACCCTCGGGTTCATGTTTTGCACTTCTTTAATGGGTATTCTGTATGAATAAGCAATTATATTTTCTATTAAACAATTTCAGTGTAATTGAATTAGCAGTTATAATATTGCTAGGGCAAGCAAAAGCTTTCCTAGGGAAAAATTAAGTGATATTGGGTAGTGCAAATTAATTTACAGAACTGAAAAATGTAACCAATTAAATAGAATTGCCTTTGCTTCCCCCCCCTCCTCCAAAATACAATTAAGCAGCACATTGTTTCAAAGAATATGTTTCAGAGCAATTTGTTTTCAATCATAATAGCTGTTTTTCATTCATTATGAAAAGCTGTCTATTATAATGAAAATTTCATAGGCAGTTTTCCTTGACAAAGCAGGTTGCAAGTTTAAACAAAGATAACCTGCAGATTACTTCCTTGATAAGGAGTCACCTTAGAATTACATTTTAATAAATCATGGAAAATAAATCTTCTGCATTACAGCATGAAGGTTTAAAGAAAGAAAAAGCAAGTAGAGAGAAACTAGTCAATGGAAATCTCCTGCTGCCAATATAATAATAGATGGACCAATGATAATATATAAAGCGTATTACACTCACACACACAGCCAAAAAGAAAAATGTGAGATAAATATCACGGAAGTCACAACTGTCACAAATGAGACTTGAGTAATAATCCCATCTTTACCATTCATCATTCCTACTGAGCCTCCTCCAAACATTTTGCTGAATTATAAACTAGGGTATTTAGGCCACATTTTTTGCAACCTAATGAGATGGCCATCTTTAGATTACTACTAAGATTTAAAGCATCCTACCAAGTTTTTCCAAACGAAGTAAAATATAAATATATACATATATATGTAATGTGTATATATAGATAACACACATATAATATATGATAGGTATGTATATATTTAGAAAGGAAATTAAAACTATTGTTGGAACAATTGTAAATATTTAATAAATCTACATTAGTAAGAAAATTGTAGTAAAAATATTTAGTAATACCAATGTCATTTCTTTTATGAATGCCTGGATCTGAAAAGGCCATGGGTGTCTCCACGTGAATTCCATAAAAAGGATGGTTTAGATTCGTTAGCATTGGATAGCCCTTAAAAGGCTTTTATGCAGGCAATGACGAGTCAGGTTCTAACTTGGGTGCCTCGAGGACTGACTGGAAGGCCAGAATGGGCCGGAGCGAGGGAGGGTGGATAGTGACTCCTGCACTCGTCCAGGTAGGAGGTGGGCATTTGAATTAAGGAAGAAGTGGAGAAGGAAATGAAGTCATCAGTTTTCAGAAGCTGAATCGACAGAACTTCACCTTTGATTGGCTATGGAGAAGGAGAGGACTCGAGAATAGCTTGAAGGTTTCCGTTTTGGAAAAACTGGAAGGCTGATATCACTATTTATGAGTTAGAGAATGTAGATTAAGGAGTATGCAGGGGAGGTGACTAAGTTCATGTGTTCATTGAGAGTATTTCCAGAAGACTGGATTAGATTAATGTTACTCCTGGACCCTCTGCCTCTACTGAGACAGTAGTGATTGAAAAAGGCATTTACTACAGAAACAACTACTCATGTTCCTTTGGTAAGTTTATCTTCACAGAATCCCATCTACCTATTAAATCAGTGTGAGTTAGGTCCATTGTCTGAGAGGGTATGGCTTCTGTACTTGGACAAAATTTTTGGCAATCTACTAAAATAGCATCTTTGGATTGGTACTAAGGTTTAAAGGCATACTATTGATTTTCTCTAAAAAGATGGAGAATATATATTTCATTCAGCCTCTAAGTTTTAATGATAAACATAGTGAATAATGGTTTGAGCCTGTAAGAAATTTCATCTAACATTCAGAAAATATTTGGCAAAGATTTATATTCATTTAAAAGAAGTGGATATCAAAATTCTTCAATTGGGAGAAAATAGTGAAGCTAAGTGTTTCTAAGGTTTATAAAGTTTAACAAACTGTAACTAGAATGTTTTTTATTTTTTTTTAATTTTAAAAATAGGAAGACATCATGGAGCCTGGCACAATATCTGGCACATAATAGAAACTCAATAAATGTGAAATAAATGTGTTTATATTTGAAATGTAAAGTGAACAGCTGCCCATACATTTTAACTTGTCCATATATTAAGGCAGTTGTTTTTGTATTTTACTATCAAACAAATGAAAATGTTTTGGCATTTAATAATTCAATATAACTCTCCACACACACACTATAGTAATTCACCCATCACCTACTCTGTTTTAATAACTTACTGCTGACATTTTTATGGTTATACAATATTAACAATATAGTTCATATTTGAACTTTTGGAAATAGACAATTGTGAAATATATAAACTTCATGGATAAGAAAAATGTACATGAGTTTCGTGATCATTATAAACTTAACTTTCTTACACATATTCCTGGAATTTAAGATCTGATGAGACATAGCAATAGATGATGAAGGATTTCTCTTTTTACACAGTTACCTTATTTATCCATATGCTCATTCATAGACTATTTTTTCACTTGATGAGTCTACTTGATTCTGCTGTTTCTTTCCATTCTGTAACGTCATCTGCTTTATCCCCTGAGGACTCTCCTATGCTATTCAGCATTTCCACGCACCCAATCCGTAATAAAACTTAAAACTTCCGTTCACTTTATCCAACATTTATTAAATACCTACCATGTGCTGCAATAGGTGAAAAAAGAGCTAAATTAAATTCCTTCTTATATCATTTCTTCCCCCTTGATGATATCAGTGGCTATCATATGATCCAGCTATTCCACTTCTGGGTATTTATCTGAAGTTAATTTGAAAAGATTACATGCACCCCTGTGTTCACTGCATTATTCACAATAGCCAAGATATGAAAACAACCTAAGTGCCCATTTATGGATAAATGGATATAGAAGATGTGGTATATATGCAATGGAATACTACTCAGTCATGAAAAGGATGAAATTTTTGCCATTTGCAGCAACATAGATGGACCTTGAGGGTATTATGCTAAGTGAAATAAGTCAGGCATAGAATGACAAATAATGTATTTCATTCATATGTGGAATATAAAAGAATAATAATAATAAATGAACAAATACAATGAAAACAAACACATAGATACAGAGAATAGTGGAGTAGTGGAATGGGAGTGGGAGAGGGAAAAATGGGTCAAGTGTGTGGTGACCGATAGAAATGAAAGTTAATGGTAAGCACACTGTAGTGAACACAGAAGTCAAAATATGTTACAAACACGAAACTTATATAATACTACAAACCAACGTTACCTTGAAAAAAAGAAGAGTGACATTGCTCTGTATAATCCAGTGGACCCTTTACTGTATGACTTCTAAACCTCACTTTCCTCATTTATAAAATGGAGATCAAAAATAGTACACACTTGAAAAAGAATAGGTATATGTATATGTATTAACTGAATCACTTTGCTGTACACCTGAAACTAACACAACATTGTTAATCAATAACAATACTCCAATATAAAATAAAAATTAAAAAATAGCACACACATTATAAATTTGTTGAGGGAAAAAAATGCAATGTTGTCTATAAACTCTTTAAAACAGCCCCTGAAACATAGAAGGTGTTCAGTTAATGTTGGCTTTTATTCTCCTTTGCATGGATCCATTTTTCAAACCAGTACGATAGATTATTATGGGACTATGTATGTTTACTTACATCTAATTATAGTCCTCAAAATTCTATGAAAATTGCCTTCTTGTAGCCACTATCAAAGTTTTCATTCCATCATATTTATACCTACTTATTAATCATTTGCTGCAGATTAAGGACTGGTGGTACGAATACGAGTAATCTTTCTTTCCATATAGACTTTTAGTTCAATAAACTCTCTGCCTTCACATTTTCCTAATGTGAGACATCGACACCATCTTTTCCTGGTTCTCAAATCTCCCCACTCTTTCCTCTTTGTCTATTTAAATTCATTGACCATTTTTTTATATTAACTACAAGTTTTATCAATGAATCAACTTTGGTTCCCTGAATTTCTTCTTTACACACTCTTACCTAAGGTACCTTTTTATTCACATGGGGCCATTTTTTTCCAATAGGAAAATTACATGTAAAATGATTTATCCCTCATCTCTTCTTCGCTACATCTTTACAGGTTATTTTATGATATCAACAATCAAAACATGAGACAGCTTAGTCATAGTTGAAAAAGAAAGCACTTTAGGATCAAGTAGACCTGTCTGATTCCTAGCTGTGTAACTTATCTGCATGACTTCGGTCAACTTATTTGACTTCTTTCTCCTTTTCTCATCTTTACAATGAGAATAATTGCACCTAGCTTTTGGGGTTACAATGAAGATACATTGAGAGAGTGAAGTAGAGAGTTTTGTACAATGCCCTTGTTATCTAAGTGTCATTGGAAATAGATGAATTGGAGAGAGATTAAATTATTGCTATTTAATTATTTAATACATTGTTCTTTTAAGCTTCCAGAATTTTCTACTTAAAGTATGTGAACTATGGAGTCCCAACTTTAAAAATGTTATCTAGCAATGTAATTTGCCTATTAGAAAAAAGTCAGTTTCTAAATGAAATAATTTATACCAGTGCACTATTACCAGTAAGCTGCCGCCTGGGTGGGAGGGAGTGCATTGGCTCTGCCACTGGCTATGTGACTGGTGGGTGGAGAAATCACTTCATTTCTGAGCTCAGGTAATCTCATGTCGAAGATTAATACGGGTTTCTAAAGTTCCTTCCAATGCTAATATTTTATGATACTAAACATTCCTTTTTTTTTTTCAAAGTTAAACTTGTGGTCTGGGTTGAACAATGTCTCTTCCAAATGCCTGTGTTGAAATCTTAATTTCCAATTTCTCAGCGTGACCTTATCTGAAAACAGCATCATTGCAGATGTACTGTTATTGCAGGAGGCTGGGCCCCTCATCCATGTGACTGACGTCCCTATAAAAGTGGAAAATTTGGAGATAGGCACACAGGGAGAATGTCATGTGAAGATGAAAGCAGAGATTGAGCTGAGATACTTCTAAAAGCCAAGGAACATCAACGAGAGCTAGCAAACTACCAGAAGTGAGAAGAGAGGAACAAAAGAGATTTTTTTCTCACAGGACTCAGAAGGGACCAGTCTAGTTGACATCTTCTTTTTTTATTTTATTGAAGTATAGTTGATTTACAACGTTGTGTTAATTTCTTCTGTACAGCAAAGTGACTCAGTTATACATATATATTCTTTTTCATATGCGTTTCCTTTATGGTTTGTCACAGGATATTGAATACAGTTCCCTGCGCTATACAGTAGGACCTTGTTGTTTATCATTTCTATTCAATATATAAAATAGTTTGCATCTGCTAATCCCAAACTCCCATTCCTTCCATCAGACTTGTAGCCTTTATTCTGTGAGACTGTACATTTCTGTTGTTTAAGCCATCCATCTTGTACTTTGTTACGGCAGCCCTAGGAAACTGATTCTTCTTATTCCATAATTAACTAGAAAATGCTTAGCTTTAATTATAATACAAATACATTTATATGTATTTGTAGGTATGAAGAATATACACTACCAGAAAACTTATTTGATTGATTGATTGTTTGAAGTAGACTGTTGATTGAAATATTGAGCAATTAACCATGGAATTCAATGACTGAACATTAGCGTCTCCAATTGAGAAGAGTAAGGAAAACAAAGCTTCAAAATTATAATGGCTTTTTAACATCAGAAAGGTCCCTAAATATATTTCCTTCTGTTTGAAGTCTAAGAGGATGTTGCTATCTCTAGATTGCCCCTCTCAGTTTTGAACTCCCTAAATGTGTTTCCTTAGCCCATGAGAAGTGCAGAAGAAACTTTCCCCATCAGCATTCTTGGTTCATATCACACTGGCTAGTTGCCTCTGTGGAATTTTGATTTTCTTATGAGACTGCTTTTCCCATTTGCCTTGCATTTCGTTTCCCTTTCTGTGAACACTGTGAGGGTAAGGTTTAGAACAGTTTTGTTAAATTTAAGAAATATCTAGTTGACCAATGCCTACAAAATAGCGTAGTATGTATACTTTTGTCCTACAGAAAGACCATGATTGATCATTTAGGCACATCTTATCATAAATCCTTCCCCCCTAAAACTACTAGGGGACCATTTCTGGCTGAAAAGATCTAAGTTCAGGACCAGAACATTTTAATGCCCCGTCATTCACTGGAATGTAGTCGTAGCTGCTTCTGTTAGGAAAATATCTTAGGGATATTTTCTAAAAGATTTTTTAGTTTATATAAATATGCCATAGTGATGAAGAACACCAGCTACAGAGTTAAACTAGACAGGGTTCAAATCCCAATTCCACGGCTTTAATAGCTGGTGGTTCTGGGATTATTATGTAACCTCCATAAACAGAATCCTCATCTCTTCTAATAAAAATACAACCTTGCAAGGTTGTGGGGAGGATTAATGAGATAAGGTGTGTAAAGTACTTACCACAGCATCTGGAGGATAGTGTTGAGTATGAAGTGCTCAATAAAGGCATACTGTATTCTTCTTAGCAAGGTAGTAATAGTAATAGCATTTCCAGCTTTCAGAGTCATTATCAACAATGGAAAACTTCAGCTTGGCAGATTGAGTGCCTCCTAAGTGATCACAAGGCAACTAAACAGGCTTAATGTTATTTGGCCACCTCGTATCGACACAATCTAAGTTGGGCCTCTGAATATTAGGACGTGGAATTTGAGATCATTCACTAGTGTATGATGTGGCACTCTTGCTATCCATATAAACATAGGGTTCACTCAGGGAAAGCCCAACGTATGACACAGAGCTATAATACAAAATAAAGATATAAACTGTAAATAACTACTTCTAATTGAGTAGTTCATCGTAAGACAAAGTAAAAACTTTTTGACTCTCTACAGTTTTCAGGATTTTGTACACTGCCCACGTTTAGTTCCTCTGTCAGACCTGCCATTTTATGTGTAATATAATACTGCTTAAGGTTATCAATCTTTAAAAAAGTGTACCATTGCTTATAGCCACTCTTGCTTTGCAATACAAATGACATAATTACTTGTTCTGGCCGGAGGGGGTCCAGCTCCTCTAGTTCATTTTTTAAATGCAAATCTTATTAAGTATTTTATCCTAAAATGGCTAATGCAAAAAGGGCAGTGCTAGACTAAGATGGACAACACGCCTAAAAAATAAATACTAGGCAAATAATGAAAGCTGAATCAAATCAGCACACTGGAAACCAAATTGATTACTTATTGAAATATGTTAACGTGGTGTAATGGGTAAGAGCCAAAGTCAGATATAGAATAATATTACATGAATCATTGTCAGATAATCACAAAGGATTATAAGAGCAATAAGAAATTTTAAAACCTTTGCCACCAAAATCTAGATGCTCATAAAAATATTATAGGTAGTAATCTGTATATTATATAGTTCAGGGTAAGGACTCTTTTCTTTTTTACAGGTCCTCTTTTTTGTATTTCTCCAAAATTCATAGGTCTGTTGTCAAACAGAATAATGGGCAATTCTTCTACAAAATCTTGTAAGAAACTTTTATGGATGCTAAATGCATCATCTCTGCTCAATTCACTTTAAGATTTCAGCTATGGAACAAAGTCTCTTTGAAAATTCCTTTTTATTTGGAAATGTATAATACATATAAAAAGTGTATTTTGTATACCTTTACGTGTGTGCAATTTAAAGAATAGAAAAATAAACACCCCTGTACTGTACACATCACTGTCCTAGCCTAAAAGACTGTCATTTCTGTCTTCGGAGCTACCTGGGCGGAACAATGCCTTTTAAGAGACTGCTTTAATCTTGAAACTATACTGAAAATAATTAATTGTTCGGTTGCTTTAAATATATCCACTGGTTTCTAGAATGTATCCATTACCACTTAAAGTCAAAAAATAAATAAAAAAACAATTGTTTCGAAGTCCAGTTCAAATAATTTGCAATGTAATTTTGAAAACTGAAATGTTAATACCTCATATGTTTGTTCAGTGTTTAACAGTTACAGAGCTCTTCACAGCTATTGTTCCTTTCCAAATTATTTGTAAACTTAAAAGATAGAATTCCTGAACAGCATTTATTTATTTCACAGCAGTTAAATAGCAGTAGGGAAAAGCTGGGACAGCACATCAATGCAAACTCTAATAATTAGACTACTTTGAACTTTAGACTGGTCCTTTATGGCTCAGTTTCCCCATAGATATATTTGAAAAACATACTAACCACCCCTCGGGATTGACAAGATATTTGAGTATTTTGTAAGCCTGATCAAAGAGAGCTCAACAAAGAGGGAAAAGACCATTGACTCCTGCTGGGAAGAAAGTGACTTCATTAGCACATCCTAGGGGTGCCCTTTTGAAAGTGTGTTAAATTGTGTTAACAGTTTGGTTAAGAGGTGGGAGTGTGACTATTTTAAACTTGTCTTATTAAAATACTAGTGTGATTCGGAGTTGTGTTTTGCAAGACCGTTACAGTATTTTCTCACTCCTCTCCCTATAATTCCTTACACTTTCTACCTCTCAGCGGCTGACTGTTATCAAGGCTCCGTTCTTGAGTGATTTCTAGCCCTAGGACTCTTTCTTTGTTTCAGTCATCAAGAACTATTAGCAGCTCATTTTCCCAAGGAAGGGCCATTTCAATGTATTATTCTGTTGTTTCAGCAGCCCTTTGTCTTCCCCTTGAAGAAGAAATGAACCACCCTGCTTTGCAGAAAGGCCAGCACTGAGGGAAGCATATTGCTTTTTGTGATGAGAGACGTAGAAGGAGGCCCAAGTGACTGGACACACACACCCTAAGGGTTATCCATGCAACCAGTAATTAAGTTTTTCGAGGCTGATTACTTTCTGTTGCTTAGATGCAAAGCAAACAGAAGTGTCGTACACAGGATAAAAGCCAAAGAGCTGAGTATGGGTAAACCTCTTCTGGAAGATTTATTACATGTCACAACGTGGCTATAACTTATTCTCATCTGTCCCTCTTGGCACTTACCAACAGTGATGAAAATGGAGAGTCTTTACTCAGGGAACTCTTGACTGCATTACTATTAAATTATTTGCATATTGGTAGCACAGAGGGATCCTAGGATGGCATTTTTCCAAGTTTCATTACCCTACCCCTCACCACTCAGTAAGAGTTCCCACAATTCCAATGAGGTGGAGAGAAAACCGTAGAGCTATTTGCCTTCCTAGTATTTTCACTGTTAACTAATGAAGAATGCAGGTGAATGACACTAAATGAAAGAACGGAAGGACAGAAGAAGAGATGGATGGATAGAAGAACTCAGTTGTTAATTAACAGAGAAAACTGTATGGGTCATGGGGACAGGGGAATTTAAATGAATGAGTGTAGTTCTATTGCAATACCAACAGAGCCCCCTATTGGTAATACAATATAGTTTCTCTTGCTTATTGCCATTCTATTTTGATGAACACTTCCATCATTGGAGCACTTGTTATACCATAGACAGACAGATGGCCATGGGTCTTTCTCTGTCCAACTATGTGCCTTTCACTACCTACAAAGTGTATCCACCTGGATATGCACTACAATATACTCACCTTAACAATCAGACTTAACACATTAATGCATTTTATTAGCAGAATCAGGATAGCTTGGGATGAAGTTGGAGAGAACTAATGGTCTTCCAAATCCTTAGTAGCCTCCCAAAGTCATCTCAAGTTAAATAATTACTTAAATAATAAGAGAATCAGCAAATGTGTGTTTGAAATTTTCAACTTAATATTATGTTCACTGATCTACGTTATAGACTTAAAATGCAACCTCAAGGCAAGTCCCCTGAATCTGTTTTCAGCTACAGATTTGTCCCAAATCTCTATCAACACAAAATTTCGGGAGCCATTGCTCCTTTTCTTCCACCCTGATATTTTTCAGGTTGATTTCCTCGTGTGCATCCCAGCAGCAAAGCCTTAATCCTGCTCAGCTGATGGTTGAATTAACCCTATTCTCCACATCTATCCCATTTCATAATGATTTAATCCAATTAGTCTTCAACTCAAAACTCTTACTCTTCTTAGAAATTCTTCCTCATTGAACCCTAATCCTTGATTCACCCACAAATCCATGCAATCCTTCTTTTGTTAGTCATACAAATTATTTTTAAAAATTCAATAAGTACTTAATTAATTTAAAGTGCAACAGAGTGTCTAAATAAATATTTATGTTTCTGTCCCACTTTCAGCCTTTTCTGGATTCTCTTAATCTGGTATCCTTTAAATATTGTTGTTCCTTGATTTTGTTTTTAAAATTTTTTCTTTCTTTGGCCCTTGTATAATCTTCCTTGAAAATATCAACACCCTTATAGCTTCTTTTAACTACTACCAATATACAGATGACTCCCAATGCCTATTCAACATTTTTATCAGGATATACCAGAATTCCTTCCAACTCAACAAATCTATTTATTCAACAATCATTTACTAAGAGACTTCCAGTTCAGGCCATGATAGAGTACCTAGTCTTTTAATTAAATTCCTACCATAAACAAATAGAAAACCTAGAAAAAAATTTATAAGGGAAAATAATGTATACGGGAACTGCTTGTAAGTATTCGACAGTAACGGAGGCAAGGCTACAACCCATGAAAGAGAGGCCTGTGAGTGAGCACCACAATCACCTATCAGGACCTTGGATAACTCCTGGACCAACCATGCACTGAGGGAGCTTCCAGGATGCCTAG
Organism: Phocoena phocoena; assembly: GCF_963924675.1. Classification (NCBI taxonomy): domain Eukaryota; kingdom Metazoa; phylum Chordata; class Mammalia; order Artiodactyla; family Phocoenidae; genus Phocoena; species Phocoena phocoena. The sequence continues at coordinate 89,542,721 of NC_089229.1, forward strand.
CTGAGAGCAACTGCTGGAAAGGAGTGTAGAGTGCTCAACTAAGTCAGTTCTGTTATGCCAATATTAGGACACTTGCTGGGGATGCCTGAGACCCTTAAACCAAAAATTTGATAGTCATGGAGTTGTTCCTCTCTGATCTCCCTTCAAGGAGGACTTGCCATTCAGTTGTGTTGAGTATAGTTAGCTGACAGCTTTAAGGACGCTTTAAGGAAGCAACTCAGCTTTTGAGCCAAGGCCATGTTCTTTCCAGGCAGCACCAAACAAATGACTAAGCAAAGGAAAAAGGCACTTCAAAAAGGCACTTCAATGGAAAAAAAGAATGTCTTTCCAACATATGGTGCTGTAACAGCTGGATGTTCACATGCAAAAAGAAAAAAAAAGACAGGAAGAAAGAAAGAAAGAGAGAATCTAGATACAGATCTTATACCCTTCATAAAAATTAACTCAAAATGAATCATAGACTTAAGTGTAAAAATCCTGAAATATAACATAAGAGAAAATCTAAATGACCTTGGGTATGGTCATTTCAATAAGATTCTAAGAACTGACAAAACCAAATTTATCTAATTAATATATATAGAATATTATATGCAACAACCACAAAATGCATATTCTTTTCTAGTGCATATAACACATTTACCAAAATAGACCATAATCTGTCCTTAAAATAAGCCTTGAAAAATTCCTAAGGATTTAAATCATAGTCTAATCATTTAAGTATTAAATTAGAACTGAATAACAGATAGATGACTAGAAAACCCTAAATATTTAGAAATTAAGCAACACACTTCTACATAAGCCTTGATTCAAAGAATAAATCACGAGATAAATTAGAAAATATTTTGAGCTAAATGATAATAAAAATACAACATGTCAAAATTTATGGGATACAGCTAAAGCAGGCTTACCAAGAATTATATGCATGTATCAGAAAAGAATTGTCTAAAATCAATAATTTAAGCTTCTACCTCAAAAATTTAGAAAAAGAACAGTAAACTAAATTGTAGTAGAAAGTAGAAGGAAGAAAATAATTAACAGCAGACAATAGAGGCATACAATGGAGACAATCAACAAAGCCAAAAGTTGGTACTCCGAAAAGATTAATGCAATTCATTAACTACTAGTAAGATGGACAAAAAAAGGGAGTGAGAGTAAAAAACATAAATTATCACTGTCTAAAGTGAAAAAAGGAAGAAACTATACATTGCAAAGACATTAAAATGGGATAAAGTAACTTTTAAAGAAACTTCCATTCATGATTTTTTTTTTAAGTCAATGAAATGGAAACAAACCCTTGAAAAACACAAATTATCAAAACTGACACAAGAAGAAATAGAAAATCTAAATAGTTCTATATATTCTCAAGTATTTTTATCCAAATTAAAATCTATTGATTCAATATTATTCCAATGAAACTTAGAACTTTGTTGGGGAGGTGGGAATTGAAAACTTGATTCTAAAATTTACATGAAAAACTAGGGACCTAGAATATTCAAGATAATCTTAATAAAGTTCAAAGTTAGAAGACTTGCTCTACCAGATTTTAAAATACAGTAATTAAGACAAACTTACTGATGGTTTGGAATAGACAATCCAAAAGTAAACCAACACATATATGGTTGCCCAATTTACTACAAAGTTACCAATACAAGCTAGTGGGAGTAAAGATGATCTTTTCAATAAACGGTTCTGCAGCAATTGCATATCTCTATGGGATATAAACAAACCTTGAACCTTTCCACACACCTTACAGAAAAATTAATTTGAGGTGGATATTAGACCTCAATTTGAAAATTAAACAATCAAGTTTCTGTAAGAAGACAAAACAATATCTTCATGAACTTGGATGAGATAGAGTTTTCTTAAAAGACATGAAAAGGACCAATAGATAAAGGAAAAATAATAAATTTGATTCAGTTAAGAACTTCTGTTCATCAAAAGAAAGGCAAACAGGGCTTCTCTGGTGGTGCAGTGGTTGAGAGTCCGCCTGCCGATGCAGGGGATACGGGTTCGTGCCCTGGTCTGGGAAGATCCCACATGCTGCAGACCGGCTGGGCCCGTGAGCCATGGCCGCTGAGCCTGCGCATCCGGGGCCTGTGCTCCACAACAGGAGAGGCCACAGTGGTGAGAGGCCCGCATACCGCAAAAAAAAAAAAAAAAAAGAAAGGCAAACCACATCTGAGAAAATATATTTGCCATACTTCTGATAAAGGAATTGCATCCAGATATACAGAGAACTCTAAAAAATCAATAGAAAAAAGACAAACAGCCCAACTAAAAATGTGCAAAAGAATTGAAGAGGCAGTTTACAAAAGATGATATTCAAATGGCCAATAAGTATATAAAAACTTGCTCATCATCATTGGTCATTAAGGACATAAATGTAAACTCTATCTACAAGGAGACACCACTATATTACCACCAGAATGGCTAAAATCAATGACTAACAATATTAACTGTTGGATATGGAGCAACTGGGACTCTTATATTTAACTTTGGAGTGTATAAATTGACCCAGCCACTTTTAGGAAGTAATAATATATTATAAAGCTAATCCTGTACCTATCAAATGACCCACCAATCTAATGCCTAGGTATATACTAAAAAAAAAAGTGTAAATTTCCACATGAAATAATAGGTACAAAAATATTAATAGTAACTTTGTTCATAAGAATGAAAAACTATAAATAGTTCATATGTTCATGAAGAAGAGAGTGAAAAAATTCATGACATATTTATGCAATGGAATTCTACACCACAATACAAAACAATGAACATGTAACAGCATGGTTGAGTCTCAAGAACATGTCTAATGAAAGAAGTCAGACTCCAAAAAAGTAAACACTAAGTGATTCAATTTATAGAGTCCATATGTAGCTGTAGATCAGCAAAATTAATTTACTGCATAAGTTAGAATAGAACTGGTTGTGCAGAGAAGGTGTTGACTAGGAAGGGGCAGGAGGGAATCTTTTGGGACGTTGGAAATGTTCTGTGCCTTCATCTGAGTAGTACTTACATGGAGGTATATAATATAAAAATTATTGACCTCTGCACTTAAGCTTTGTATATGTTACCATATCTATATACACAGATAAATAATTTATCAATAAATAAATGAAAAGTACACACATGTACAAGTAATCATTTATTCATCACCTGTAATGTAGCTGCCACTGTATTTAAAGTTAGGGCTTAAAAGATGAATAAATATCCTGGCCCACAATCTGGTGGTAGAGTTGGGAAGACAGCTATTTTAACAGACACATTAGAATAGAATAATTCATTTTAAGAGTCATTATCATGTTGCTGTGGAAATATCTAGGACAGGAACAACTAAGTCTTTGGGGGACCGATGGAGAAGTCTTCACTCAAGGACCAATTTCGAGCTTGGAATTTCAAAGGAAACAGAAATGTGCTGGGGAGAGAGAAAATAGGGTAGGAGTTTGATATTCCCAAGAGAGAATATATATATAAGGTGAGATTCTAAAAATATGGAGTTCATAATTGCTGATGTAATTAATGAAATGCATTATAGCCAGATTACAAAGGGTTCAATAATTTAACACTAATGACTCCTAGGCATGAGTTAGAAAATTGTGGGCATGTCAAAACCATCTTGGAAGTTTCTTTATAATGCACAGTTTACTCCAGAGATTCCCATGCACCTCCTGCACTTTCCACCCCTCTACCTGAGAAACACTCTCATAGGAGGCCACCGTAACCAGCAACAGTATATTAGGTACCATCAGTATTTGAGAAAGAAAGATTGAGAATCTGCTTTAGGGCAAGGCTGTGGTGAGCCAAGAAAGGAAAGATGAGGGTCTCATCAAAGGCAAAGGCAGAATTTCAAGCTATTTCTGAATTAAACATAATTGGACTTATAGTCTGATTGGAGGGGCAAGATAAATTCACTCTTCCAATTGTGGAGAATATTATCCTTGGATATTTCTGGGTTTCTACCTTGCCACGACATTGGAATAGTTCTTACTAAACATACCTAGTTCTTGCTAAAACAATATTACATTAATTATAAATGTAATGAGAATCTTTCTCAAAGTGTATATTTTTAATGTTCACCATGTCCCTCTTTGCACCAGACAAATGCAACTCTGAAATAGCCCTCTGGTTTTGTGGCAGGATTTCATGCAGTCATAAGGGAATATAGATAGTTTTCTATCTGGCTTTTTTATGTCTTACTTTTTTCCACACAATTTATGTTACACTGAGAAGGTGGAGATTCCTCACCTTTCATCTATAAAAATATTCTGTGTTGTCAGACTCTCTGAGCAGTACATTTGACAAGCTTTCATGTTCCATCTTTCCCATTAAAAATCTGCACCATGAATAAACACTGCCCCCAGTACTTAGTTAAAATAGTTTCCCACCACCTTTCACCCCTTTTGCTCACAGAGTAATCTAAACCTAGCACATTAAGGGAGAGATCAAAGTGATGTTGCTGTTTTATGTACAGTAGGTGCAGCTGGCTCATTTGTGAGTTACCACTCTCTAAGGCAGAGATAAGGCATGCAAACCGTTAGTTGTGGCCTTTCACCCGCAAAATTGAGTTCATAGTGAAATATATGTGATGCACAAAAGAGATAAATAGGAGGGGATGTAGAAATCAACATTAAGAGGGAAGGGAGGCAGAAACTAGACACAATTTGAACATTTCCTCCATACTGAAATGTCACAGAATTTAGAATGAATAATTATGACAGAATTTAAATTTCTTTGTATGTGCTACTATGGGGAACAGGCCTTATTATCTCTGTCCAACAAACACAGGACAGACAGACCAGGAACCATGTAACCTCCATTCATATGTTAACCCCTAAAAGTACCCTGCTAAGCAATTTCTGAAAATTCTTTTCTAAATTTGAAACTGATTTATCTCCCAAGTTACAAGCTTCATCACCAGTCTAGTTCAAATATCAAACATTGTTCTTTGAAGGAAGAAAGTTACTCCCCCATCGTCAATGTAATTTTATGCCAGGGGCTAAGGATCCACATTTTGCTTTTTCTTTTGTCCTCCTCTCCTTTTATAGAAAAATCACTTTAATCCCAGCCAGTATGTGGAAGGCTGATGTCCAGCCACTTCAGGAAAATTCCGTAAGGAAAATGGCAGTTTTGACTAACGCAGACAATGTACGTCTCTTGCCGTATTTCTTCTGAGGATGTCTTAAAGTTTGTGCTATGTAGCAGATTTTATGAGCTGAGAAGCATTGTACTATATTTAGCATAGTATTGTCTTCCAAGAGCAGGCAAAAGCTTTTTTTAAAAAAAATTTTACTGTACCACATAAGTAAGCCCAGGCATGCCAAATAGTTTTAAAACAATGTGAATGCTGGGAAGGCAACTGGGTCCTTCCGGAAAGGCAATCAGGGATACTTTAAGATATTTAATCTGGGTTTTTCACTTTCTCTGTGATAAACTACCAACAAGTAACCCTCTGATAAAACTCATGAATAAATACATCTGTGAGGGGCTAATGTCTATTCTTTTTTTTTCTAATTTAATTTTATTTATTTTTTTAAAAAGCAGGTTCTTACTAGTCATCCATTTTATACACATCAGTGTATACATGTCAATACCAATCGCCCGTTCATCCCACCACCACCACCACCACACCGCCGCTTCCCCCCCTTAGTGTCCATATGTTTGTTCTCTACACCTGTGTCTCAATTTCTGCCCTGCAAACCAGTTCATCTGTACTATTTTCTAGGTTCCACATAGATGCGTTAATATACGATATTAGTTTTTCTCTTTCTGACTTACTTCACTCCGTATGACAGTCTCTAGATCCATCCATGTCTCAACAAATGACCCAATTTCGATCCTTTTTATGGCTCAGTAATATTCCGCTGTATATATGTACTACATCTTCTTCATCCATTCGTCTGTTGATGGGCATTTAGGTTGCTTCCATGACCTGGCTATTGTAAATAGTGCTGCAATGAACACTGGGGTGCAGGTGTCTTTTTGAATTGTGGTTTTCTCAGGGTATATGCCCAGGAGTGGGATTGCTGGGTCATATGGTAATTCTATTTTTAGTTCTTTAAGGAACCTCCATACTGTTCTCCATAGTGGCTGTATCAATTTACATTCCCACCAACAGTGCAAGAGGGTTCCCTTTTCTCCACACCCTCTCCAGCATTTGTTGCTTATAGATTTTCTGATGATGCCCACTCTAACTGGTGTGAGGTGATATCTCATTGTAGTTTTGATTTGCATTTCTCTAATAATTAGTGATGTTGAGCAGCTTTTCATGTGCTTCTTGGCCATCTGTATGTCTTCTTTGGAGAAATGTCTATTTAGGTCTTCTGCCCATTTTTGGATTGGACATTTAGCTATGAATTGAAGAAAATCAAATTTAGAATACAATAAAATTCAGGGTGGAAGTTACTCTTAATTTGTACATTTAATTGGGACAAAGAAATAAAATCAGAACGAAATTAATGAATAACAAGACTATGCTGTGAAAATTTGTGATGTCAGCTGTATCCCCTGGTCCTAGAATAGTGCCTGGCACATTGGCATATGCTAGGTGCTCAATAAATATGAGCTGAACTTTTAAAAAAGTGAACTTCTTAGTTAAGAGATGGACAGCCTTCTGTTAGATTTATTTAAAAGAGGATCTCAGATGAATTTAAAAATAAACAATACAAGAGTTATATAAATCTGCAGGGTTAAGCTAACTAAAAATATCACTTATATTCTAACTTTCATTGCTTATGTTCTGTCAATTTCATAAAAAAATTGTTTTCTAAACAAACTAATATCAAATGTGATCTTTGCTGTTGAGGAAACCACATAGTGAAGCTACCAAAGTGGGGTTAAATTTACCTTCTGTCAAATCGTTTTACTATAAGAGTTCGTGGAAGTCAAGCATACTGGCTAATTCCCCAAGGAGAACTGAATGCTCCAAAAATAATTCAGAACTCCCACTCTTACCTACTAAAAGAAAAAAGAAGAATAGATGGAAAATATAGGAGGTGGGAGAAAAAAGAAAAAGTAAAAAAGAAGAATGGCTGTTCAATTAAGGTGACAATGAATCTTTGTATTACCTAGGGACTGAACAAGCCATGGAATAATTCTCTAAGAGTCTTTCCTAGTATCCAGCATATAGACACAAGCCAAATTTAGTTGAAGCATGTTAAAAATTGAACAGAAACACACACACACACACACACACACACACACGGACTGAAATAAAATAAATGGGACTAACTTGGAACTATAATAAGACATAACAAGTGATCACAAGAACCAGCGATTTCCATTGTCTAATCCTGTGTTTTAAAACTAGAAAGTATTTTATAATTCTTCACAGCTCAACTATATGACTTTCTACCACCATTCATAATATGCATTTCTTTCTCATTTGCATAACGTTTCATGATTTTTACATTAAAGATTTGTACTTGATGATAATTTCATTCATCCATTCATTATCCATTCATTTATCTGTTCATTCAATGAACATTTTGGGTGTGCCTATATGAGAAATATTCTTATTGGTCTAGATAGAGTAGAAATAAATACATGCTTATATATATATATATATATGCATGCATACATACAAAGTACAGCTCCCTAATGGGTTGGTGAAATGGACAATATAATGGTAACTGGGGAAAGAGATGGAAACAGTAGAAGTTAGTTTTGAAAAAGAGAAGCAATTTTCTCTGATAAAGGGAAAAAAGTACTGGTGATAATATAAATAATTTAGGAATTGTGAATAGGAGATTCCTGACAATATGGAAAATTAGCATGCGCTACTGGCTTCCTCTACCAAAGTTATCCCTGCAGATTTCAGAAAAGAAAGAAGAATAGACATAAGAAATCAATATAAAAACTAACAGAAAGCCTTGGGGACATTGAAGCCTGCCTTAAATTGGGCGGGGGAGGTGTTTGATGGTTAATTTTGTGTGTCAGCTTGACTGAGTCACAGGGTGCACAGTTACTTGGTCAAACTTTATTCTGGATGTTTCTGTGAAGGTTTGTTTTCCTTTTTTTTTTTTTTTTTGCGGTACGCAGACCTCTCACTGTTGCAGGCTCTCCCGTTGTGGAGCACAGGCTCCGGACGCACAGGTTCAGTGGCCACGGCTCACCAGCCCAGCCGCTCCGCGGCATGTGGGATCTTCCCGGACCGGGGCATGAACCCGTGTCCCCTGAATCGGCAGGTGGACTCTCAACCACTGCACCACCAGGGAAGCTCTGTGAAGGTATTTTTTAAAATAAGATTAACATTTAAATCTGTCCCAAGGACACAAGGATTCTTCAATATACACAAATCAATCAGTGTGATACACCATATTAACAAATTGAAGAATAAAAACCATATGACCATCTCAATAGATGCAGAAAAGGCTTTTGACAAAATTCCACACCAATTTATGATAAAAACTCTTCAGAAAGTGAGCATAGAAGGAAGCTACCTCAATATAATAAAGGCCATATACAACAAACCCACAGCAGACATCATTCTCGATGGTGAAAAACTGAAAACATTTCCTCAAAGATCAGGAACAAGACAAGGATGCCCATTCTCGCCATTATTATTCAACATAGTTATGGAAGTCCTAGCCATGGCAATCAGAGAAGAAAAAGAAATAAAAGGAATACAAATTGGAAAAGAAGAATTAAAACTGTCACTGTTTGCAGGTGACATGATACTAAACATAGAGAATCCTAAAGATGCCACCAGAAAACTACTAGAGCTAATCAATGAACTTGAAAACGTTTCAGGATACAAAATTAGTGCACAGAAATCTCTTGCATTCCTACACACTAACAACAAAAGATCAGAAAGAGAAATTAAAGAAACAATCCCATTCACCATTGCAACAAAAAGAATAAAATACCTAGGAATAAACCTACCTAAGGAGGCAAAAGATCTGTACTCAGAAAAAGTATAAGACACTGATGAAAGAAATCAAAGATGACACAAACAAATGGAGAGATATACCATGTTCTTGGGTTGGAAGAATCAATATTGTGAAAATGACTATATTATCCAAAGCAATCTACAGATCCAATGCAATCCCTATCAAATTACCAGTGGCAGGGCTTCCCTGGTGGCGCAGTGGTTGAGAGTCCACCTGCCGATGCAGGGGACACGGGTTCGTGCCCTGGTCCGGGAAGATCCCACATGCCGCAGAGCGGCTGGGCCTGTGAGCCATGGCTGCTGAGCCTGCGCATCAGGAGAGGCCATAGCAGTGAGAGGCCAGTGTACCGCAAAAAGAAAAAAAAAAGGGCAGAAGACCTAAATAGACATTTCTCCAAAGAAGACATACAGATGGCCAAGAGGCACGTGAAAAGCTGCTCAACATCACTAATTATTAGAGAAATGCAAATCAAAACTACAATGAGGTATCATCTCACACCAGTTAGAGTGGGCATCATCAGAAAATCTACAAGCAACAAATGCTGGAGAGGATGTGGAGAAAAGGGAACCCTTTTGCACTGTTGGTAGGAATGTAAATTGATACAGCCCCTATGGAGAACAGTATGGAAGTTCCTTAAAAAACTAAAAATACAATTACCATATGACACAGCAATCCCACTACTGGGCATATACCCAGAGAAAACAATAATTCAAAAAGACACCTGCACCCCAATGTTCATTGCAGCACTATTTACAATAGCCAGGACATGGAAGCAACCTAAATGTCCATCAACAGATGAATGAATAAAGAAGTTGGAGTACATATACACAGTGGAATATTACTCAGCCATAAAGGGGAACGAAACTGAGTTCTTTGTAGAGATGTGGATGGACCTAGAGACTGTCATATAGAGTGAAGTAAGTCAGAAAGAGAAAAACAAATATCGTATATTAACGCATATATGTGGAATCTAGAAAAATGGTACAGATGAACTGGTTTGTAAGGCAGAAATAGAGACACAGATGTAGAGAGCAAACATATAGACACCAAGTGGGGAGAATGGGGGGGAGTGGCAGTGGTGGTGGTGGTTGGATGAATTGGGAGTTTGGGATTGACATATATATACTAATATGTATAAAATAGATAACTAATGAGAACCAGCTGTATAAAAAAATAAAATGAAATTCAAAAAAAAATCTGTAGACTAATTAAAGAAGATTTCCCTGCCTAATGTGGGTGGGCTTCATCCAATCATTTAAAGGACTGAATAGAACAGAAAGACTGATCCTTCCCTGTGTGAGAGAGAATTCATCCTACCTGACTGCCTTCAGACTCAGACATCAGCTTTTTCCTTCCTTTGGGCTCGAACTGAAACATCAGCTTTTCCTGGATTTCAGGACTGCTGGTTCTCAAACTAGGGCTAGACCAACCATTCTCTTGGTTCTCAGATTAAGGCTGGAACTACACCATCAACTCTTCTGGGTCTTCAGCTCACCAATTCTCCCTTCAGACCTTGGGTCTAGTCAGCCTCCATAATCATGAGAGCCAATTCCTTATTCCTCTGTCTCTCTCTCTCATTCTGTTTCTCTGGAGAACCCTGATTATTATAGTGTGTGTGTGTGTGTGTGTGTGTGTGTGTGTGTGTGTGTGTGTGAGAGAGAGAGAAATTTAGGGGTGAAGTTATAGTATAGGGGTGACAATATAAAGTGTGGGGCAACAAAAGCAAAAGTGGAAGTTAAGATGCTGAATCATTTTTAGGCTCTATTTTTGGTTTTCCCCCTTTTGTCCTTGAGAGAATCATTATTTGCTCCATCACAACCAGGAAGCAGAAATCAATAGGAAAAAACTCAACCACGTCATGTTGACTAGGTATTATGCAGGCTATCCTAGGCATTTACTCATTGACTACCACTACTCCACGTCCTAACTGAGCTAAGGGACGTGGGGGAGGGAAGAAGAGTGCCATTTAAGAATGTTATAGGAAGAAAAAGATTTGTAACTACATGTGGTGATGGATGTTAACTAAATTTATTGTGGTGATCATTTCATGATATTTACAAATATTGAATCATTATGTTGTACACCTGAAACTAATATATCTCGATTTTTAAAAAAGAATATCAAAAGAAAAATTATAAGAACAAAACCAACTAAAAAGCAATGAGTTTCAAACTTTCAACTGCAACACTAGAGTAATTATAAGAGAAATAGAAAATAGCTAAAAAAAATCCAATATACATGTCTCTGAAGAAGAACAAAACAATAAGTTAAAAACAATAAGTTTTGTAAATGTGAAATTAAAATACCAGTTGAAACTAGATATACAAAGAGCATAAAATGCTTAGGTAGGAAAAAATGAACTCTGAAGAGCCAATACCAAGCCATATTCTTTGAAACACTACTCTTCTAATTTGGTTCTTCTGATTTCCTCTGGGCTAGGAAATCAAATCACAGAGATTATTAGAAGTTGTAAATTGAGTCAATATGGCCTGAGTGCAGGACTGGGTTTTCTTGCCTCTACTTCTACGTCTCTGCAAAATTCTCTGATTTTATATTTGTTGCTATTGTTAAGCTCACCTTCAATGTTTCTTCTTCTCCAGGTTCTTGGACATTTTCTCATTTAATTATATACCAGTGATTTTTAACTTTTGACACATTTGAGAACCTGATTTCTTAAACTGTGCTAAATACACCCCCCAAATATAAATACACACAACACTTTTCCTAGAATTTCAGGAAGTTCCTAAATCCTTGAACTCTTAGAAGAGTTCATAGAATTTGATATATGAACTATATATAAGATATATGGACTCTTAGGTTAAGAAATATATAAACTGTTAGGGTAAGGAATATACAGAGCAAGGTCACAGCTCTGGTGTGAGACTAAAAACCGCTATTTAAACCTTTAGTTTAAAATCTTCAATATTTGGGGATGGGGATACTTGTGTTGAAGGAACCTAAGGCTCATATTTGTGATGAAGAAAGTTATATCTTGCAGGTGATTTGCACTTCTTTGAAGAAAGATATTCCAACCCGCTGAATGCAATCTTCTTTTTCAACACAGCTGGAAAAAGCATTCTCCCTAGCATAGAGAAGAATGGAATAGTCTAAAGGGCCATTTTCCATATTCATTTCCTTTTAACCTAGGAACTATAGTATCATGAAAACTCCTTACATTTGTGTTTTACTTCATTTTACCAGTAGGTAGTATAGGATTTGTTATTCAAACGAAGAGTGGTTGGGTAAATTGCTCAAAACCATGCAATAAGACAGTGGTACCACCACTCCAAGACCTTCTAATTCTCTATCTAATAGTCTTTCAGTTATACCATATGACTGCCTGTATTCATTAATTCATTTCCTCACTCATCTAAGGAACATTTACTGATCAGTCTATATATGACTTCTTGACAATAAATCCAATTGCATTACATGACATGCATTTGTCAAATGCTAAATCTATCAAATGCATAAAGCTTGGTCCTGTTGTAGTTATAAAAGTGAACAAAACAGAGTTAGTTTCATTCACTGAAAATATATTTATTGAATTATTTTTATATGCCAAACATTAGGCTGATTACAGGGAATACTGCAGTGAAGTAGGTAACTTACAGTCTGACAATGAAGACTTTAAACAATTAATCATGCATTGTATGCTATTAAGGAAAAGTTCATGTTACCATAAATGTTTTTTGGAAGATCAACATTTTCTAGGGACTCAGGGGAGACTCTGAATTATGGAGAGATACTTATACTGAGACCCAGGAGATGAGCAGGAGTTATCTAGTTAAACAGGGGATTAAGGGCTGAGGGAGAGATAAAATAACCTGTATCTGGCCTGGCAAAGTTTATATGAATATAATAGAAGAAACATCGATAGGCATTTACATAATTATTAAACTTATTTGATGTAAGAGGGGGAAAAACAGTGAAAAGAACATAGAAGGAAGAATTGTCTAAGTTCACCTGGGAGAATTTTTAAAAGAATGGTCATTGGAATTTTTCCAAGAAGAATAAATAGAATTTTTGACACAAAAGAGTAGAATGAATGAACACTCCAATCAAAATGAACAAGTGATACAAAGCCATGGAGACAGGGAATCATGGTGCATATTTAGGAAAGAACTCGTATAGCCAAAGCATAAAGTTAGCAGTACCTATAGGGAGTAGTAAGAGATAAAGGGGATATCAAGCAAATATATTATAGAATCTTGATAGCAGAAGGAAAATAATATTAAATGCTGTTCAACACTTATTTGATGATGGTTTTCAGATCAGAGCAAAGAACATCACGCTATTAAATTTAAATTGTGTCATAATGGCAATGAGGCATCAAGGTTTTTGGGATCAGAGAAGAAAGTGAACAGATATCCCTTTAAAAATACAAGTCTCTTGGCAACATGGAGGGTTACTGGTCAAGAGAAGAGACTGGAATCAAGGAGTCCATGAGGAGTCTACTGAAATCATCAAGGCAAGAGATATGAAATCAGAATGTATTAGTGGCAGTAACAATGGAATGGAGGGAAAAATGAATGAAAGTATGTTTTTCAGAAATAAAATGGATGTAAATTAACTTACTGGGTTGAAAGAAAAGGATTTGAAAATAAGTGCACATTTTCACACTTGAGTGACTAGAAAATAGGGAATCAAGACTGGGTTTATGGAAAATGAGGACTTAAGTATATACAGAAGGAACTGCCCAGTGAGCAGTTAGACACAAGGGCTTGAAGCACAGGGAGATTCTGAAGGATTGCAGTGCATTCTTGAGTGACTGACTTTCCTCTAGACAGTGCTTTATAGCTAGTTGTCATCAGGTAACTAGAAACATCTTTACTGGTATGATGTCCTGTAGTTTAAGAATTACTGATGACTTTTAAAAAATTTTTATTTTATATTGGAGTATAGTTGATTAACAATGTTGTGATAGTCTCAGGTGTACAGCAAAGTGATTCAGTTATACATATACATGTATCTATTCTTTTTCAAATTCTTTTCCCATTTAGGTTGTTACATAATATTGAGCAGAATTCCCTGTGTTATACAGTAGGTCCTTAGATCAAAAGAATATTCCACTTAATAATCAAGAGTTCTGATAGAAAAATAAATGTTTATAAAAAATGAAACCAAAAAGTTAACTCATGTATATATATAAAGTAATAAACCACGCAGTGTGAAACAAACAAACAAAATGAAGATACAATGAGGTATCACCTCACACTGGTCAGAATGGCCATATCAAAAAATCTACAAACAATAAATGCTGGAGAGGGTATGGAAAAAGGGAACTCTCCTATACTGTTGGTGGGAATGTAAATTGGTACAACCACTATGGAGAACAGTATGGAGATTCCTTAAAAAACTAGATATAGAACTACCGTATGATCCAGCAATACCACTCCTGGGCATATATCTGGAGAAAACCATAATTTGAAAAGAACATGCACCGCAATATTCATTGCAGCACTATTTACAATAGCCAAGACATGGAAGCAACCTAAATGTCCATTGACAGAGGAATGGATGAAGAAGATGTGGTACATATATACAATGGAATATTACTCAGCCATAAAAAGAACAAGATAATGTCATTTGCAGCAACATGAATAGACCTAGAGATTATCATAAGTGAAATAAATCAGACAGAGAAAGACAAATATCATACAATATCACTTATAAAATTTTTTTAAATGAAGAAAAAAGAAATCTAGGTTTCAAAAATATATTGTGTCCCTTCTTAGTACTTTTTTTTACCTGTAGGATCTTGTGACTATCTTATTACCTTTAGAAGAATCCAACCATCTTTTTATGCTTAAGTGGATAAAATACAAAACAAATCGAAACTAAACTAAACTAGTCCATAATGGCCATAGATAAAAAAAAAAAAAAATTCATTCTGATCCTGTGTCCTTCCTACCTGAATCAAATCAATTCAGGGTTACAGCTAGAGATGTTAGGTTCCCAGAAATACCAATGAGAGATGGCTGTGTGAATCAGATTTTATTCCTTCCTGTAGATTAACTCTACTGATTAGTTCCAAACATGTCTGATTTTGTTTCTTTTGTCAGCATATATATAGGTGAAGAGAGTTAAAGGAAAATACGCGGGCCTCTCACTGTTGTGGCCTCTCCCATTGCGGAGCACAGGTTCCGGACGCGCAGGTGCAGCAGCCACGGCTCACGGGCCCAGCCGCTCCGCGGCACGTGCGATCTTCCTGGACCGGGGCACGAACCCGCGTCCCCTGCATTGGCAGGCGGACTCTCAACCACTGCGCCACCAGGGAAGTCCAAGAAAAAATTTACTTTGGGGAACTATGACTCGTAGACTTGATCTGTGAGAGTAGAGTAATAAAATAGAGGATATATCCCACTTTCTAAGTCTGGGGGCTGATGGTATTTTTAATGATGATGGGAAAAATGACAAGGTGACAGTTTAAAAGGTGAAAAGTACAATTTGTGCCAGATTTAGCTGGGATGGGTGGCAGTATACGTATATGCCCATGTCACTCAGGCAAGAGTAGGTGTAAAACTGGAGCAGAGCTGAGAAATTACGTGCTGAGATAAAGATTTGGAAAACATCTTCATACATATGGTGGGGATAAGTAAAGAAATAAGTAACAGAGCACAGTTTTCAATCCTGGACCTCAGAGGAAGAAACAGTTAACTGGAAGAAAATATAAAAATAGCAGATCAATGCCCAGGCATGAAAAGGTGTCCATGAGAAAGGAGAGTTAGATATTATTCATGGCAATTTATAGATTTGGGAGGTCATAGACTAGATTTTGCAAAAATGGCTCGAGATTTTTGCAGTTGTACGCAAAGGACTTTACTCCATTCCTGTATACTTTCGGATAGGAAATGCACGTTTCCTATCCAAAAGTTCTCTCAGCAAGATAGGTCAAGGTGAGGTTGATTCTATGACTTCTGTTGGACTTAAAGACTGTGACATATTCATGTATGTAAATAATATATCCTTCACAAGTAAGATGCTAAAAACATTTGATAATTGATTAAATTTAATGCACCATTTGTTTAGCATCTGCATCTCTTCTTGGTCCTCTAGAAGACAAGAAGATGAATAAATCATGGGTCTTGCTCTCCACTGTCTTACAATCTAGTTGCAGAGAGAAATGTACATAACCATAATACAAAGCTGGATAGGTCATTTATTGAATGTAAATAGAACTGTCCTCTGGATATGTTATGGAAAAGGAAATAAGTTGGATGGATTGGGGAGACTCTCAGAATTGATGGAAGACTGGAGAACCGAACTAAAGCACTGAGAGCCACCAAGACCAGACGGGAGGCTAAGATGCAGGACCACCGTAGAGGAATGATAGCAGGAAGGATCTGGTGAGGCTGTCCCTGCCCAGGTGGAATGACCATTTTCTGAGAACAGAATGGGAGCACGGGATTGGCCGCCCATGAATCAGGTGACCTTGGATAGAGGAATGAAATGGAGAAGCTATCATCCCAATAATAAAATTCAGAGGACTTTTAGGAAGGGACAATTGATATTGGGCAGCAAAATAACAAGTACCCGGGTAATTAGAGTCCAAATAAATGTACAAATGAAATACTTTCAGAGGGCACATGACGAGTAACCTAATTCTAGGGATAAATAATAAACATACATACAACATGGATTTTCTGTGCATAGGCTATAGACATAACGGACAAACAAAATATCTCAGAACTGGTTTTTTGTTTCACATTGAAATCAAAATGTTTGCTGTGACATATCCTTATGCCCAATCGCATATACTGGGAAAAGGGAATACCCAGATGATTACAGGATTATTGAATACCAGGTCTGAGCTGGCCTTAATACACAAGGACACAGGCCAGATTTATGCTTCCACATGAAACAACTAAATAAATGGAAGAAATACAGGAAACAATAGTTTTCAACATACTAGACATTAGGCAGTGGAAGACAGGGATCCCTGAGGGGATGGAAAAGCGAGCTGAACTCTGTGATTGCTCCAGGTTACTGTCCCGAGAGCTTACAAGCTCAAAGAGGGGAAACTGAAGCAGAGCTCAGCAGACTTGTTTAGTTGAGGAAACAAGAGAGTCTGGGGAAAACAAGGCAGCTAGAGTTTGCAGGGCAGAGTACTATAGATCAGAGAGTGGGTACCGAGAGGATGCAGAGGCTCCCTTAGACCATTCAGCTGAGTACTGATCAGCACGTGATGTGAGAAAAATCACCCAAGACTCAGGAAAGAATCACCCAAAAGGACTAGAGGAAACAATATCTGGGGCTCAGACATAGGAAAGGGGCCTTGTTCCCTGCAGCCAGACTGGAAAACCTTGTAATTCACGAGGCATGGAGTAGGGTACTCAGAAGAGTTTTGTCTCAGTAATTAGCTCTAGGTTGAACTCTTTTCCTGCACTCACTAACAAATCTTTAAAGCAAGAACCAAAAGGATAAGGCCATTTCTAAGTAACTTAACAAGAATATCAAGTGATTGTGTGCCCAGAAATCTAAGGGAAGTGGTACATTTGGGATCAGACACATGCAAGTTCAGAGGCGATAGCACAAGACCATTACAGGCAGGTAGCCCATGTCAGCTACCACTGTTGCACCTCGGCTCACTCCTATGGTTTCATCTGGGTTCCCTTATGATGTGAGAATGCTGAAGGAAAAAACTGGTCTTGGTATATATGGCTCAGGCTGAAAATGGGTCATCTTGGTGTGTGTGGAACCAGCTGAAACTGAGTCCTTACTTAGAAGTGGCCCTGAAAGACAGCTGTGAGAGGAAATCCTCACATAGAGCAGAGATGTGGTTGGGATACCCGATGATCCACATTGTGTAAAAAGAGAGGTGTTTCAAGATATATATATATATATATATATATATAAATCTATATACAGTTAGTGGAAAATGGATTGGCCAGTTGGTCAGAGGCTTGGAAGACAGCACTTGTCCCCCAGAAGAAGAACTCAATAAATATTAAGACAGAATGACTCAATCAGTTGAGGTTAGCCAGTTTTGGCCAATGGCCGTTCCACTGTCAACACAATGGGTGCAATAGTGGAGTAGTTAAGATGGTGAAATGAAGACTATGCATGGGCTTAGCATGGACACTCACTCATCAAGGTTGATCTAGTCACTGCTCCTGCTGCCAAATGTTCAACCAGCCAACCACAGAGATTTAAAGTGATGGTAAGAGACGAATGCTGGGTCCAGATATGGTATCATTTCTCAGGGAGATCAAAACAGCCACTTAGTGTCAACTTAAATACATTTAACCCTTCTGCTCTGGAAGGGGCAGTTATCCATCTTGACCATAATGGGCACAGATTTCAAGCATGAGTTTGCCTTACTTCCTATGCTAAGGCTTAGAGAGCGTCTGACCCATCGGCATAAAATTCCATCTAACATTACTCCAGACTAAGAAACTCACTTTACAGAAAAGGAGGGATGGCAGTGGGTATATGACCATAGACCTACCACGTACGCACATACCATACCATCCAGAAACAATTGGTTTGATGGAGTGAAGGAAGAGGTTTTTGAAGGCACAAGTGAGACAAAAATTAGAAGATGATTCCATACGTGAATAGGACAATATCCTTTACAAGCAGCATATATCCTAGGAAAGCAACCTTCAAATTGAGCTGTGCCCTCAATAAATAGAATACATGGATCTAGAAATAATGAACTACAGTAGAAGTGGGCCACTTGGGGAATTCATGCTACTCACTCTTGAAACTCTGGACTTCATAAGTTTAGTGGTCTAGTTCCCAGAAGGGAAATATTTTCACCAGGAAACCAAACAAGACTCTCATGAGACCTCACATCAGACTCCTTATTCCAAGAAACCAGTAGAGAAGGAAAAGAGTAGCCATATTGCTAGAAGCAACGCACCCTGATCAATCGGAAGTGATAAGCCTACCCTTAAACAATGAAGGCATAATGTGTAGTACTCAGGTGATCCACTGGAATGTCTTGTGTTTTTCCCTTGCCAATTTTATTGATAAATGGTTATGTGCAATAGCCATGGATATAGTGACCAGGGATTTAGACTACTCAGGATTGAAGTCTGGATTACCAGGTCAAGTAATCTAAACCAAGAGAGATGGTAGCCAAGAGTGGGAGAAATGGGTAGCAAAGGATAGTAGAGGAAGGAAAGAAGAGTATCTATTGCAGCCTTGAGATCAATTGCAGAGATGGGATGGTAATTCATCCCACTAACCTTTCTCAGGCAAGTGTTCCCCCAAAAAGGGACCAATCAGAATTCCAGAGAAATTGTTCCCAGAATTTATCCTGCGAAACAAATGGATCTCGGCGTTGGTTGAAAATCACCTGCGGCTTTGGCCGTGGCCGCAGGTGAGACTCGGCGCCCAGAGCCACCGGGGTCTCAGCTCACCGCCTGCTCCTCCGTGTGGGGAGGTGAAACCCAGGCCCCGACACGTGCCGCCGCTCCGGGCCCGGTTGCAGCCGCTCTCATGTTCCGGACTCTGGTACCTGATCCCTGATCTCGTCTTCTACCCTTAGGATGTCTGGATGCTCAGAGCCTGAGGCCGATACCGCCATGACCGGGGGGGGGGGGGGGGGGGGGGGGGGGCGGGAAGGGGGGGGGCTCTGCTTTCGTTTTTCAATAAAGCTGTTGATCTGAAAAACAAAAAAGGATCTGAAAAACTCAGCGGGTAGACTGTAATGGATGCTAGGAGCCTCAGCTAATGTTTGAAGGTCCTCAGTTGAGTCCTTCACTGGCATTCGCCCACACCAGGAGAGGAGTCTCACTCAAGGTCACCTCCCCTTCTCATGGGCAGCCCAAATCCACTCATTGTTTGATGAAGAAGAATAAAGGTCCAACTCTGAAGATTAATCCCAGTTTCAGAACTCCCTTTAGGATCCAATGAGGCTTTGTTGTGATTGCATCACAATTCAACCCTTCCCTCTGCCATTCTCCACCTTTCTCTCCATCACAGGTGTTGATCCCAAGAGCACTCCTCAGTTAACATCCTGCATGGAAACTTCTGGCTCAAATTTTATTTCCCAGGAAACCCAACTTAAGATAGTTTTCTAGTTACTTTTAAAAACATGTAAAAAAAAAGATATATTCTGGAAAAGTTCATTATGAGAGTAAGTTCAGTGTCTTCACATAACAAGTGATAGAGATTTTCCTTAGATTAGGAATGTGCTCAAGTTTGTAGAATCAAGATGCAATTGGTTTCCCGAACCAAAAGACATGAATCTGCAGTTAGGACATTTTCCTCCCAGATCGTGGTGGGCATCCTGATGAGGGGGTCTGAGATATCCAAATGTTCCTGAGTGTGATTATTTTAACGAATTAATATTTTTAAACCACTGATGAAAGAGATGAGAAAAATCATTATCTTGCATGATTCTTAAAGCTAATACATAAAGACAAACTTGAAAGAAAATTAAAATAGAAATGAATCGTTAGCATAAACATTTCCTTCTAAATCACCCTTAATCCTTACACTGGAATCAAACTGCTTTCAGCATTAATATACTTTGGGTTTTCACCAAAATCCCTCTAGAAAGCCTTCATCAGCTGCCAATATGTCTTCATCACAGACCCAAGTAGTCTGTTCATTCTGATTAGACTGTTGGAGCTAATTTAAAGTATGGCCTTTGTTGTGTCTACAGAAACCCAATCAGCTAGGGAGATTCTCTGTCACCCTGGCATCCAATCCATCTCCACTTCCTGAAGCAGGAAGATAAGGATTATGGCCATCAAAGTATATTTTCAGGCAGAGATGTGACTCTCCAAACTAGTGCTTAGTTAAAATTGTCATGTTTTAAAATCACTTCAAGGATATTCAGATTTTTGATAGAAGGAAGGTCAGAAGTGTCTCAGTTGTTTTATCTTGACTAGGTCTCACTTCCTAACTACAGGGTAAGTTCCTTGCATTTCCTACAGTATCTTACAGATACACTGGTTTTATATATATAAAATGGTGTATGTATATATATATATATATATATATATATATATATGTGTGTATATATATGTATTTAACAAGGTAATTTATTGAGAAAGTTTCTTGTTACTTTGAGCTTTTTTCTGATGCCATCTCACCGGAAAATAATAAAGTTTCTCCTCTTCCGTCAGTAAGGATAAACCAGAATTGTGTTTCTAAAGTTCTGGGTTCTGCCTTACCACTACCTCCTGGTGAAGAAAGAAAGCCTTTCCTCCAGAGCCAGAGAAGAGAATATGCCAGGCAAGTTTTGGCTCTTTGAAGGTGATAACTACAGAGGCTTGTGTGTTAAGGAGATGTAGGCTCAGGTATCTGAGAAGAGGTAGGAACAGAAGATATTGAAGAGGGAATGACTCAGACCCAAAATGCCTGGTTAGACCCCAAAGACTGGGAAAGAAGACCTTTGGATTTGGGTTTATGGGATTGGTGGTGATCTGGCCACAATCAAATGAGTGATAGAACCTTGGATAGAAATGACAACAAGTGCTTGGTGAAGAGGCCTGATTTGGGTAGTAGAGCCACCATCTCTGAATAGGGCACATAAGCCTGGACATCAACAATGATCTTCCTCCAATGAGACTCATAAACTCTAAACAGATATGCTCCGAAGGGTAGGAGTGAGATCTCCAAATTAATCAGGGGACTTTTTACTAATCCTTGAAATGGACCAAACTTTGTTTACAATATAAAGAGATGTGTCATTTCTTGCCTCTTGAGTATAGAGAAGCAATTTATACCTATCATGCTTGTTTTGTTTTAAAATAGTAATAGGAAAATCAACATTTTTTGAACACTCACTTTGGACTAGACACCATATTAGATTCGCTTTACGTATCATCTTATTTACTCCCCATGAGTTTAGGAGTGAGGCTTTATTATTATTATCCCCATTGAGACAACTCAAACACAAGAAAGTTAAAAAATCTGTCTACGTATATCTAGTTGGTGGCAAATGTGGTATTTAAACACAGGTTCTCTGCCTCCAGAGCACAGGATTTTATCTTTCTACTTCTTGATGAAGGCAGAATCTTTCAGAAATTCTCAATGAGTATGAAAGTTTGCTCCTGGGTACAGGACAAGTAAGGGAGGGACCTGAGCTTGGTTTCTGGCACCACCTGTTGAAAAGTGATGTTTGATTAGAGAATAACAAACATTATAAGCCCAGCCCTTCTGCTGGTATATCTGTTAATCCAAAAAATATCTAAATGTTAGCCCTTCCTTATTTATAATCTTCCCTACTTCATCTTCAGGGTTTTTTTTCTCTCCTTTAAATTTTGTTCTTATCCCTGAAGGTGGCATGGTATGCTGCAAAGAACATGAACCTTGGAACTAAACCAGCTTAGTTTCATTTCTTTTTACCTTTTTTTTTTCGGCCATGCCACACAGCATGCAGGATCTTAGTTCCCTGACCAGGGCTCCTGCCCCCTGCAATGGAAGCAGCAGAGTCTTAACCACTGGACTGCCGGGGAAGTCCCATCATTTCTGAGTCTACCATTTACAAACTGTGTCCTTGGGCATAGTATTTAAAATATTTGAATTTAGGAAATTCCCTGGCGGTCCAATGGTTAGGACTGCACTTTCACTGCTGAGAGCCCGGGTTCAATCCCTGGTTGGGGAACTAAGATCCTACAAACCATGCAGCATGCAGCACGGTCAAAAAAAAAAAATTGAATTCAGTTTTCAGTAAAATGAAGACAAAAATCCCTACCACATAAGACTGTTTTGTTGATTAAATGACACAACACACATAAAACTCAGGGCATCTCAATGACACTCAAAAATTGTGAGTCCCCTTTGCCCTGCTTTGAGTGCTTTATTTTCCTGATGAAGAGGTACAAGTGCAATCAGCCACCAAGTCTTAAAAGTCTCTCTCTACAGCAAGGAGTAAGGAAGAGCTGCTCAAGCTGGAAATTGAAGATATCCCATCTCCCACGTGTATAATCGCTTTAACTGAGTCATTAAGAAAGGACCTCAATTACGTTTAAATACTTGTCTTGATACTTTAAATACTTGCTTTCGTGCTTTTATATTTTAAAACCAATACCTTTGATGTTTTAGTACTTGTCTTTGGGGATGTTTCTTAGGTTTAGAATTTGATCCCTATTGTAGGGACTTTAGGGCCCCTCACCTCAGATTCCATAGGTTACTTTTAATAGTTCGAGAATACCGAGGCCCTTAGTAACCTACCGTAAATTAGAGGTACTGATTTGTTTACATCACTGTGAAGCATTTTCTGCTTTTGGTATTGGTCAGACTTTTAAACTTCAGAAACAATGTGGCCTTATAGCAAAAGCACTAAGCCAGAAATCATGACACCTGGATTCTCACCTTGACTCTGCTACTCTCTATCAGTAAGACCTGGAATAAAAAGCTCTCTGAGCTCCTCCAGGAGGGCAAAATTTCTCCTTCTTTCTTATACTCAGAGTCCAGAAGAGCACCTAGAACAAAGTAAAAACTACAAATAAATGTTTGTTGAATCAAGAAATACTTTAGTCAATTAGACAATCCATCAATACAGGAATTGTAGACTAAAGAACTTGGTGCATTGTCAGCTGGTTACCCTGTGGTCATGCTTTGGGTCTGGATAGACTATGACAGGTGAGATGAGGAATGAAAATGTAAAAAGCAGATTTTGTAAGGCTATAGCTGCCATAGGTAGTGATTCCGCTGATGGATCTGGGTAAAGTAAATTGAAAACCTTTTGGAAAGGATTCCCTATTCTAGATGCCATTAAGAACATTCATGATTCATGGGGAAAGGTCAAAATATCAACATTTACAGGAGTTTGGAAGAAGTCACGGATGACTTTGAGGGGTTCAAGACTTCAGTGGAAGAAGTAATGGCAGATGTGATAGAAATAGCCAGAGAACTAGAATTAGAAGTGGAGCCTGATGTGGTCAATTAATCTTTGACAAGGGTCCCAAGAGTACACAACGGGGAAAGGATAGTCTCTTCAATAAATGGCATTGGGAAAACTGGACCACTATCTCATATCATACACAAAAACTAACACAAAATGAATTAAAGTCTTAAATGTAAGACCTGAAACCATGCAACTCCTAGAAAAAAACATAGAGAAAAATTTCTTGACATTGGGTTTGGCAATAAATTTTCCAATATGACACCCAAAGCACAGGCAACAAAAGCAAAATAAACAAGCAAGACTACATCAAACTGAAAAGCTTCTACACAGCAAAAGAAACAATTAGTAGAGTGAAGAGGCAACCTATGGAATGGGAGAAAATATTTACAAATCAGATATCTGGTAAGGGCTTAATTTCCAAAATATATAAGGAACTCATACAACTTAATTACAAAAACAAAAAAACCCCAAATAATCCAACGTAAAAATGGTCAAAGGACTTGAATAGACATTTTTCCAAAGACATATAAATGGACAACAGGTACACAAAAAGGTGTTCAACATCACTAATCATCAGGGAAATGCAAATCAAAACCACAGTGACATATCATTTCACATCTGTTAGGATGGCTATGATAATAATTTAAAAAAGATTAAAAAGGTAGGCAAAGATGAGGAGAAAAAGGGACCACTGTTTGGTGGGAATTTAAATTGGTGCTGCCACTGTGGAAAGCATTATGGTGTTTCTTTAAAAAATTAAAAACAGGGCTTCCCTGGTGGTGCAGTGGTTGAGAGTCCACCTGCTGATGCAGGGGACACGGGTTCGTGCCCCGGTCCAGGAAGATCCCACATGCCGCGGAGCGGCTGGGCCCGTGAGCCATGGCCGCTGAGCCTGCGCATCCGGAGCCTGTGCTCCGCAACGGGAGAGGCCACAACAGTGAGAGGTCCGCGTACCGCAAAAAATAAATAAATAAATAAATAAAAATAAAAACAGAACTGCCATATTATCCAGAAGTCTCATGTCTGGGTATATGTCTGAAGGAAACAAAATCAGTATCCTGAGGAGATATCTTCACCCCATGTTCATTGTAGCATTATTCACAACAGCCATGACATGGTAACAATCTAATTGTCCACTGATGAACGAACAGGTAAAGAAAATGTGATATCTATATCTATGTCTGTATATCTATGTCCATATCTTTTGCTTTGATATGGCATACAATAAACACATGTCACTTTAAAGCTTATTTTTTTCTGTCTTTCAAATGAAAATGTAAGGGTTATATTCCATTTGATTATTTGTACTGTCTCCTGCTCTGCCTGGTCCTTACTTTCTAACCCTGCAATGTTAAATAAAAAGAGATTCTTGTCTCAGAAAAAAAAAAAAAAAAAAAAAAAAGTAGAGCCGGAAGATGGACTGGATCGCTGCAATCTCATGATGAAACTTGAACTGATGAGGGATTGCTTCTTATGGATGAACAAAGAAGGTGGTTTATTGAGATGGAATCTACTCTTGGTGAAGATGTTGTGAAGATTGTTAAATGCAACAAAGGATCTAGAATATGACATAAACTTAGTTGATAAAGCAGAAGCAGGGTTTGAGAGATTGACTCTACTTATGAAAGAAGTTCTAGTGTGGGTAAAATGCTATCAAACAGCATTGCATGCCACCAAGAAACTGTTCATGAAAGGAAGAGTCAATCGATGCAGCAAACTTCACTGATGTCTTATTTTAAGAAGTTGCCACAGGGCTTCCCTGGTGGCGCAGTGGTTGAGAGTCCGCCTGCCGATGCGGGGGACACGGGTTCGTGCCCCGGTCCGGGAGGATCCCACATGCCGCGGAGCAGCTGGGCCCGTGAGCCATGGCCGCTGAGCCTGCGCGTCCGGAGTCTGTGCTCCGCAACGGGAGAGGCCACAACAGTGAGAGGCCTGCATACCACACACACACACACACAAAAAAGAAAAAGAAGTTGCCACAATTGTCCTACCCTTCAGTAACTGCCACCCTGATCAGTCAGCAGCTGCCAACATGGAGGCAAGACCCTCCACCAGCAAAATGATTACGACTGACTGAAAGCTCAGGTAATGGTTAACATTTTTTAGCAATAAAGTATTTTTGAATTAAGGGATGGACATTTTTAGACGTAATGCTATGGCACACTTAATAGACTACGGTACAGCGTAGATGTAATTTCTGTATGCACTGGGAAACCAAAATCCATTTGACTCACTTTATGGCAATATACTCTTTATTGCAGTGGTCTGGAACCAAACCCACAGTATCTCTGAGGTATGCCTGTATTTGCTAGCTTTTTAAAATGAATATTTAAAAAATTTATTTTCTTATGTAAATAAATATTTATATTCATACCTAATTTTACATTTTTAAGTTTGCTTTTTGTTCCTAAAGTATCCACAAATTGCATAAGCTTCAGGCTCCATGAAACTTGGATCTGTCCCACCTCTATTACATTTCCCACAGTAGACACTAAAGATGCAGAGTCATCTTTCCAGAAGGACATATTTAGGGCCTCTCCTTCAAGGCTTCTGCCCCATAAATGTGAACATATGAAAATGAGCCTTCAACTGTGGAATTTCAAACCCCAGCTGACAGAGCCACATATATTGCCCTTCAACTCTTGTCATGTGAGTATGTCTTTCTTCTTCCTTTTTCATTCATGCGGCTTCATCCCAGTCTTCCACTGGGTGACTCTTGATCCAGTACTTCTAGCTCTCACCCCATGATTTTTCCTTCTCTAAGAGATCCCATGCCTCACTCCCAGCCACCCCTGGAAGCTTTTACCACAAAGGTCCCTGCTCATCAAACACTGCTCATCAAACATGGTTTTATACTCCAAAGCTTAAAGACACAGCTAATGGAACCCTTCCTCGGGAATCCTGCTTCCTTGCTGGTTACCGCTGCAAGGGACCAGAGTCATCTTGTTGTCCTTTCCAGAACAAGGAAGTCCAGACAAATCCTGTTTCTCCATGAGGCACCCTGAGAAAGAGAGGGGAAACCCCTTCTATCAAAGTTTGGAACTTGGATCTCAAGAGCTTATAACAGAGAAAGCAATGTTCTTGCCTGCTTGACTTGACCTGACCCATGGAATCATAAAAAAGAGAAAAATAGTGTTTAAGTCAGTTACTGCCTGGCTTAAATGGTTTTCTGTGAGTAAACAGGAAAATTAACCACCATTCTCAACATTGTTTTGAAGGCAAACTGTGCTCTTACATTACAAATGACTGTCTTAATAAATGATTGTTGGGGACACAAACTGTTGGTACATTGAGTAAACTGTTTCTTTTCAGTTTGTGAAGCTGAAACTCTTTCCCGCTCTTCCTGTAATTGGAGCTGGTTGTGCCATAAGACATCACACGATTGATCACCCAGGTGTCACTATGGCTAATTATTAAGACGAATACAAGTACAAGGTATTTACCATCCTTCACCACCTTTATTTCTCTTCTAAAGTACAGAGTGGACCTTGACAAGGTCCACTTAAGTTCTGCAAGAAGGTTCGTAATGGGGAAGAAACTTTGCATTCTATTACAAGTTAATCACTAAAGGGATGTCACCTATAAGCTCAAATTATACACAGTGGCCCACCTCTGGGAGCCCTGCCTCCCAGGTAATGATCATTAAGCTAAAATACCTTTTGCTCACAGGAAACATCCTGACCAGGCCCACGTGTGAATGACTGCAGGAAGGAGGAAATTAGCACATCCCCTCAGAGGCTGACTGGAACCAGGAAATGTTGGACTTTATTCCCTCCCTTTTAATTATAAAAGAAGGCTGAATTCTAACTCAGGCAAGATGCTTCTTTGGGACATGAGTCCACTGTCTTCTCGGTTTGCTGGCTTTCTGAATAAAGTCGCTATTCCTTACCCTAACAACTGGTCTCTCGATTTATTGGCCTGTCATACGGCAAGCAGTACGAGCTTGGACTCGGTAACAGGTTCCAAAGCTGCGAGAACTCTCATTCCCTCTCCACTGCTGTGGCCTCTGGGGATCACCCACTGTTTTCTGTTTAATGTTGCCTTAATCTGAGATTCAGTACAGTAGGTCAGTGGAAGGTCGAGGTCTGACCTGGGGTAGAAGGACAGAGACCACGGCTCTCTGCACATTGCAAGAGTCTCCGTTCAAGTCTTCTAAAGCTGCCTTGAGCCACTCCAGTTCCCCATGGCCCATTAGTTTTAATTCAAGGATGTAGAACTAAGCCTTATGATGACGCCTAGGCCAGTGCCACCCAAAGCATGATCCTCAGACCGGTGCTGGTCCACAAGCTGTTGCCAGTCAAAGACAAAGGAAATACAGAAATTGAGAGAATGCTTTAAAAAAACCTTTTGTAGTCAGCTGACATTGCTGTGTAACGTCACATCTAGGTACAGATACCATCATTTTGTTAGGGGAGCAGTTTGGTTGTTATCAGACTCCCAGAGTGAGTAACCTGTGATGTCCTGCACAGTAAGATCATGTGTTGGTCTGCAAGAAAGCAGAAGTGCGAAAAAAAATTTTTTTTTAACTAGTTCTCCATGATAGTTTTTAAAGCTTTGGTCTAGGCTACCGAGAGGCAGCTGGGAGGCAGGGGAAATTGAATGAATGCAAATTGGAAAGAAGCTGGGACCTCTGTAGAGATAGTCC
Source organism: Phocoena phocoena (assembly GCF_963924675.1). NCBI lineage: Eukaryota > Metazoa > Chordata > Mammalia > Artiodactyla > Phocoenidae > Phocoena > Phocoena phocoena. Next base: position 89,571,069 of record NC_089229.1, read on the forward strand.
TGATTTCTGCACAGTCTCAGAGTCCTCTCCAGCTCTGCCATGCCCTTGGACTTGAAATTAGTGTACTAGGGCTACGCTGTGTTGGGTCCCAGCTTGGCTGTTATTCCACTGTAAACGGCCTCTTCAGAGACTGTGATGCACTTTCCTTCCATCCAGGAGAGCAGAAATAACTTGCAGCTTGTACAGCACTGGTGTCCAAAAGAAAAGCCACACAGGGACATCTAGTGGTAATAGGAAATTGCCAACCTGCTCCAAAGGAGTCCAAGAATTTCCAAACTACAAGCTGCTTGGGGACTTTAGATTCATTTACTGAATTTTACCTCACACTCTAGCAAATTAGTCACTGCACTTGAAGGTACTAATCAGTGTGATGTGCGGCCCCGGAAATGAAGCTGGACACCCTGGCCACCTGTTAGGACACCTCTAACAAGTCTCTGTACACCCAGAATGAAGCAAAGAGTGAAGGCAGTAGACAGATTCTTCAGGCGAGGGTGCTGGGGAGAGAATACAGATAGGAGACCCTCATTTTGTGGACAATTACTTCAGCAGTGTCTTTCTAGCTGGCTGTAAAACAGACCTGACCCCAGAGAAGTAGAAAAGAGGCAAAGCTCCAAAATAAACTGAATACATTAAGAACGGTCCTCCAAACTTGCTGATCTATAAATAAGCATCAGCAGAACTCTTCATGAGAGTTATTGGGAGCTCCCCAGCAAGACGACAACGCCAAATCAAAGCTGGCCACCCAGACTGATAAAAACAAAGCCCTTAGAAGAAGCAGGTTTCTCCTGGCCTTTGATGGAAAGACTGAAGATAAAATAGATACAGTTGCATCAGATTTTTGTTGTCAAGCTGACTCTTTCACAGGCTGACAGATGTGCAAATAAATTAAATTAGGTCTAAATTAGCTGGTAAAAATCATAGTAGATTTTACCATGAAAAACATATCCAGGGCTTCCCTGGTGGCACAGTGGTTGAAAGTCCACCTGCTGATGCAGGGGACACGGGTTCGTGTCCCGGTCTGGGAAGATCCCACATGCCACGGAGCGGCTGGGCCCGTGAGCCATGGCCGCTGAGCCTGCACTTCCGGAGCCTGTGCTCCGCAACGGGAGAGGCCGCAACAGTGAGAGGCCCGCGTACTGCAAAAAAAAAAAAAAAAAAAAAAAAAATATATATATATCTAAAGTCTATAACTGCTGATTTTTGCCTCTTCTATGTGTAGCAAGGTCAAATTTTACATACTACAACTCATGCATCCTATCCTAATGTATAGCTTTAGAAAAGTACCTAATTGATGTAATAACAAAATCCTTCTTTCGACCCACTTATCCCCGCCCATCTAATGACAAGAAAACTCTTGAACTTGTCCATTCATGCTCACTAGCCCCCTTCTTGATTACAATCACCCATTGCAGTTGACCTTGTATTGCAGTTCAAACTATTTATTCTAACAACTCAAGCTTCTCTCCCTTTCCCAAGTGAAATTTGGGCACAAGAAGATTAAACTGGGGAGGTGGTCTCTAGTCCCTGTGCTGTGTTTCTCTCCTGGCTCCTGCGTCTCTGAGTTGTAACTGGTTTCTCCAGCTCTCTGTTCTCAGACTGTCCTATCTAAATCCATGCTAAGTCCACGCTGGGGAAATCCATGGTCTGTTCTGTCAGCTCCTTATGTGCCTGGTATTATCTCACTCTTCCCAACCAACCTCTTCTTAGGTCCCCACCTCTTCTATCTACCTCTCCCTGCAGTCCCTGCTGCAACCCTCAATGGAGTCATCCCTCACCACAGGGATCTCTTGATGGGTCCACCGGTTTCTCAGCGATGCCACCAAGAGCATGTCAGAACTCCAGGAAACAGTCTGGGAAAGTGAGTCAATAGAGACCTGGAGCTCTCCCAGACCGCTCCCATGACACTGATACTACTACTCTTTCAGCCTCTCTTGTCACTTCGGAGGACCCTGTGAGATGCGCTCCTCCCACAGTTCCCTATGAGAAGCAGGGTGTGTTTGTTTCCTAGGGCTGCAATAGCAATTATCACGAATTCAGTGGCTTAAAGCAACAGAACATTGACTCTCTTCCAATTCTGGAGGCCAGAGTCTGAAATCAAGTGGTCAGCAGGGTGGGTTCTCCCTGGAGGCTCTGAGGGAGAATCCGGTCTATGCCTCTCTCCTAGCTTCTGCCGGCTTCCGGCGACTCTTGTCATTCCTTGGCATGGGGCTGCATAACTCTGGTCACTGCCTCTTTCTTCTCATTATCTTCTTCCCTCTCTATCTGTGTCTGTTTTCCCTTCTCATCTCTTATAAGGATTTGCCATTGGATTCAAAGCCCATCCTAGTCCAGAATAATCTCATCTCGAGATCATTAACTTAATTATATCTGCAAAAACCCTTTATTCCATAAGGTCACATTTATGGGTTCCAGGGTTTAGGACCTATACACATCTTTTTTCTTCAGGTCGGGGGGTGCACTATTTAAACAAGGTAGGGGCCTCTACCTTCTCACAAAGGCCAGAGGTATGTACATCCCTCCAGGGGATCCCAGTAGCATCCCAATCCCAGATCCATTCTCTCTGAACCCCTTCCTTTTTGCACCAGAATTGTTTCTGCTTCCTGTCCCTTTCCTATGAGGAATTCACCTGTCACATCTGCCCTCTTCCTACCTCTGGGTCTCTTTTTTCTAGAAGGTACCTACCTTCCTCTTCCCTGGGGTGATAAAGACTCAAGGCATGCACTAGTGGCAAAAAAAAGTGAGAGGGAGATTAAGAGAGAGATTATATTATTTGTGAACATATTTCAAAAACATTATCTCCAGTATATATATACAGACATACACAGAGTCTGTTATATTAAGACATTGGCCCCACATGACAACATCTTAACCAAAACTTTAAAGGAGAAATCCAGACTTGGAAAATAATCTAAAGATTTACTATGTATAAAAAAGATGACCACAAGCATCCACTAATACAACTCAGCTTATATATAATCTTCCTCTCTAGAGGACAAGATATTGTTAGTGTTCGCTCAATGGGCAACTGTAATTGATAAGCTATAGGTTTTGATAAGCTGTAGTTCTAGCTTAAGTTTTGATAAGCTATAGTTCTAGGTCTTGGAAGAATTTGCTCACCTCTACCCTCTGTTTTAATATTTTATTTTAGAACATCTCAAATATACATAAAAGTAGAGCAAACAGTATAACAATTCTCCACGTACCTATCACTCAGCTTCAACAGTTCATAAACCATGACCAACTTTGCTCCCTTATACTTGATACCTTCATGTCTCTCTTTATCCCATCCCTGAATTTTGAGGTTATCTTAGACATCACGTCATCTGTAAATATCTCATAGATTTTTCTAAAAGATAGAGACCCTTTTTTGCATATTCAATAACATGATCATACCTGAAAATGTTAAAATATTCTTTAATATCAAATATTCAATCATGCTCACATTTCCCCAGTTGTTTTTTTTTTTTTTTCCGGTATGTGGGCCTCTCACTGTTGTGGCCTCTCCTGTTGCGGAGCACAGGCTCCGGACGCGCAGGCTCAGCGGCCATGGCTCACAGGCCCAGCCACTCCGCGGCATGTGGGATCTTCCTGGACCGGGGCACGAACCCTTGTCCCCTGCATCGGCAGGCGAACTCTCAACCACTGCGCCACCACGGAAGCCCATTTCCCCAGTTTTTTATTTTATCATTTTCACTTTCTTTTTAGCTTGTTTTTTGAATTAGAATCCAAATGACATCTATACATTGAGAGATGATAAATGTCTCAAATTTCTTTCAGTCTTTAGGCTCTCTGTCTGTCTGTGCCTGTCTCCCTCTTTTTCTCTTCTCTCTTGAAGTTTTTGTTTGTTTGTTTTTTTCTCTTGAAGTTTTTGTTGAAGAAATGGGTGGTTTGTCCTATGAAGTTTTCTGTCTGAATTTTTCTGACTTTATCCTCTTGGTGATTTTTGTCCTTTGCATTTTCTGTAAATTTGTATTCAAAATAAGAGACGGGTGGAGATTTATGAGGGATTTTTTTGTCCAGACATCTTCATAGGTGGTGTTGTATAATACCCTCAGGGATGAATAATAATCCCTGGTTGTCTTCTTTTTGTGATGCTAGCAGACATTGATAGTCATTGCTTAGATCCAATAATTCTTAAGGTGTTAAAATGATAAATTATTTTAAAATTCTTAGCTGCTAAGTTTCTAAGAGATATTTCCCCCTCAAGAGCAATTGTTTATGCTGAGGTACAGTTTGCATAGGAGAAGCAAGATGAATGCTTGGTTCTTTTTTTATATATGTGTGGTCTTCTATATATATAATATTATATATTATATATATGTATATACATACATGTATGTGTGCGTATATGCATGTATTTTATTAACACATGGATTTAAACATCTTTTTTTTTTTTTGCGGTACGCGGGCCTCTCACTGTTGTGGGCTCTCCCGTTGTGGAGCACAGGCTCCGGATGCACAGGCTTAGTGGCCATGGCTCACGGGCCCAGTCGCTCCGCAGCATGTGGGATCTTCCCGGACCAGGGCACGAACCCGTGTCCCCTGCATCGGCAGGCGGACTCTCAACCACTGCGCCACCAGGGAAGCCCTAAACATCTTTGATGCCTTACAACATATTGCAATTATTATACTTAGTGATACTCAAGTCATCCTCCCTTTGACAAGGGAGTCTCTTCACTTAGACTTCTGAGTCCTTTTGGGATGACACTAGTAGTCTTGAATAGAATCCTTATTTTCTGATGTGACAAGATTCATCTTGCATTTCCTACAACTGGCTGCGAGGTCTTTTCAGTGGCTATAGATAGAAAATATTGTTATCTTTGTTTTGTTTTAGATAAAACACATCATAAGTTGAAATTAATACTTCCAATTCAAATTCAGGAATACAAGGTTTTTACTTAACCTAGCTGATTTCATATCTGTTTCTCTCTTCTGCCATGCCCCAAACCCTGATTTCAATGACACCAATATAATTATTTATTTGCTTTATCAATACTACATACACGATGGTCTCAGAATAATATAAACACTACCGCCAACTATATCATTACTGTAAACAGGGTTTTTTCTTTTTCAATTTATTTTGTCCCACTGGGGATGCACACTCCAACCGTTACGCCTTCAAGTCACTTGGGAGAATTTCTCTGTGGGAGGATCAACAGGATACACTTTGAGGTTTCTTCTTTTTTTCACTTTCGATATTTAGGAGTTGCACTTTGTGTTTAATTTTATTTTTTTATTATGTAAAATATTTACATTTCCAAAGTTGCATCTTCAAAACAAAGTATCTCAAGAAAAAAAAAATAGTTTCTATCCCCCTTCCTTCCGTCTCTTCCCTCCTTCTCCCATAGTTAGCTATTTTTTTAAACTTCATGGTTTGTCTTTTCACTGAGTTTTAAATTATAATCACACACACACACACACACACACACACACTCACACACAAACACACATTCTTATATCCTGGAGATTATTCCATAGTAACGTAGAGATTTTTCTGATTCTTTTTTTACACCTGCATAATAATCCATTGTGTGAATACATCATAGTTTATTCAACCATTTCTTATTGGTGGTATTTGAATTACTTGCAGTATTTTGCTATTTTAAATGGTGCTTCAGTGAATAGCCTTGTTCACAAGTACTTTTATATTTTTGACCCATGTATCTTTGGAATAGATTCCTAAAAATGGAAATCTATGTAATTTTTCTAGTTCATATCTTGAAATATAATTGAAAATACTAACTCCGAATTCTAAACATAATAGTTATTGGTTTTTTGTTTTGGTAAAGGGCTTGGGGTAATTTCTGAATTAGTAAATTTAAAGTTTGTTTCTGTGGCAGAGCAGTCACGATTTTCCTAGTGGAACAGTGTACTATCTCTCCATAAAAGAGTAACAAATCCATCAAAGAAACTAGGGCAATTCTAAAAGCAATAACTGTGACTATGTTATATGTATGCAATATAAAATCACCATCACGAGCATAAACGTCCCAGGAAAAAAACAAAGATGTTAAGTTAGACCTCATCAGCCGTTTCTGAGTTTTCCCGTTCAGTCTCATTTGGCCATAGCTTATTCTGCTCTCTATTAGCGTAAACTACTTGGCACTGGGTATGAAGTGATTAAACATGAATGGTTTTAACTATCATTTCTGAGAAGTGAGTGATGTGATAATAGAGTTACGCTGGAAGTGTCATGATTTCTATATATCTACTCCAAGCAAAAGGAGATTTTTCCAGCCAAGGGGGCTTTAAAATTTCAATATCCATCACAGTAGCATCAGGAGCACTGATCTCAGAAGACAAATACCATATGATATCACTTACATGTGGATTCTAAAATACAACGGAAACGAACCTCTCTACAAAACAAAAACAGACTTACAGACATAAACAGACATGTGGTTGCCAAGGGGGAAGGGGGTGAGGGAGGGAAGGATTGGGAGTTTGGGATTAAGAGATGCAAACTAGTATATATAAGATGGATAAACAACAAGGTCCTACTGTATAGCACAGGGAACTATATTCAATATCCTGTGTTAAACCATAATGGAAAAGAATATGAAAAAGAATATATACATATATGTATATATACATATTTATAAAACGGAGTCACTTTGCTGTACAGCAGAATTAAGCACAACATTGAAAATCAACTACACTTCAATAATTTTTTTTTACAAAGAGCACTGATCTTAGAGAGAAAATTCAGCTACCGGGGAGAGAGCACATACAGACTCAAAGCATGCTGGTAGGAAGCTGTGTTTTCATAGAGGTCAATTAACAATATCTCAATCCTTTAACAATTGAGAAAATGCTTGTAAGATTACAAATATTCCAGCATATAACATACCATATAGGACATAATAATTTAGAACAAAAATAGATAATAATTTAAATATAAAAGGATCAATGTTGAAATAAAGTTTTCTTAGTCATTTTGATTAAATTCAGTTATTTAATGAAAAAGAACTAGAAAATTTTTCTGTATCCATTCATATTCTTTATATTCAATTGTATAGATCAGGCATTGACAAACTTTTTCTGTAAAAGGCCAGACAGCAAATATTAGACTTAGTGAGCCAAGGGGCAAAATCAAGTGTGTTATGTAGGAACTTATATAACAAATGAGAAAACAAATTTCCACATTTTTTGTTGTTGAAATTCAAAAAATAATAATGATGGAGCACAAGTTTTTGTAATTCAGATCTACTAGTGAAAAGAATGGAATTTTATTCAAAGGATAATATTTTGCTTAAGTGGGTTTCAAGGTTAGCGTTCTCAATCATAAAATTTATTGCAAATGTTCATTAGGAAAAAAAAACACTTTTAGCTTGTCGGTCAAACAAAAACAAGTGGAAGGCCAGATTTGGTCCACAGGGCCTAGTGGACTGACTGCTGGCATAGAAAATTCTCATGATAGTATGGGTTCAATCAGTTCAACAGATCCTTTTGCTTTCTTTACAATCCCTAAATTAAAGAATCACCACTAGAAGGCAAACTCTCCATGTGTCTATTCATTGATGTATACCAAACACCTAGAACAGCGCCTGGCACATAGGAGGCCCATAGTAAATATTGCTTTCATGAAACAATAGGTAACATACATAAAATATTTATTTTATATATAGTTATTTGGACTAAGTGGAACCTAGCCAACTCATAGAGTCAAGATTCTGGGAGCCCAGGATGAAAAAAAACAAGAAACCCTACTTCACTTATTTCTGGGCATTCTATTTGTTTGTCCCACAATCACTGCTACTAGCGACTGATCTACTCAAGTGGCAGCACGTTCAGTGTCGAAGAAAATTTAATAGAAGGAAGTCAAAGTGGGGGTGACTCCGTGCAGTTGTTTATTTATTTCTGAAAATTAACAAATGATAATTTGGCTTTGGTGGCAGCATGCTGGTGATTCAGAGAAAAATTAATTTAAAGATTATTATCCTAAGGCACTAAACCACAAAATGCTATTTAACACACAAGTTTAGCTTTGACCTCATTAATAGAGGCTACAAGCTTCCTACTATAATTATTCCCACATGTTGCTTTTCATATTTTATCACTGGAAAAAGAGGAGACCAACACCTGCCTCCAGAACAAATAGAATTTTTGGAGTCAGAGAATATTTCAAATATTTTTCTAATTTAACCTCTTGATTTTAAATATGAAGACATGGAGAGAGAAAGAGTATGTGATTGGCCTGTGTCTCATGTAAGTTAGTGGAAAGCTATCATTAGAACCAATTCTTGGTTCTCAACTCTGTCTTGTCATGAAAGATGAGTTATAAAGAAAGAGTAAATTACATTCCTTTAGCTATCAAGTTATAGATGTCGTAGCTCAGACAAGGATTTAGCACAGCCCTTATTTTCATGATTAATTCAACCCACGAGAAGATAAAATACAATTACTTCAGCAAATACTAACACAAAAATTTTACATTTGGGCCAGTAATATTGTCTGTGCTACACTCAATACACCAGTAATCGGAACTTGATTAATTTTGATGGAACACTTGGTTGGGAGCAGGGTGCAGATGATAATTTCAAGAGAACAGACTGGGCACAGTTTGGGAACCAACTTGATTAAAGAAGCAATAAGGTTATCCAAATATTTGTTCCTTGTCCCATCTGTCTCTCTAAGGCAGCGCACTGCAAATGAGAACGAGAAGGTCAAGTTCACATACCACGTATTTAGTTATAACTATTCTTATCATACTGAGGATATAACAGATTACCACTAATCTGATAAAATTCTGACACGTTAGAATGAATGCTGTTTTAATTGCACCCTGTGGTAGAGTTTATAAGATGTTTTACATGTGTCTGACTTGAACCTCATAACAGTATCATGAAGTGGGCAGGTGCAGTAAATTGGTTGCAAAAATAGCCTAAATTCTTCATCTCTTCAGGTATCCAGGCCCCTGGCTCACATGACTTTGCAATTCTTCTCACTAATAAGGTTGTCTGTGTCCCAGAGCTTTAATTCTGCAGTCATACATACGACTTTCTTTGGCCAGTAGCACGTTAGCAGATGTGATACGTGCAGAATCTTGGAAAGGTGCTAACGCCTTTCCGTTTCCTCTCTTGCTCTTTGCCGTGGCCATGTTAACATATCCAGGCTAGCCTACGAAAGCAAGAGTCAGCATACTGTTTCTGTAAAAGATCGGATAGTAAATCTTTTTGGTTTTGTGGACCATGTGGTCTCTACTGCTACTATTCAACTACTCGACGTTGTGACATGAAAGGAGCCATAGCAAATAGGAAAATGAATGAGCAAAATTGTGTTCTGATAAAACGTTATTTATAGAAACAATACATGGGCTGGATTTGGCCAAGGAGCCATAGTTTGCTGACCCCCATACTAGAGGATGAGACACATGGAATAGAGTTGAGTTGCCCCAGTAATCCTAGTTTAGATCATTTGGAATCACCCAAGTTCCAGCCAATTCCTAGATATGCGAGACAGCGAGACACACGTCCACGAGAATCACTTAGCCAACCTGTAGCTCACAGCAGACACATGTACGAACCCAGCCAACACCAGCCCAACCCCGCAGAATCATTTGCCAAGCCCCTGAGTCACGGACGATTTGTTACATAGAAGTATTGTGGCAAAAGAATATTAATACCGTAGGTAAAGTCTTAATCTTGCCATTTTAGAATTAAAGATGGGGCTTAAGGAAGTTAAATATCTTGGTCATTGTCTCGGGCAGCCAGAAAGTGTCAGAGCCAAGATTCAAATTTAAGTGCTTTCAAATTTATTGTTCTATTCCACTATGTAAAACTGCTTCAATCCTTTACTTTTCTCTTTATTTTAGATGGGTTTATTTATATAGCAATATAGATATAGATATGTATAATGTAGGGTGAAAGATGAAGAATTTTAGGCAGCTCTGACTCTCCACTGATTCCCCTCTTAGCTTTAAGCTATGGAAAATCATGTCACCCAGCCTTAAAATTTAGATGATTTTCTTTAAGTTGCTAATGCAGATCTCTTTGTGGTGTAGCACAGTCTATATCATCCTGGTTCTTATTTTCCGAAACTCCAGTAAGAGGAAATAACTTAAATGGCCTCCTCTTGCATGCAGCTCCTATCTCTCCATTTTACCGCTCCCATTTCATGCAGGGCTGTCAGGGCTTTCTGAATTAAATGTGACTTAGGTCCTGCCCTTGCTGCCTGAGGAGGCTCGCAGGTCCTATAGCGCATCCCCAATCTTGTACTTGAGCTGTCAAGTGTGAGAGATTGGTGCCACATTCAACCCAACATAGCCCCTTCCCAGTAGTCTGCCTTTGACAACCCCTCCTTGTCAAATCCAACAGTTTACATAGGATATATAGTGAATAAAGTACTCTGAAAGATACGAATGTAGAGGTGCTGCTTCCGTTGATAGCAGGAACACCTATCAGCTTCCCACAGGGCTGACATTTCAGGCTGGCAGCGGGGAGATGACCATAGGATTCTTGGGCCGCTGTTTCTAAATGGATTGTAGAGACTTTCAAGGCAAATTGCCTCACTTCTCACCATCTGTCTCCAAAAATAGTCAGTGTGAAGCAACTGTGCAACTCAAAAAAAAATATTTTTTTGGTATTTATAAAGTAGAACCCTCAGGTGAATGGTTGCTAGAACTTACACAGGATTCCTAGGCTTGAGCTATGAGTATTTTTAGTCCCATTCATGACATCACCTCTATCTTGAAACGGATACATCAGATTACCTTAGTCTTATGCCATTGAACATTTGACTCATCCAACTCTCTTCGGTGTGAACCCATGCTCTCCAAGCCACAAAAGCCTTTTTTTTTTTTTTTTTTTGCCACACAAGCCTTCCTATAGTGTGCAGAGCACTGAGTCATGGAGTAACTTTGGTACCTTTGGCAGTGCTTCCCCAGAGAAAATCAAGAGAGGATTTCTGATCACAATTTAACTTCCAAGGCAGCTTGACCACAGGGCCAGAATGGAGTGATCCCTGGGATTCAAAACCACTAGACCATGGGACAGTTATAGGACTGAGTTTCAGTGAATTCCTTGCTATTATGGTTTACGCTCAAGTCTCATTTATGAGTCTACCTCTCAGGGCCTAGTCACATCAATACCCTGAAAGAGTAAGTGTTTGAGTTTTCAAAGCAGAGGGTCCCACCCATTTGGCACTGATTAGATAAGGTTTTCTCAGTCTTTTAAAACCATAGAGCCCTTTAATATATGTCAAATTCTGATGTCCCACCACCATCTTTCAACATGTCCAAGCCAAATAAGTACATCTTAGAGACAGATGTCCCCACCTGCTAAGAAGATTCTACTCTACGTAGTACTACGTGAAGTAACCATAGGGCTTATGTCCTAAATAATATTGATTCAGTATATTGTGTGTATGTGTAGATGCTAGCTGTAGAGATTTTGATAAAATCTGCCCCACCCTCCAGCCCCATTTGAGAGTCACTGCACCCTCTCACTAAAACTCCCATCACCAACCTAGACGATGCTTCTATAAGAATTACAGATAAATACCTTCTGATTTCTGCAGAAGAAACTTGACTTACTTATGGTAGAGTTAGTTTAGGGTTGGTGAGAGACCAAGGCTTGAGTGAAGGGAGTGGTGAAATTTGAAGAAGTAACTTGTTACCTAATTATTAAGTGCATGCATAATGGTTAGTACTGGTGATGGTGGTGGTACTAACTCCCGTGTGTATGTGTGTGTGTGTGTGTGTGTGTGTGTGTGTGTGTGCGGAGTCTGAGAATGGGGTGTGTGAATGCAGATGTGCATTCACACATTCATGTTTGTGTACATGAATGAGAATGTATATATAAAGACAAAGAAAACACAATCCTTGCGTTCAAAGAGTTCTAATTAAGTGGTAGAAACATGAACATATCCATCAGGTCCCTCCCAGGTAACAGTGTTAATACAAACTGTGCAATCTCTTCTCCACCTCTGTCCCATCACAAGTCAAAGCCACTTATAGCACAGACGTCCCTCCAGAGTCCAGTGTGTCATGTGGTCAGGTGGGGATTCCTTGGTACAGGAGACACTGGACCAGTAAATATTTTTTCCTTCATCCATCCTCCTCCATTACAACAGTTTCACTAATAAATTCCCCAACATCTACAGCTTCTCTTCTGAGTGAAAACACAGTTAGAAACCATTTTAAATTGTCTTTACAACTATTATTCAAACTTGGAAATTGAAGTAGGTGATCTCTAGACATTTTCATTTTTTCTTAAACATGTTCTGCACACATCGTTTTTATACCTCTAAGAACATATAATTTAAATGTCCTTTCTTTTTCCTGATAGTTGTTAAGTAATGGATATCAAATATTAGTAGCTGAGTGGGTAACCAATAACCACAGTACATTCTGCTACTACTCTGAGAAGCATTACCAGGGAAGTAGAAAATTTATGAGAAGAATTACAGAAGTGACAATGGTTAAACAAGTATCTTACACAAAACTCAGCTAACTGAATCTTTGTGCTCGATAGATTACTCAAATAATTTCCATATGGAGGACACCTTATTGTTTAGAATATCTTTTTTTCACATACATAGATCATTTGACCTTCAAAAAACATAACAGAAGTTTAAGGAAACTACAGATTGGACAGAGTAAATAGGTTACCCAAATCCAGAGGGTAGGGTGTCTGTGTGTGTGTGTGTGTGTGTGTGTGTGTGTGTGCGTGTGTGTGTGCGTGTTTATGCAGGCAGATCTAATCCTTAAATTTTGAACTTTTCACTTCTGAGCTCACGATCTTTTCCATTAATTATACCACAAAGCTTTCCTGATATGCAAAGCTGCTTTTAACATTAGGAAAAGAAGTGAAAAGGAACTTGTACAGAATTCTCCACAGTCAATTGTCCAATATGTTTACGGACTTAAGAGCTGCTCAAATTATGAAACTTAAAATATAAACACAGTGACCTTTCATTTGTGTGGTAAACCTAAATGAACCATTATGAGAACCACTAAAAGCACTACTTAAGAAATATGTATTAAAATTAAGAGTAATCAAGAGAGAGAAAAACTAATAATATAAATGGTGAGTATAAGAAAAATATCAATATTTTAAAAGTTCATCCTTTATTATAAAGGTTTAAGTACACATAATTCAAGACAAAAAATATAAATATGTATGGATGTATATAGTGTTTATATGTTTGTAAACATATGCTTTATGAATTTTTATGTTTATATTTTTATATAGAAACAAAACTGAGCAGTATTTGATGCTAAATCCATTGGGTGAAAGTTTGTAGGAGGACAGGATTTGCACAGTCTCAATTTATCACCCTAAATACGATTACAAAAAGATAGCTTTACAGTGAATAAATCTGGTCGATACTACCTTACTGAACTGATCACCACTAATGGGACAAACTGACATCAAATGTGCTGTAATCTGAAGAACACAACGTTAACAAAAATGTTTAATTTGAATCTAAGAATGAGAAAATAATATACAAAACCAAATCAGATTAAGGATCATTCTACAAAACCACCAGCCTAAACTTCTCAAAAAATGCCAGCCATAAAAGATGAAAAAAAATGAAAGAACTCATCCATTTTATTGAAAACTAAATAGAAATGATAACAAAAGGCAGTGTGACGTCCTTGTTTGATTCCTGGATCAAAAATAAAGCAGTTATAAAAGACATTATTGGAAAAATTGGGGAATTTAAATATGATCTGTGTATGTTAATAAATATTGTATTAGAGTTAAATTTCTTTGGTGTGAGAATGGTATGGTTATTTGGAGACTGCTTTGTACACAGGAGATAAATGCTGAAGTATTTAGGATTGAAGTATCTTAAATGCATGATATAGTATATGCAGCTTACTTTCAAATTGTTCAGAAAAAACACTGAGTGATAAGAGCTAAAGCAAATATGTGGAAATGTTAACAACTGGTAAATTTAGGTGAAAGACGTATAGAAGTTCATTGTACTACTTTTCTACTTTTCTGTAGGACTGAAAATTTTTTTTTTTTTTTTTTTGCGGTACACGGGCCTCTCACTGTTGTGGCCTCTCCCGTTGCGGAGCACAGGCTCTGGACGCGCAGGCTCAGCGGCCATGGCTCACGGGCCTAGCCGCTCTGAGCCATGTGGGATCTTCCCGGACCAGGGCACGAACCCGTGTCCCCTGCATCGGCAGGCGGACTCTCAACCACTGCGCCACCAGGGAAGCCCTGAAACTTTTGAAAATATGTTGGGGAAAATAAAATCAAATGAAATCGTTCTTCAAATTCTTTATTTCATACGCCAATTTCAGCAATACTGAAATACAAGTTTAACATACATGCACTTACTCTTTCTAAAGATTTAAAATATGAAATGTTGAATAATGTTACAAATTACAATCAAAATTTAAAACAAAGTACTTTAAGAATAAGACAAAAGAGCTAAAAATTATGTTAAATTTCTAGTGCAAATATTAAAAAAGAATAAAGGATATTGGTGACATTAATATTCAGACTAGGTTTTCCCTATCTTAATTTCTCTGCTCCCTTCCCACTTAAAATCTTAAAAAGTATTTGTTATAAATTGGAAGTACAGAATTGTTAGAAAATCACTGGATGACGAGTTGTATGATTCTCTTTACAGGTACAACCTACTTCTCAGCAATCTGTAAGCCATTGACAGCGTAACTCCATATCCAAGGAAAAAAGCCAAAGCGCGATTTGGCTGGGGAAGGGGTATCAAATATGCAATTGTGTGGTAGATTCGTGCTCCAACAAAGAGCCTGAAGTGCAGGATGGCAGTAGAGAGATCTGGACCACTCAAGGAATACAGAAGGCCAATACCAAGAAATGGCACAATATTTTCGAGGTCATTCAAGTGGGCTCTGTGGAAAAAGATGCCTTGTAAAACACAAATTTCAAAATCAGCAGAAATATATTCATTTTTTCCTCTCTTCTGAAACTAAATAGAAGTGTTAACGGATCTTAAACATGCAAAGTAAGATTCATTTTATTTCTCTCAAATTCCCTTGCTTCCTTACCCACTTGACTCTTATTTAGAATGTCTCGTTATCTTGTTTCTTTTATTTGCAGTGTATCTCAACATACAACAGAGAAGGCTTTTTGCACTTTCAAGACTATCAAAACTGCATCTACATAATAAAACTCACTCCATTTTTATACATATAAAATATTTTTTCTTCTAAGGTCCATACAACAGCAATTCAAGATTCTTCTTATAAAAACTCTTCTTCCGAAAAGAACAAAATCGTTTTGGTTATGATCTTTCTTAAGACTCCTCCCTCACTTGTGCTAGCTAGTCTGCAAAATGGCTCCTGAGACCACCCTTGCCCATTCACCCAATCCACTAGGTTGCCAAGAATCAATTTGCCAATTTAATATCAAGAAATTCATGCTCTCCACATCCATATAACAGAATACATAACTAGTCTTTCAAACATGGGAAAAAATTTAGCCAACCTATCCTCAAATTGCAAAAGGAATTAGTTAGTAGTGATGGAGCAAAGTGCAAAGTATACACAAAATTGATAGACAATAAAGAGAAAGACATATTTCCTTGATTGGGATTTCATACCACAGCTATAAGAAAACAGAAAGCATGGTTTAGACACAAGTTTTCCTCCAATTCATGGCACCTTGAATACAAGGCACATGTATTATTGGCTTGACATTTTTTAAGCTGCTTCATCTTCAAAAATCTGGTACTCCTGTTCAAGTCTCCAGAGTTAAACACTGCTTAAGAATCTAGACTAGAAATTGAGATTTTGACAGAGCTTATCAGCTATCGATACATATTTCAAAATGAACAATATTGGTTTTACGTTACCCTCTTTTCTTTTAGCAAAAAACGTAACTATTACATATTGCCTGCTCAATGATCACCATTCTCCTCCCCTCCTTTCCTTTCTCCTGTTTCCTGTAGATTATCCTTTCTCATCACCTTTTTGACAAAGATGATGACAACATAAAGGTATGAAGAATGCGACAGTAACCTGGGTAAGTAACAGTCTTAAAAAGATTTAAATGAACAACTGCCTGTTCCTGAATAAAAGCCAAGACAGAAAGGCATGGGAGTTCTTATCCCTTCTCTTTCATGGAACAACCCAAGGGTTACTGAGAGTGAGGTGGGCAAGAAAGGACAGGGATACTATTTTCTACTAAAGAAGAGCCCGCTTCACCAATTACACCAAGGGTATTTGTTTGGGTCCTTTGAACTCTCCTGCTGGACCACAGCTATATCTTCACCTCCCATCTTGGCCAGGTTACTTTTCTCCTTCACAACATTCTAAAAGGACAGACGTTTTCAAGTTGGGAAAGAACCTACAATGGTGAGACTCTGTGGAAATGTGTTTACTTCTAAGCCTGTGTTAAGCAAGTGGCAAAGAGAAGAGAAGAAAGTCAAAGACAATAAGGGGTAGAGAGCTCCAGTGGAGGGAGAGGGAAGGAAGTTCAAAGGCAGGGCTTCCTTGGACCTTACTGGCCCCTCCATTTTTTTCTGGCTTCCCTCTCTCTCTTTATCTTATTCTCTTTTCAATTCTCTTTCCCTGTCCTTGGCCCTCAAAATGGTCTCAGAGATAGCATTCCTTATTGTCCTAGTAAGGTCTGTTTTCAATGGAGCCTGATACTCTGTGTTAATTTACGCTATTTTATATGCTCTTCTTTTTTAGACCCTGAGCCAGGCACGTGCTTACCCAACTCTCCCAGTCAGCTCCTACTGTAGTCCAGTATCACCCTTCCACCATAACCCTTTCTCCGCTCAAACAACAGAAGTCATCCTAGAGGGGCAGCTCCCTTCGTTTTCACGTCATTCCTAGACAGCTACCAAAATCTAATACCTGGTGGACATCCATCTTTATGTGTGACCACCTTCTACCGGGGTCTGTTTCCCCCCCCTCCATCATCCTGTGTTCCCGTTTCCTTTCTCCTTCAGGCAGATGCTCCTTGGGGCAAGCTTGCTCGGGGCTGACCTTCCCATCAGCCCTGCTCTGTGCTTATGATGCACCAGTCACACCTTCCTAGTCAGATCAGAACCACTCGGATCTCAGCATCACCCTGACCTTGACCAGAGTTGCTAGACATCTTTGAGAATTATCAGGGGATGGCCAACTACAAAAGGAGCTTCACACCAGACTTGCTGACTCCCTTCTCTTACCCAAAGTTCTTCATGCTCAGCATACAGCAGCAGTATGTCCAAATTCCCACAAAGAAAACTTCCCAAATTGACGTGATCTCTCCTCTCCTTCTCCTAACATTCTCCAGCTTCTTCCTTTATGAAATATTCTTAAATACCCTAGGAACTAATACCCTGTACCTCACGACTTAACATCTAAAGGGAGACTGCTTTATATCATTCTCTAACTACATGAATGTTGGTCTTATTTTTAGAGGAAAAGTTATAAACCCCCTCAAGGTCAGGAACCCAGTCTTAAAGCTATTTTACAGCACTCCAATAAAAGAAGTGACCGTGAGACACACACGGTAATCT
This sequence comes from Phocoena phocoena, assembly GCF_963924675.1. Taxonomy (NCBI): domain Eukaryota; kingdom Metazoa; phylum Chordata; class Mammalia; order Artiodactyla; family Phocoenidae; genus Phocoena; species Phocoena phocoena. The sequence continues at coordinate 89,588,523 of NC_089229.1, forward strand.
CTCAATAAATGCTTCCTTCATGCATTGGGGCCAGAAGAGAAGTCACCTGGCTCAAATCCTAGCCCATGTTCCAGTTCCTTGAAGAATCCCCAGCGAGTATCACCTGGACTCCACTGAACAGTTTCAGGGAAGGGGTATTCTCTACCTTTGAACATAGCCTATTCTAAACATCTCTCCTCTTCCTAAGTACCACCCCCCTTTTCCTCTTTTGAATGCTACCCTGTATTTCTCCAGCTGCCCTGATTACCGTACAACTTTCTTTTTACCTTGTTGTAGGGAACACATGTGGTCTTGAATTCTTTCTAGAACGAGATGGGATAGGATTAAATAAATGCGTAATGTAAAAGGTTTTCTAATCATCACTGATTTCTGTCTGCCCAGAATATAACTAACTAACTTTAGGCTACTTATCTTGACATTTCAACACATATTACTTTATATTTTTAATTAAGTGTTCCATATGTGTAGAATGTATTAATTTTCTCACTATTGCATACCTGAAAGCATAATTTTCACTTCCTTTGTAGCCAAGTTCTGTCCCTGTCACTGAAATATGCTAATAGAAATAACGTGATAATTACATGTGGAAGTAATGAAAAAGAAAAATTCTAGGCTAAAAATGCAAAGTGGAGATTCTGGAAACTCTTTCTCTGAAAAGTATCTCCAAAAGAGATTTGTCAGTAGGAAATTTTTTGATGGGACTGATCCGATCTCAAAAAAATACACCTGGAAACTGGATGCCTTGCCTTTCCTGGACACTCTCTTTCTTGCCACACTGAAAAGCCAGTGTCTGATCGCCAGGAGGCGCGGGACACACAGTGGCTGCACCTCCTCAAGGACACTGACTCCTTTCACAGCTGAGGTCAATCATTCTCACTAAATTTTATTTGTTGCCCACAACCTGATGAGAAGATCAGCTCAGATAATGGCTTTCTCCTTTAGAAATACAATCCCATGGGCAAGGAGAGATAGACGTAGGGGCTGGGAAGGGAGAGTGGGGAGGAATCTAAAAATCCCCCAATAAAATACCTGTTGCTAAGTTTTCATAGGTGAGACTTACTTTGATCTCCCTTTCAAACTTACTAATGCTACTAAAGGTCTAATTGTTGTCACTTTCAAGTTCTGGGCAATTTTATGAGCATAGGGTCATGACTAGCATCATGTATTTGATTACCTTCCCTAAAAGGGATGCACAAAAAGGATGAGACAAAGCTGTAAACTGCTTACTTTCTCTTTAGTGGTTTTGATAACTCCACAAAGCTTTATTCACCTTTTCTAATTTTTATTCTTTTTCATCATAACACATATAATTTTCCTCTGATACTGTTTGAAATTTTCACATTGATTCTTTGAGAGATTCCTCAGACTATTTTAGATCCATATTCTTGACACAATCCATTTTAAAACTGGCCACTTTGGGGCTTCCCTGGTGGCGCAGTGGTTGAGAGTCCACCTGCCGATGCAGGGGACACGGGTTCGTGTCCCGGTCCGGGAAGATCCCATATGCTGCGGAGCGGCTGGGCCCGTGAGCCATGGCCGCTGAGCCTGCGCGTCCGGAGCCTGTGCTCCTTAACGGGAGAGGCCACAGCAGTGAGAGGCCCGCGTACCGCAAAAAAAAAAAAAAAAACCTGGCCACTTTAATCAGTAGGACTGCTGAATTAACAAATATATAACTAAGTGAAGCAAAAGTTAAAATTTTATTCTAACTATCTAGCATAGACTTCCTCTTAGAAAAAGCCATTCTTGCTTGATAAATAATTTGAGATTAAACTTTTGCATAAATAAAAAAATTAAATTTCGGTACTGGAGGAGCAGAGAAGTACATGGGGTAAAAGAACAGCCTGCAAAATGGTGTAATGCTGACCATTTTGTGAGGTGACAAGGGCACAATGCAACTTTCCCAGGGAGAGGATGCTGAAGGACAGAGCACTGTTAACATACAACTTGAAATGTTTGTGTTGCCATACTGTAAACTCTGCACCTTGATTTAGTCAGGTCTATTTTTATCACATTTTTAACTTGATTTGTTGACAGAGTTGAGGAAAGAACCAAGTTTACACCAGCCTAACAAAATGCAGAATACGGAAACATGCACAAATGCAGGATTGCAGACTGGGTTAATCTTGAGACTATATACCATAAGGGAATCTGCAGAGATCTTGGTAGGGGCTTCAGACTTTCCAGGAAATCAAAAGTGATGATGCAAATATGATCTAGATTCCAAAGGGATTTGATGCTGCAGCAGATACATGAATTACAGAAGTAAATTTTTTTCTTTCAGTCCCCATTTCATTATCTATTTATACTCAACAAATTGAAGAAGTGTAGTCAAATCTATTCATGATGTTTCATATCTTAACTATTCATCACGAAACTAAATACCTAAATGTTTAAGTATGGCTATGAAAACTCTTCACTGCTTCTTTAATTTCATATAATTTTGCTTATCCTGTGAAATGTGTCTAGAATTGTACTCCAGTTTAGATGAGCATTAGAAAATACTAAATGAAGACGGTACATAACTTGAATGTTTCACATGTTAGAAAAAGGTAACTAATGGATTGGCAATGGAATCTCAATATAAAAAATTTTGCGGTGGGGAGAAGGCTGGCCAAGATGGTGACAGACGGGGCTCCTGAACTCCCCTCGTTCCACAGATACACCAAATGGACAGTTACACATGGAGCAATTACCTCTGAAAGAAATCCAGAAACTAGCTGAGCAACTTCTACTCATTGAGAGAATGAGAAAATACGCACATCAAAATGGATAAGGAAAGGCTGAGAAAATCTTGCTATAAACCGCACCCCCAGAACAGCACCATACAGTCGGAAGGGAATTCTCAACTCCCAGCTTCTCCCTGAGGAGAAAAGGGTTTAGACCTCATATTTAGTGCCCCAACCTTTAAGACTTTCACCCAAAAACAGGCCCCCACCAAAACAGCTAACTCTGTAAGTCAGTGAGGATTGCATTTTGGAGACCCAAAGGACGATAGCAAACAAAAGCAAAGTTGTTAACAGGTGCATGAGACTTGTTCTAGCTATTCCCCCAGGACTCAGTACAGAGGGAACAGGCAAAAATGCCGATCTCCCAGTCTTTCCCAGATAGAGATCCACCTGCATACTTTAAAAACTGCTACCTAAAGGTCAAGCTCCCAGTTAGCCTGCATCTAGGCTCTGGCTTCAATCCTTCCTAGGAAAGCCAGTAGACACCTGCTCCATTTTCTCCTTCTAGCCCAAAACAAGTCGCCAGTATCTCCCCGGAAGGAGCTTACACACATCTGCACCTCAGCTTTTATGGCTGCAGCCCAAGTGATGGGTCTCTGGATCACCTGGCTCTGACAGCCCATAGTGCTACCATTCACAAGTCCCACAGGAATACAGCAAACAAAGAAGCAGTTCTCAACAAGCACAATCACTTGCCGCAGCTACCCCCACCCCCAGGGCTCAGTGAAGAGGGAGCAGGCAAAAATGTCCATCTTCCAGTCTTTCCCTAAAAGGCGTTCATCTGTATACTTTAAAGCTGCTGCTGAGGGTCAGGCTTCTAATTCAGTATGCATCTAGAGGCTGGCTATAATCCTCCTCAGAGACTGGAGAAGCCAGAAGACACATCCCTCACCTTCTCCCTCTAGCCCACTCCAAGTTGCCCGTATCTCCTTGGAAGGAGCTTGTACGCACTTCCGGCACTCCAACTTTTGCAGCTACTACTGAAGGGACAGGCTCCTGGATTGCCTGGCTCTGAGAGCCCATGGGGCTTGCATTCATGACTTCCACAGGACTACAGCAAACAAGGAAGCAGTTTCTTAATAGGTACAAGAGCTCTCCCCACAGCTATACACCTGAGCCCAGGAAAAATGCCCAAATCCCAGTTTCTCTCTGGAAGGGGCTTAACTACCTACTTTCCCAGCTGTTGTTTGAGAGGCCAGCTTCCAGTCTGCTTGCAGCTAGCTGCTGACTGTGATCCTCCCCTTTGGAACACTTGAAAAGTCTTGGCACACACTCAAAATCTGGGAGCCAGTAGAAACAAAGAAGGCAGCCTGGACAATCACAAAGGCTTGAGAGGCAACCAGGAGCTCAAGCTAATTGACAAGGTTCATCTCCCACAGGAGACCACTCTTTCAAGACTGGGAGTGGTGGTTGTTTTATCTAATGCACAGAAACCAACACAGAGAATAAAGAAAAATAAAGAAACAGAGAAATATGTTCCAAACAAAAGAACAAGATAAATCTACAGAAACAGACCTTACTGAAACAGAGATAAGTGATTTACCTGATGGAAATATTGGTCATAAGATGCTCATCAAGGTCAGGAGAACAATGCATGAGCAACGTGAGAATTTCAACAGAAATAGGAAATATTTTTAAAGTAACAAACAGGAATCACAGAGCTGAAGAGTGTGACTGAATTAAAAAATTCAATAAAGGAGGTCACAACAGATTAGATGAAGCAGAAGAAAGGTTCAGCAAACTTGAAGACAGTACAGCAGAATTCATCCATCAGAGAAACAAAAAGAAAAAATAATGAGCAAGAGTGACAACAGCTTAAGGAACTTATTGGAAAAACCCTCAGAAAGACCAATATATGCATTATAGAGGTACCAGAAGTATGAGACTGAAAAGCGGGCAGAAACTTACCCAAAGAAGTAATGACTGAAAATGTTCCTAATCTGAAGAAAGAAATAGACATTCAACTACAAAAACCTCAGAAAGTACCAAAACAGAAGAATCCAAAGAGACCCACACTGAGACACGTTATAATTAACTCATCAAAAGTTAAAGACAAGGAGAGAAGCTTAAAAGCAGCAAGAGAAAAGCAACTTGTTTCATACAAGGGAACCCACATAAGATTATCAGCAGAATTTTTTATCAGAAATTTTGCAAGCCAGAGAGAGTGGGATGATATATTCAAAGTTCTGTAAGAAAAAAACTACCAACTAAGAATACATTACCCAACCGATCCTTCTCAAACTTTTCCAAAAAAAGAAAAGAGGGAACATTTACAAACTCATTTTACAAATCCAGTATTACCCTGATATCCAAGTCAGATAAGGACACTACAAGAAAAGAAAATTACAGGCCAATATCCCTGATGAACACGAGGCAAAAATCCCCAACAAAATATCAGCAAAACAAATTAAACAGTTTAATTGAAAGGATCAAAAGCATCATACTCCATTATCAAGTGAGATTTATTCCAGGGATGCAAGGATAGTTCAACATCTGCAAATCAATCTGTGTGATACTCTACATTAACAAAATGAAAGATAAAAATCTTCTCAGGGGCTTCCCTGGTGGCACAGTGCTTGAGAATCTGCCTGCCAATGCAGGGGACACAGGTTTGAGCCCTGGTATGGGAAGATCCCACATGCCGCGGAGCAACTGGGCCCATGAGCCACAACTACTGAGCCTGCGCTTCTAGAGCCTGTGCTCCGCAACAAGAGAGGCCGCGACAGTGAGAGGCCCGCGCACCGTGATGAAAAGTGGCCCCTGCTCGCCGCAACTAGAGAAAGCCCTCACACAGAAACGAAGACCCAACACAGCCAAAAATAAATAAATTAATTAATTTTTTAAAAATCTTCTCAATAGAAGCAGAAAAAGCATTTGACAACCCAAAACCCTTTCATGATAAAAACTCAGAACAAGCTGGTTATAGATGGAATGTACTTCAATGTAATAAAGGCTATATATGACAAGTCCACAGGTAACATGGTTCTCAATGGTGAAAAGCCAAAAATTTTTCCTCTAAGATCAGGAACAAGACAAGGATGCCCATTCTCATCACTTTTATTCAACATAGTACTGGAAATCCTAGTCAGAGCAATTAATCAAGAAAAAGAAATAGTCATCCAAAACAGAAAGAAAGAAGTAAAACTGTCTCTATTTGTAGATGATGTATTATTTTAAAAACACTCACCTAATTCCACCAAAAACTGTTAGAAGTAATAAATGAATTCAGTATAGTCTCAGGATATGAAATCAATATACAAACATATTTTGTTGGAGAATATCAAAGCCAAATTCTTGCTCAAATTTCAATAAAACTACAATGAAAAAAAAATCAGTTGCATTTCTATACACTAACAATGAACTATCAGAAAGAGAAACGTAAAAAACAATCCATTTAAAATAGCAGCAAAAAGAATAAAATACTTAGAAATAATTAATTTCTAATAATTAATTAATTAAAGAGGTGAAAGATCTATACACTGAAAACTATAAGACACTGATGACAGAAATAAAAGACAAATAACTGAAAAGATATTCTCTTCTCATAGATTGGAAGAATTAATATTAATATTGCTAAAATGTCCATACTACCCAAAGCAAACTACTCCCTCTCAAAATCCCAGTGGCATTTTTTTTTTTTTGCGGTACGCGGGCCTCTCACTGTTGTGGCCTCTCCCGCTGCGGAGCACAGGCTCCGGACGCGCAGGCTCAGCGGCCGTGGCTCACGGGCCCAGCCGCTCCGCAGCATGTGGGATCTTCCCGGACCAGGGCACGAACCTGTGTCCCCTGCATCGGCAGGCGGACTCTCAACCGCTGCGCCACCAGGGAAGCCCCCCAGTGGCATTTTTAAAGAACTTTTTTAAAATCCCAAAATTTGTGTGAAACCACAAATGACCCTGAATATCCAAAGCAATCTTGAGAAATAAAAACAAAGCTGGAGGCATCATACTTCCTGATTTCAAACTACATTAAAAAACTATAGTAATCCAGGCAGTATTGTATTGGCATAAAAGCAGACACATCGATCAAAGGAACAGAATAGAGAGTCCAGAAATAAACCCATACATAGTCAATTAATTTTTTACAAAGGAGCCAAGAATACACAATAGGGAAGGACAGCCTCTGCAATAAATTGTGTCAGGAAAACTACATTTCCACAAGCAAAATAATGAAACTGGACCCTATCTTACACCATACACAAAAATCAACTCAAAATGGATTAAAAACTTGAACATAAGACCTGAAACCATAAAACTTCTAGAAGGAAAAGACAGTCAGTAAGCTCTTTGACATTGGCCTTAGCAATGATTTTTTAGATTTGACACCAAAAGCAAAGACAACAAAAGCAAAAACAAACAAATGAGACTACATCAAATCAAAAAGCTTCTGCTCAGCAAAAGAAACCATCGACAAAATTGAAAGGCAACTTATGGAATGGGAGGAAATATTTGCAAACCACATATCGGATAAGGGCTTATATTCAAAGTATATAAGGAACTCATACAATTCCATAGCCCAAAACAAATAAACAAGTAAAAATAACTCAATTAAAAAAGGAGACCTCATTAGCCATTTTTCCAAAGAAGACATCCAACTGGCCAAGAGGTACATAAAAGGTGCTCAACATCACCAATCATCCTAAATCAAAATGAGTTATCACATTATATCTGTTAGGATGGATACTATGAAAAGGACAAGAGATAGAAAATGCTTGCCAGGTTGTGGAGAAAAGGGAACTCTTCCACACTGTTGCTGGAAATGTAAACTGGTACAACCACTATGGAAAACAGTATGGAAGGTCCTCAAACAATTAAAAAGAGAACTACCATTATCCCAAAGAGATGTCTGCACTCCCATATTCATTGCAGCATTATTCACAACAGCCAAGACATGGAAACAACCTAACCATACACACACACACACACACACACACAATGGAATATTATTTAGTCTTAAAAAAAAAAAAAAGGAAATCCTGTCATTTGGATGAAACTGGAGGGCATTAGGCAAAACGAAATAATTAAGACAGAGAAAGACAAATATTATATGGTATTACTTATACACGGAATCTACCAAAAGGAAAAAAATCAAATTCATAGAAACAGAAAGTAGTGGTAGCCAGGGCACTAGAGGTTGGGGGAAATATGGAGAGGTTGATAAAAAGGCACGAATCGTCCGTCATAAGATGAACAAGGTCTGAGGATCTAAAGTATAACATGCTGACTATAGTTTATAACACTGTATTGTGTTACTGTATAACTGAAAGTTGCTATAGGAGTAGAAATTAAATGTTCTCACCAAAAAAGAGAGGAGGGGAGATGAAATATGTGAGGTGATGGATGTGTTAATTAACTCAATAGAGGGAATTCTTTCACAACATATACATATATCAAATGACATTGTACACTTCAACCATCTTACAATTTTATTTGTCAATAATACCTCTGTAAAGATGAAAAAAAGTTTGCAATTTACATGACTTTATGCCAAGGATTAAGAAATATACTCCAGAACTAGAATTCAATGTGCTTTTAAAATAAGTATATTCCTGGTATTATTAGGAAACTGTGTAGATGGTATCCTGGCTTACTGCTTTTCATTGTTCATTGCATTCTCAGTATATTAAACATAATATCTACAAAGAAGAGAGAGAGAGAGAGATTGGAAAGGGAGAGATTTCCCAAGTTCATATTTTGAATCTTATGCGAAAATACCTAGTTCTTCAACCTTTTACACAAGCTAACAGTTTTACCTCTGGAGAAAGATGACAAAAACTGCAAGAATCTACCATCCTCATTTCACCTCCTACCTGTCATTACTTTTGATAAATCCCTACACAGAACAAAGTCATTAACCCCAACAAAGTGCACAGAAAAGCTAAATTGGAAATATGTGTAATCACAGTGATAGTTGGAGACATCTAGATCGCTAATTTTCTATAATTATATGGACTAGGTAAAATGACCGACTTTTCTTCCTTCTTTCTTCAAGACCCCAACATCCTCACTTAACTCTGGTACCAAAATTCTTTGATCAAGTAAATCATTTCAGGAGACAGTGGGTTCACCTTCGTACACGTTCCACTCTGTCATCTGTCCGAAGATACTTCTTGGCATTCTCTCCTTTGCCAAAGCTTGCGCAGTCTTCTGGGTTGGCAAAAACCTATTCCAAATAACGAGAAAGAAACCTATTTCAAATGCCAAGTAACATGGGGGTAACTGTATCTGATAAGTTATTTACATTTTAACGGAAGGAAATACAGGCATCCAAGTTGGCCATTATGAAAAAAAAAAATGGGAGCAATAGATCAAACCCAGGGGTAGCAGAAAGCATCTCTTCTTAAAATCTGAATTTTTATTAACAGTGTAAAAACAAATTTTAAGAGAAGCATAAATAACGTAAATAAAAACCAATGTATAAAAATAGCGAAAAGGAAGCAAAAATGGACAAACAGAGCATAATTCTAAGTCCTCATTGACTATTACGGTGAACTGGCATTTTTTTACAGTAATGTTGATGCACTTGCCCTCAAGAGTATTAATATTTCTAACTGGTTGGCTCATATGAAAGTCATAAGTTTACTTGCCAAGGATATCAGAGAACAGGCACGCAGCATAAAAGAGTGAGGGGCAGGAAAAGTACTTTGTACTTCGTTAGGATACGTGTGCCTCTTTTCTTTTTCTGAATTAACTAGAAGTTTGTGTTGAACAATACAGTGAAATATAAGAAGTTGAATCGCATTCCTATAAACACCAAGGACATGTTCTAGGGCGTATTTCATGTACTCCTTCCTGCCATTATGATGACGTTTGAAATGATTTCCCCATTCCCTGAAACTTGAAACATGCATTTAAAAATATTTAAGTATGTCCCAGTATTTAATAATATATAATAAAGAAAAACATGAACTCTAAAATTAGCCTTAATTTAAGCTGAGGAATGTCATAAATACTATAATATTTTTCTTAATATGACATGAGCATTTATTTCAGGTAAAGATGTTGAGGAGAACTGATGGGCAGCAGTGTGATACAGTGTCAGCTCTTGAGGTCAGATCTGTCTGTCTTGTCCTTAAATAATTGCCTGGCACACAGTGGATGTTCAATAAATACATTTCGAATAAGTAAATAAAGGTATTACAACGTAAAGTGCATGAGATTTTCATTTAAACCAATCTGAATTTGAATCTCAGCCTCACTCTTTATTGGTGTGCAACCTTGGGAAAGCTACTTAATCTCTCTGACTTGTATTTTGTCATCTATAAAATGGGAACAGTAATGCACATCTCACATGATAATGCTAAAAATTATGTAAAATGCTTCCATGATCTGACACACACAAAGAGTGTCATGGCTCCTAACATATATCACTGGCACTCCACAAACTGGAATTCCCTTCTCCTTTTAAGACAAGCAACATTTCTGCTATCCTTGGTGCCATGACATTTCTAGAGGACAGTGTGGATCTGGTGGTAGCAGGCACTTTATAGCCTGCTGCTCTAACACCTTGCCCCATTAGAGAGTTAAACATGTGGGTATGTGCCCCCATTAAAATGCAGATATCCCTGGGAAGAAATGACACCTCAAGACAGTAATGAGGAAATACCTTAGGAAGGACTGTGACTTCTAGATAAAAGCAAGGCTCTGGAGGACAAAAACTCAGGAAAGGGACTAAAAGAGAAATGATGGTTTCCAGAAAGAAGCTGCTGAATAGGCACAGGGACCACACCAATGAAGAGCATTTAACTTTGTCAATGTAGCTTTGCTTTACCCCCATCACTGTTGTCATAAACCCTGCCTGAATATAGGTTATGTGTTTCAAAAACTTTCTACCACCCTCCCCAAGCCTCCAGTTTTAAAAAAATCATTCTTATCACGATGGGTAGAAATATGATCCACTTAAGAATTCATAACCACACAAAATTCAAATGCCTTATCCCAATCACGAGAGGTTCTGCTGATAATAAGAACTTTAATTCCATCCCCAAAGGCATATCCTTGACCTGTAACAGAGCTGAAAACACCAGTTCACTGTCTAGAAAATGACTATCTTCTAAACTCTAGTAGGCAAAATTAACTCCAAAATCGCAAAAAGTTTCCTTGAAAACTTTGATACTCCAGAAATCTCATATGCTAAGTGGCAAGACAAAAGGTAAAAGCTACAATGAAAAAACGATTTCCTAGTTTCTAGGAAAAGGCACCCATTCCATAAATATAACAGAACCACCTGTACCAAAGGACTGCATATTTCATCTGCAGTATTAGACAATATGCCACTGGGCTTTACAAAAAATAATTTAAGAAAATTGCTTTCCAGAATCTCAACTCTTAAAAGAAAATATTGCCTCCCATGTCTTACCTTTCTTGTCAATCTACAGAATGCAGTTGCAGTACTCATAAACATCATTTTTGAAAGAACAATCGTTGTGTAGGAGGCAAAGGCCATGAATACTTCATTCTCCATTAGCTGCGTGAGGTCGACCATTGTTTCAGTTTTGGTCTGGAATCTTAAAAAAATTTTAGACAAGATAGGAAAAAGCAGACAGAAACACCCCAAATAACTTGACGGTCACCTGATGTGCTTATACTGCAGCATTAACCACACTGTTCTTAAAGATATCTTGGGTAGGGCTTCCCTGGTGGCGCAGTGGTTGAATGTCCACCTGCCGATGCAGGGGACACGGGTTTGTGTCCCAGTCTGGGAAGACCCCACATGCCGCGGAGCGGCTGGGCCCGTGAACCATGGCCGCTGAGCCTGCGCGTCTGGAGCCTGTGCTCCACAACGGGAGAGGCCACAACAGTGAGAGGCCCGCGTACCGCAAAAAAAAAAAAAAAGATATCTTGGGTTATTTGAAGAAGAAATAATGTTAGGTTTAATGCCAAAATGAATACTATTATGTTTTTTTCTAGTTCTATATCATTAAGCTTGAAGACATCAAACAAGTACTGAGTGAAAATGAAAATGCAGGGGGTATTACAAGCAAAAATAAACAGGTGAACTGCTCTAAAGATAGAAATAAAATCATATGTTTGCATCAAGACGAGCCACAAGTTGGACACACACAAAAACAGAATCCATGGATCTCTTCAGAAACATCAAACTATGTACATAGTATTTAGTATCATTAATGTTTGATTAGAAATGCTTAAGTTCTAACATATGTCCTCCTTTACAAACCCAACTTAACAGCCTTTTGTCCTTTCAGTCGTATTCAAGATCTCAGACTCCAGGATTCTAATTCCAGTCACACCATTTTGCTATTAACCTTGGTTGAGAGACTTAGCCTCTGTGAAACTGAATTCCTTCATTTATAAGATAGCAATAGTAATACCTCCTAACTTAGTGGGTTGTTGTCAGGATTTAATTGAGATAACGTGTGGAACATACCTAGCACAGTGCCTGGCCCATGAAAACCCTCAATAAAGTTTATGATCTCCTGATCACAATCATCGCTGCCATCAAGACCATGGTCATCATTCACATCAACACACATGAAGAGGGTGAAGCAGGATAATGGAAACATAAAATAACAGGCTTGCAAATGCAAGGTGGAAAATTGGCATTTATGATGCTTTTGTAGAAGGCACAAGGGGAGGAGGATTAACTTTACGTAGGTCTTCAGGTCACTTCACATTCCATATTTACTTCCACCTAAAAGCAGTCAGGAGTAAACTGAAGGTAATGCCCTGAGTCTGGTGTCGGAAGTATAACCGGGAAAGTGCTCAGGAAGGAGACAGAGGCACGGGTGATGCTGAAGTCCAAGTGGGTAGGAACTTAGGGTAAAGCTGAAATTCTGCACTATCTGAGAGTCATTCTTTTTAACCTCCTCTGTTCTATTATCAGCCCCACTACCTACATCTTCTATGTCTTCTACATAAACAAATATCTCTTCTCATACCCAAGCTTAAACGCTATTTTTCAGGCTTAGCACGGAGTGTTGTCTCTTGTAGACCGTATCTGTTCCTGCCTTTAAAACTCAACCCCTGCACGCAACCTAGAGTGATCATTCTGATCAATCTATCTACCAATAATCTGTAAACCTACATATCTTTCTATACTCTGCTACCGGTCATGCAGTTGTCTGTATGTTACTGTTGAATGGGACATAAGTCACATATATAATACATGTATATTTAATTTTATAAGACTTGGCTACACATCCAATTATACCACGTACTTTATGTGCATTGCCTTACATAATTTTCATAACCATAAAATTATAATTCTCATAAGTATATCTATTCTACAGATGAATGAAATGGAAATTTGAGATATTTAGCGGCCATGCTGGGACACAAACCCAGGTCTCTGACCTCACGTCTTGTATACCAACCACACCGCACTGTCTCCTTCAAGAGACTGCAAACTGCTTAATTCTGATTCAACTAACACTGACTGAGTGCCTACCCTGCAGCTGGCAGCGCTGGCACCCCTTCCATCTGTTATCTTCCTTCCTTTTCCAATTATGCTACAAGTTAAGTATTACTCCCATTTTGCAAATAAAAAACCCAAAGCTTCCTAAGCAACCCCTATTTTAAAAGGTAGACTAAAAATATACTCCTTGGATTCAGACAAATAGAAATGTACAGTTGACCCCTGAATAACACGGGTTTGTACTGTGTGGATCCACTTATGTTTGGATTTTTTCAATACTAAATACCAGCATGCTAAACAATTAGCAGCTGGTTGAATCTGCAGATGCAGAACCATGGATATAGAGGAACCGAGTATAAGACGGGGGCGACTGTAAGTCATACGTGGATTTTTGACTGCGTGGAAGGCTGGCCCCCCAACCCCCCGCATTGTTCAAGGGTCAACCGTATTTAGTTTAAATACACACACACACACACACACACACACACACACACAGTAGCAAATTAACCCACCTCCACCAGTCAGTAGTCTTGAAAGCAAGTATGTTAGATAGATTCTGCCAACTAAAAAGAGCACTCACCATCTGATTCTACAAGCAGGAAGTCACTAGCCAATGCTGTCGCTGACCTTTAACACACCCTGAAAGGAGTGCAGGGCAGGTCAGGAATGAGGCACTGTGTGCTCTGGGGAAAAGTGGCAGAAGACGCCTTCAGAGAGTTAGATATTTTCAGGAGAAATTTTTATGAGCCCAATTTTTTGTATCTTCTCATACCTAGAAAAGCACTAACGTCATTAGTGGAGACACCTGTTCCTCATAACCAGCAGCAAACTTCTACTAAGATGTGTGTTTGATTGTACACACCCCCTTCAGCAAAATCATATATATACTGATACCCGCACCTCCTCAAGAGCTACAGTCCTCAGGAAGCCCCAACTAAAGCTGAACTCCCAGCTCTCACGTTATGTGTTTTTTTCAGTTGACATTTCTCAGTGCAAAATAATACTTTTAGCAACATTTAATGTATCTGCTCTTGTTCTAGTATGGCGGGGGGGGGGGGGCAGGGGGAGGGAGTCATGAATAAACTGAACTCTCCTTCAGCACGCAGGTAGAGTAATTAGCCTAATAAGGAAGCCCTAAGTCCTATGCCTCTGGACAGAGATAATGAAGAAACACAGCAGAAGTGTTAATTTTTTTTTAATTTAAGAAAAGTTTATCAAGTAGGAAATGCTGCTATTCAACCATGATTTTAAAAGTCAAACAGTTTCTGTACCTCCCCACCAATGTTCTCAGAATGTAGTGTATTTAGCAACCAGAGGATGGTTTTCTCTCAGTGAAAACGGGTATAGAAAGGATAGAGAAAAAGCAGAAGACTTCCAGACCTGTTGGTGGGAAAACAACACAAAGACATGAGCAGTTGGAGGCAAAGGTCAATGGGAGGCTTTTTCTCTAAATGTGAACAACACACAAAGTGTCCTTTACACAGAGAGTTTCTCAATCACCAAAATGTGCCTTAGCTCAAGTCTGCGGCTTTTGGGAGCTTCTGGTATCACACACTATGGGTCCACAAATCGCCTCTCAGGATCAACACGGTCTACTCCCAGCACATCTGAGGGTGGGGTGAGGAGAGTTAAAGATAAGGCATTAAGAAATAGGGGTCATTTACAGCACAAAATTAGGTGGTGCTGATCTAGACTTTCTTTTTTGAAGCTAATTTGTCAGTAAGTTGCCTTGAACCTGCATCATGCCTGGGGCACTGCACTCTAAAAATAGTGGAAACTTTGTACATGAAAGGTCACCAGGAGGGAGGAGAGCAGTATAGTAGTAATAATACTTCAGACGGTAAAGTGTTCAGTGATTTGAGTAGTCTAGGAGCGCAGTAGAAATAATCTAAGAAAAGTAAGCAGAGCAAAACATGAAACTTGGTGATGAGTTATAGAAAATAAATGATTCCAACGATGTATTCTATTTGGACAGTATATTGTTCCTTTTATTGTCCAGCATTAGTTAGCACAGTGGAGAATATCTCTACCTATATCGCCGGGGGGGGCGGGGGGGGCTCAGTCCCCTAATGTGGAGGTGATGCCTTTACAAAGGACAAAGAGCTATGTGTCGAGCTCACACAGACTGTGCAACTAGACTGTGGTCCAGGTGGATGCAACTCTGCCACTTACCCACTGCAATTAATTTACCGTACCTGTAAAAATGAGGTTAATAATACTTCCTACCTCACAGGACTCTTGTGAGCATTAAGTGAATAAAGTATAAAGTGCTCAGAAAGGCAGTGGGACCCAGTAAGTGCTATACAAGTATTTGGTAAATAAATAAGTGCTGTTCTGGGCACTGAGGATACAATTTTAGAGTTTTCAAAAGCCATCACATTATCTCACTTGAGAATCTGGAGAACTCTAAGGTACTCAGAGCAAATATTTGTCTTTACTTTTAACATATAAGGAAACTGAGGCCCAGAGAGCTAGAATGAGTAATTGACCCAAATTCACAGTGGAGGGCCCAAGACTGGAACCCAGTTTTCTCAAGTGTTGAACTTGTGGGCTATCTACCATCAAGGCTAAACATTCTAGACTTCTCTGGCCTTCTGGGGGCCTCCTTCTGTCAAATCCCCTTCCTGTCTTGTCCCCCGCACCCCACAGAATCCCACCCCTGCTCCCTTAGTATCTATCACAGTTGAGTGATAGATACTACCAACTGAGAAATATTCCTCTTCTCTTTATAGGCTGTTAGCCAGAAAGAGCAAGGTTCTGTTATCTATAGCAGCCTTTCTACGTCAATATTGTGCAACACACAGTATGTGAGCACGCATTCCCATGGCCATGACTCTGCAATTTTAGACTTTTTAAAGCAACAGAACAGTACCCATGAGACAAAAAAAAGAGATAATTCAGTGGTCTCATTGCTGTTTATGAGTTCTAGAATTTACTGAATAGACTGAGGTGACTGCAGACAAGGCCTCCAAGTTTCAGGGCCCACGTGTTGGGAGGAAAATGCTTCTGGTTCTGGGGGGGGAGGCCGTTACCAGGGGCCTATGCTGACCTTTTCTGGACTCAGCATTTAAGAAACTCCACTCTCAAACAAACCCTCAGAAAAACTGTCCTTGTCTGCCACAGAGAGTAATATTCAAATTTGGACCGATTTGCCATTTTTCAAGATGAACAAAGGTGGTCAACACACATAGGCCTCTTATTTTGGAAAAAGCAGAAGACAGTAAAACTCAATACCAGCCTAACTCCCAGGGGATGCAAAAGGTGTGTCTAGTTTTCATAGCAGGCTAGGGATCTGAGGACACTGGGCTAGACTGGGTTAAAGCCTGTTAGCTGGAGACCTGGAGAAGTTTCCAAGGCCATTCAACAATGTTTGATTACAGCCCAACCGGCACGTTCTTGGAGAGTAAACAGGCAGAGGAAAAAGGAGAAAATAAATGTGGTGCCCGGACTACTAAGAGGCCTTGGGACTATTTCAAAGGAAGCAGGGAGATGGAATCTGCATGCACCCTGGTCCCCACCACCCCAGTCCAGCAACAGCAGTAACAGCTGAGGCCTGAACCCCCAAAGAAGGCTTCCTTTCTCCTTTACTCCTTCCACGTGGCTTTCGCCTCCAGACCGGGGGGCTGAGAATCCTCCCAGGGTTCCAGTCAGCAGACTCTAACAATCTCCAATTCATCTAATAGGGTCTAATTCACGTCCTCCTCCACTTTGTTAATTATTATTATTTTTTAACTTTGCTAATGTTTCTCTAGCTTATCAAAGCAAACCACGAGAAGCAAGTCCTGTCTTTCAGGAGGTACAAAGGCCAGTTTGCCCTTGAACTCAGAGCCACTGCAGGATTTTACACCCTTAGGATGAACGGAATTTGCTTCAACTGCAGCCACTTTCTAGATTACTATTACTCGCACGTACTTTTTATTCCCCAGAAGTTCAAGGGGGCCCTTTCAAAGTGGATGCTACCTTGGTCTGAGAATACAAAGTGGGTCAATCATCACTTAAACGCAAAAAAACTTATTCTCTCAAGTTTTAGTCCTGGGGCTTGACAATTCACCTGCAAGGGGGACAGGAATGAAACTCCCTTTTAAAAGTGATGGACTGAAAAGCAAACATATAGCAGCTACACGGAACAAAGAAGCTTCAGGTCGGCAGAGACCCTCAAGCCTACACCTGCCACCCCGGTCCCCTTCCCGCCGCCTCCCTCTCCTTACCCGCCGCTTACACACCCCTCCCGGGCACGTACTGTGAATCCGAGCAGGAGAAAGACAGCGACCTGGTCCCAGAGGCGCGTCGCGCAGGCGCTCGGTGACTTTCATTGCGAGGGCGGGCGGGTGGGAGGCAGGCGCCACGCCCTCTCTGGTTAATTTCCTCGGAACTTGCTCTCGGGCGCCGAAAGCACGACTTGCGACCTCGCCAAGGCCCTCCCCTAAATCGCCTGATTTTTCTCCCCCTGGAGTAACCCCCGCCCACCGGTTCTCCTCTCTGAACCCTTCTTTTTGGCGCCGGCGCAAAGTCTCCTCCCGAAAGGCCATTTCCCCTCTGCAGCGCCTCGGGACGTTAGCCATTGTATTGGGACACATCAAGTTTGGGCGTGGGGAAGGAGGGAAAGGAGGCCGACTTTTATGTGGCCGCAAACAATTTTAAAAGATCTCAATGTTGAAAGCTTTAGAGAATATTCAAATCTCGGGGGCTGGGGGGACGCTGATTAGAAGTCTTTGATAAATCAATTACCTTTTGCTGAACTTCTTTCCCTGCTCTCGTGGCAAAGCTTCCTCTAAAGGCTGGCACTGACACAATGTAACATTTGGTGAAGATCACCTATAGTCTTCCAAATCCGTGATCCTAGACAATTTGCCTCCCCATTCTGTACCCTGCTGTTCAGAGTCCAAAATGGAACTGGAGGAGCTTAAGCTGGATCATTACAGTTCATTACACAATTCATTACACAATCAGTTTAGTATGGTTTTTTGCAGGGACTTTCAAGAATGTTAGGGTTAGAAGGTGTAGTTATTCTAACACCAATATCTGGATTAAGGATATTTCCAAGCTTCCTAGTACCCACAACAGTGTTTATGGATCTAACTTCCATGGCTTTATGTAAACATGTTTAAGGATTTATGCTTTCCATCTACGTTACTTCTCACTTGGTCATACTTCTCACCCATTTACCACCTGCTATGTGCGGTGTACTTCCTTTTTTTTTTTTTTTTTTTGTCCTAATTTTACCTCCTTTAGACTTTAAAGGGTGCCTCCAGGACTAGCTAAGATTTGATGGACAAATCCATATTCTACCAAAAAAGGAAGTAAGATTTACCAGTTTGCTCTAGGAAACAGCATTTAATCACAGGCCTGAGAACAGTTTCTATAGGAGCATATCAGTAGAAGTATCGGAAAATCTAGCATCAGCAGACGTTAGTCTTCGTTTTCATTGTCTGTGTCTTTTGAAAACTACATATATTTATTCTCCTATGTTGGTAATGTACACTGGAACCTGGCTGTGACACTGACTGGAATAGGGCAGAATGTGAGATAATTCTGAATTCCTGCCAAGGGATTTTAGTACTACAAGTATTTAAAAGACTCTTTTCATTTATTATGAGGTAATACAGCTCTAATCTTGTGGTTAAATTTACAGAAAAAGGTACAGTGAGCTATTATTTAAATAACTGATATACAGAATTCCAGTTGAGCGGTTCTAACAGGTTTTTGAAAAGAAAGGAGCACCAAACTCATCTGATGCTCTAATTATAAAATGACTTCAAACTATTAATCAATCAGTGAATAAATACTGGATTCCTGCTCTCCATAAACCATGTACAATTATTGCCTGTCTGTTATATACATGAAACTGTCTTTGGTACAATAATCAGCACTGGCCTATAAGGAATGAATTTAGGAGACAGTTACGTCGTGAACGCAAGGCACTTGGTTTGATGCTAAAATCCAAAACTAAGATAAATAACACCAAATAATTGTGCTCAAGGAGTTTACAATCAGGTAGACACAAAAGCCGGAAAAAAGAAGTTGCCACTAAACTTAAGGATGAAAAGATTTCAATTTAGCAATGAGAATGATAACTGGGGTATGATCTAGAGCAGTAACAGGAAAAAGGTTATGAAAAAATTTAGATTTCTGCTCATCTTTGTTGTATGCTCTTAGATGAGTAAGGAGGAGAAAGAGTTATTTTTTCAGCTTGTTTTAGTTTGGGTAAAGGTAAGGGTACAAACTTGGAACCCTCCATTTTAAGCCTATAATGAAATCTTTCAGGGAAACTCGAGCCAAAGTTCAGGACAAGTAATTCCACAGTAAATATTAAAACAGTTTAAAAGGTCACTGATTTGGGGTGGGAAGAGCAAAGGTCATTCAGCAAAATGTAGCTGCTACAACAAAGAAAATGGAGATCAAATCAGAAAGATCTGGAAGAACAAAGCATTAGAAATCTAGCCGATCTTGCCTTTTAAAAAACAGACAAACGAGAAATGTCAGAAAGGATTGCTATCACCACTAGACTAGGTTTCCGGTAAAGTGGGAAGGAATCAGGTGCCCCTCACTCCTTTTAATTTTCTTAGATCTTTGTTTTTTTCTCTAAATCCATAGAACAGATGCCCCCACAAATCTGAAACTGAGGGTACAGACCCTTCTTGGAGATTTCAGTAAACATATGTGAGAACGTGTCTTAAGATAAAGGGAAGCAAAAAGTGAAATAAAAATAAGTAACATTCTAAACATACACATATTATTTTAGAATTATATTATACTTTTTAAAGGTATGCTAGATTGTTTATCTCTCCCAAAAAACCCTATAAGGGAGTTCTTATTTTTCCTATTTTATAGATACTGAGATCCAGAGGAGTTCGGAAATTGTACTAACTTCTGAAACAAAATATGAACCTCATACCTGCTGGAGTTAAAAGAAGCCACAATGAGAGGAACAGGACTAAAAAAAAATGATAAAACTCATGAAGCTAATCAAGAGAATGTGGTAAAGGTTTAGGATAAACAAGTGGGTCAAAAGAACAGAACAGAATCCAGAAATAGAATCACGCACACTCAGTTGGTCAACTGATTTTCAGCAAAGGTTCCAAAGCAATGCAACAGAGAAAGGAAAGTTTTCAATGCATGGAGCTGGAACAAACGGAGAGCCATATGGAAAAAAAAGGAACTTCGACCCCCAGCTCACACCATACACAAAAATAATTCAAGGTGGATCATAGACCTAAAGGCTAACACTATAAACCTTCTACAACAAAACATAGGAAAATATCTTCATGACCTTGGAGCAGGCAAAGATTTCTTAGGCCAGACACAAAAAGCATTATCCGTAAGAGAAAAAAAAATGATAAATTGGACTTTATCAAAATTAATAATTCTGCTCATCAAAAGACATCATTAAGAAGATGAATAGGCAAACTACAGTCTGGGAGAAAATATTCTCAATACATTTATCTAACAAAGAACTTGTATGCAAAATATATAAAGAATACCTATAACAATAATTAGGAGACAAAATATATAATTAAAAATAGAAAAAGTATGTAAAAGATTCGAACAGACACTTCACAAAAGAACATATCTGGGAGGGAGGGAGATGCAAGAGGGAAGACACATGGGAGCATATGTGTATGTATAGCTGATTCACTTTGTTATAAAGCAGAAACTAACACACCATTGTAAAGCAATTATACCCCAATAAAGATGTTAAAAAAAAGAACATATCTGAATGGTTAAGAAGCATATGCAAAGGTGTCCAGTGGCATTAGTCTTCAGAGATATGCAGTCAGATAACAATGAGATACTCACATGGGTGTCTTTCGGGGCTCACTGTTTTATTCCTTAGCTCTATTTTTCTATCACTGAACCAATGCACTGTCTTAATTATTAATTACATAATTAGTAAGACAAGTCTTTTCAGCTAGTTTTTGAGGAGAGTCTTGGCTATCCTTAGCCCTTTCGTTGTAGTTTCATGAACAATTCCTGATCACGATTTTGATTACATTTTGAGATAAACCTAAGTTAGCCATGAAGCTTTAGTTTTTTAATATATTGCTGGGTTCACTTTGCTGTTAATTTTGGTTTGGAGTTTGCATCTTGGTTCATGGATGTAGTATACAGTAGCCTGTAGTTTTCTGGTTTTTTATACTGTCCTTGTCTAGTTTTGGTATCAAGTTATACCAGCCTCACAGAGTGTGTTGGGCAGTGTTCACCCTTCTTCTATTATTTTAAGAGTTTGTATAAAGGTTTGGATAATCTGTTTCTTGACTATTCTATAGAGTTTACCTGTAAAGCCCTCTGGACCTCATGTTTCCCTTTGGGTAGGATTTTTTTTTAACTAACAGTCCAGATTTTTAAATGGTTATTGAAGAGAATTCAGTCTTTTTCTTTGTGGGTCAGTTTTGGAAAGTTATATTTTCTAAGCAGTTTATTACTATGAGGTTATTATAATGTTTTCCTCATCTTTTTAATGTTTGCTGCATCAGTAGTTAGGGTCCCATTTTATTCATAATAGAATTTATTTGTGCTTTCTCTTCTTTCTTGATCAATTTTTGGCTTTGTGATCCTTTCTATTAAATGTTTATTTCATGTTTGATTACTTTATGCTTCCCTCTTTTACTTCCTTCCTTCCTTCAAATATCTTTGTATTATTTTATAGCTCTCTTTTTGACTTACTTTGTTCATTGATATTTTTACTTTTTGCTCCTTCCTCATAATATAATTGAATTAAAGTTATAAATATCCATCAAAAAACATCACAATGAGATATTTCTTCCCAAACATTAGGATGGCAAGAATTGAAAACACAGACAAGATCAAATACTGACAAGGGTGTGAAGCAAATGGGATTCTCACATGTTGCCTGTGAGAGTAAAAAAATGGGATACCCACACTAGGAAAACTGTCTTGTAGTTTCTTATAAAGATAAACTTAGACCTAGGCTATAATCCAACATTTCCACTCTGAGGAATAACTCAAGGGAAAAGAGGACATTTAGACACAAAAAGGATTGTTTAAGAATTTCTTTGCTGCTTTATATGCAATTGCCAAAAACTGGGAAAACCTAAACGTCCATCAGCAGAAGAATGGGAAAACAAACTGTGGTATATACACACAAAAACACTACCTACAGCACAATTTAAAAATAATAATAAACTACAGATACACACAGTAACATGACTAAGTCTCAACACTATGTTAAGTAAAAAAAAATGAGACACAAAGGAGTATATACTCTATGATTCATTAATATGAAGTTCAAAAACAGGCAAACTGATCTATGATAACAGCAATGAGAAACGTGGTTGTTTCTAGTGGGATAAGGGTGATAATTAGCTGGAAAGGAGCATAAGAAAACTTTCTGGAGTGATGAAAATGTTCAGGATATTAGTTACATGCAAGTATACATTTGTCAAAACCAATGAACTGTATACTTAAAATCTGTGCACTTCACTGTATACTAATTAAACCTCAATAACAGATTATTTTTTAAAAACTCATGAACTCTATGGAAAGTGGCCATGAGCTAAGTCTAAAATAATTACATATCCATCTCTAACAATTCTGTCTTAATACTGGATTGAAAGTGTTGAAGGTAAATATATTATGGCAGAGTCTGTGAAATTCCTGGTTTATTTTCTGTGTTTCTCCCTCTTCTAAGGAAACGATAGATATTGCTGTTTGTTATTCCCAGAAGAGGGATACTCTTAAGCACAATTGTCTGCTGGGGGTTAAGAAGGACATCATCCCTTGCATTCAAGCAGCAATACCTAATCTTGCCAAGATTCTCTGGCAAATGTTTCGGGCAACATGGAGAGATAACTCTTCGTTTGTAGGACTGATGTTCACTTTTCCTGCATGCATCACTATACTGATTCACAGGCCCTACTATGGGTCCAGGGTAGGCATCCCAACACTCCAGCCACAAAAATTCAGTCCTATACACACTTAGGTTAATTTAATCAAGCCCTTCAGTGTAGATGATATATTGGATGTAGATATTCAAACACTGAATTGACAGAAGCAAACCTGAAAATATTATTTCAAGTTTAGGAAACAAGCAGTAGGCACCATTTGCTATCTCCAAAATTGCTTTCGTGTTTTTGACGTCATGTAAGTTAACTGACAACAATCACCAGGACATACTAATAAAAGTTACCATGGTTTCTATCATGGGGGTTCTTTTAAAAATATTAGAGCCTTCCGTATGCTGAGAGAAATCACTCGGCAAATCTCGTAGAACCTATTTTTTTCTGCCAAGCCTGCTTAAAATTCTTCTTTTTCTCAGTTTTGATTTAGTAACTTTAGATCTCTGCATTATGTTGTGTTTTGCACGGAGCTATTGACTTCAGCTAAGGAACCGTGAACAATAATTATTTTGCATGACTAAGCGCTGGTACACCATCGTCAGACAGGCACTTTACAGTACCACTAGTTTCAAAATTTAGAACAGAACTGTCAAACAAGCAAATGCCTACACCAAAGACTTCTATTTTCAAGCTACAGGCATGAGTTCTATGATGTGCAATAATAGAGTGAATCCTTGTGTTCTCGTGAAAGCTCCTGATTTGACAGTCCTGGAAACGAAAGCCTGTTTCTTTCTAGAACAGATATATCAGTGGTAGCAACAGTACAAATTTTCAAGCAGGGCTGAGGTATGGCATGAGTGGTAGGAAAGGGAGACTCCAGGCACTGAGATTATTAAATGTTTTTAAGAAGGACTGGTTTTAGGGTGAGCAGAGAACAATTTGCCCTGAACTGAGAACATCTGATTTGGTTCATCTTGGGTGCACATCTTTCCAATTATTCCAGAGAACTTTTATGGAGTTATCAATTTATACCCACTAAAATTTTTTATCCTAGAAATAATATAAATCTAATTCAAATATTTCTCAACATTGTACAAAGCTCAAGAATGGAGCACGTGACAGTAAACATTCATAGACAGGGGCATACATTTTATATAAATTAAATGCCTTATACCTTTTCAGTACAACCAGGTATGGTCGATCAGGAACAAAGGGCCAAACAATTTCTGTTTATAAAGTTAACTTGTAATCCCTTTAAAATTTTATAACACCTCAGTTTTTTTCTCTCTGTCTTTTCTTCTACTGATAATTTGCTTCTTAAAAGAACACTTTAGAACAAGTATTAGCTTCCTTGCATAGACTAGGAAACCGAAGAACAGACATTAATGACCTTGAAATGGCATATGGCAATTAAAAAGTAAAAGGGAGGGACTTCCTTGGTGGCGCAGTGGTTAAGAATCCGCCTGCCATTGCAGGGCACATGGGTTCAAGCCCTCATCTGGGAAGATCCCACATGCCGCGGAGCAACTAAGCCCGTGTGCTACAACTACTGAGCCTGCACTCTGGAGCCCACAAGCCACAGCTACTGAAGCCTGTGTGTCACAACTACTGAAGCCCGCGTGCCTAGAGCCCGTGCTCCACAATAAGAGAAGCCACCGCAGTGAGAACCGTGCATTGCAACAAAGAGTAGCCCCCGCTCACCACAACTAGAGAAAGCCCACGCACAGCAACAAAGACCCTACACAGCCTAAATAAATAAATAAATGAACGAATAAATAAATTTATTAAATAAATAAATAAAATAAAGGGGAGGGTGGGAACATGGCTAAGACGCCACACAGATGCCTCTGTCTTTATTTTACATTTAAGTATTTAACTTAATATTAAAATATTTTAAATATTTCCTTTTTATTGGCCCAGACAAGTGTTCAGTCTCTCCAAAATTAATTCATACTACTAGATTTATTATTGCTGATTTATAAATCAGAATTCAATTTATTAGGTAAAGAAGGAGAGTTGTTCCTTTCCACTGATCAGATAGTCATATCTTCTTTACAAAATGCTCCCTTCCTAGGTGGAAAACCAAATGGGAAATAATAAATTGTCCAGAACAAAAGAAATACCTCATCCAGGCTATAGCAGAATTGGAGAATTATCTCAGGTTCCCTTCAGAGGATACCTTTCCAGTAACCACAGAAATAACACCAGAATCTTTAAACTGGATTCTCCAATTTTAGCCTTTCCCTACTAGTATAGCCTACCCAGCACTGCCTGTTGACACACAACTGTGATCAATCCACTCTTCTAGAAACTTGTGGTAGAACTTAAGAAACAATGATTTCCACCAACAGTGCCCTTCCTTGTCTCTTGTAACAGTCTTTATTTTGATATCTTTTTTATCTGATACTAGTATTGCTACGCCAGTTTTCTTTTGATTTCCATTTGCTTGGAATATCTTTTTCCATCCCTTCACTTTCAGTCTGTATGTGTCCCTAGGTCTGAAGTGGGTCTCTTGTAGACAGCATATATATGGGGCTTGTTTTTGTATCCATTCAGCCAGTCTGTATCTTTTGGTTGGGGCATTTAAGAAAACCATAATTCAGAAAAGAGACATGTACCACAATGTTCACTGCAGCACTATTTACAATAGCCAGGACATGGAAGCAACCTAAATGTCCATCGACAGATGAGTGGGTAAAGAAGTTATGGCACATATATACAATGGAATATTACGCAGCCATAAAAAGAAACGAAATCGAGTTATTTGTAGTGAGGTGGATGGACCTAGAGTCTGTCATACAGACTGAAGTAAGTCAGAAAGAGAAAAACAAATGCCATATGCTAACGCATATATATGGAATCTAAAAAATATGGTACTGATGAAACTAGTGGCGGGGCAGGAATAAAGATGCAGACATAGAGAATGGACTTGAGGACACGGGGGGTGGGGAAGGGTAAGCTGGGATGAAGTGAGAGAGTGGCATGGACATATATACACTACCAAATGTAAAATAGATAGCTAGTGGGAAGAAGCTGCATAGCACAGGGAGATCAGCTTGGTGCTTTGTGACGACTTAGAGGGGTGGGTTAGGGAGGGTGGGAGGGACGTTCAAGAGGGAGGGGATATGGGGATATATGTATACATATAGTTGATTCACTTTGTTGTACAACAGAAACTAACACAACATTGTAAAGCAATTATACTCCAATACAGATGTAAAAAAAAAAATCAATCAATCAATAAACAAGGAAAAAAAAAAGAAACAATGATTTCAACTGATCTGTCTTTCCAATCTCATCTGTAAGATGCATCAGATTGGATGACAGTTAAAGTACTTAGAAAATGGGATGAGTCTTCTTACCTGGTTTGGTCAACTGCTATGGCATCAAAATCTTGACAGTGACAGTGAGGTCAACTGTACGTGCACCCACTTATAACAGTACCCAAAAGAGTAAGTACATGTAACTCAAGTTTCTCTCTGTGAAAAGAGTATGAAAATCACTAAACAGACATTTTGAAACTAAACAATACATCTTAGTACACAAATAAAAATTGTGAAATTCGTATTAGGGAAAGTTTGCAATTTTACAATTTCCAGACACCCTCAGAAGAAGTTGGCAAATAAAAAAAGAGAGAGGGTTTAAATAGTTCTATGTGAGATAGAAGAGACATGAAAAGCAGTCAGGCTTACTAGAGCAGAAACCTTACAAACCAGGGCCAGAAGGTGAGCAGGAACAGTTAGGAGAAGGATGGAGAAAGAGAGGAAGTGGCTAGTGAAAAAGAGGAACTTCAGAGGGAGAAGAGACATAGCTAATGAGGATTTTCAAATGAGGATTCTAAGCATAGTATGTAATGTAACCCTCCTCTTCTCTTCCCATCAGTCTTCAGTGAAGTATCCAACCCTTTAAAGACTTAAGGAATTGGTTTTTCGTCAGGAACTCATGAGAGGTGCTAAGCTGGGCTCCAACTAACAAGCTGAGAACGTAGAAGCTTCCTGAGCATAGTTAAACAACTTGGTTAAACAACTAATATACAATGAACACACAGCAGGCTCTGATCACAGTGCCAGTTCCCCCTTGGGGAGAAACTGGCAATCGTTGAATTCAATAGCTCAATAACGCAATAACTTGCTTCAGAATGGACTTTTCCCCTACATGTTCTACTCTGTTTTTGTCCAGTAAAACCTATGCTGCATCTTGTTTTGGAAACCTTATTGTGAAGTCTCAGTCTTTACTTGGACACTTGCTCACAGTGCAGTCTGTATATATGCAAGTCTGTATATGACGTCTATGGAAAGTGCTGACTGGCTGCAGACAATGACGGTCTCCACGTCCTCCATCTCTTTGTAAGATCAATGACCTTCTATTCTGCTACTCACACAGCATAGGAAAGATAGGGGTGGGGTTTCAACCCCTATTAAGATGAAAGTGTTGCTTCCTGCCTCACATGAGATCTGAAAAGAGATTGCTCTACATTGGCGGTGACAGGACACTTTATGTCAACTCTGTGAAGTTTCCATCCCCCATCATCTGTCAGCAGTGGTTTAGGAACGCCAAACTATTTTAATAGCTTATGGGGCCAGTATACAAACTCTTTGAGGTATAGCTGATGTACAATATTATATATATTTCAGATGTACAAGGTAATGATTCACAATTTTAAAATAGTTATTATAAAATAATTAACTGTTCCCGCTGAACTACTGGCCCTGGTTTCTAAGGTTTCTGCTCTAGTAAACCTCTCTTCTTTTTACGTCTCTTCTATCTCACACAGAACTATTTAAACCCTCTCTCTTTTTTATTTGCCAACTTTTTTTGAGGGTGTCTGGGAATCATAAAATAGAAAACTTTCCCTAATACGAATTTCACAATTTTTATTCTTGAACTAAGATGTACTGTTTATTTTCAAAATGTCTGTTTAGTGATTTTCATACTCTTTTCACAGAGAGAAACTTGAGTTATACATAAGTACTCTTTTGGGTACTGTTATAGTTATTATAAAATATTAGCTATATTCCCTGTATTGTACTATATAACCCTGTAGCTTATTTATTTTACACACATTAGTTTGTACCTCTTAATCCCCTACCCCTATGTTGCCCCTCCCCTCTTCCCTCTCCACTGGTAACCACTGGTTAGTTCTCTGTATCTGTGAGTCTGTTTCTTTTTTGTTATATTTACTTTATTTTTTTAATTCCACATATAATTGATATCATACAGTATTTGTCTTTCAACTTATTTCACTTAGCATAATACCCTCCAAGTTCTCCATCCATGTAGTTGCAAATGGCAAAATTTCATTCTTTTTTATGGCCAAGTAGTATTCCATTGTGTGTGTGTGTGTGTGTGTGTGTGTGTGTGTGTATATATATATATATATATATATATATATATATACACCACTTATTCTTTATCCATTCATCTGTTGATGGACACTTAGGTTGCTTCCATACATTGGCAATTGTAAATAATGCTGCTATCTTAACTGTACAGGCATACTTTGCAGATATTCCAGGTTCAGTTCCAGACCACAACAATAAAGTGAATATCGCAGTAAAGAAAGTCATAGAAATTTTTTGGTTTCCCATGGCAAGTAAAAGTTATATTTGCACTATACATAGTCTCTTTAATGTGCAAAGCATTATGTCTAAAAAAATAATGTACATACCTTTAAAAATACTTTATTGCTAAAAAATGCTAACCATCATAAAAGTCTTTAGTGAGTTGTAATCTTTTTGCTGGTGCAGTCTTTAAAATATTGTGAGAATTATCAAAATGTGATACAGAGACACGAAATGAGCAAATGCTGGTGGAAAGATGGCGCTGATAGACTTTCTCAATGCAGGGTTGCCGCAAACCTTCAACTTGTAAAAAGCACAGTGTCTGTGAAGTACAATAAAATGAGATCTGCCCTTGTATGAAATCCCAAGCCAGGCAGAGAAAGCAGAGACTAGGGGGAGAGTCTAGATGGATTGTCTACTCTGGGGTTTGTCAATTGACACTGGTTCCCGCCATTTCCATTGCAATACCCTCTGTTGACTTATCTGAGAATATCTTCTCTCTCACATCAGTCTATCTGAAATCCACAGAGCTTCTTGTTTTGAAGCTTTTACCTAGGTAAAAGTGATTTCATTTCTGCTGAACTCTCGCAGCAGATTATATTTATCTCCTTTATAGTACGTTTACATTACATTGTAATTTAATTACTTTTGCATTTTAACACTCCTACTAGTCTACTCTTACTCACCTTTAAGTGTACGGTATATAAATGTACAGAGCCCTAAGTTTGTTGAAAAACATTGTGTCTGTGTGCACGCACACACACACGAACACAAAAAGACCAGAAGAAAATAAACTAAATGGTGATAGTTATTTTCCCTGGCTTAAAGTCATCCATATGATTTCCATTTTCTTCCTTATACTTCTCTTTATTGTTGAAAGTGTCCATCATAACATGTATTACTTTTTAACGTAAAATACAATAATAAATATATTTGATCAGAAATCCAAATATTTGATTAGTTCCTTTGGCCAAAGATACTTTAGGCCCTTTATGTCACAAGACGCTCTCAAGTGATATCAACAAAACCCCAATCACTTATCATCTAGGGTTATTTGCCAGAAGGATAAAGAATCCTATTAGTCCGTATCACGAAAACAGACTCTAGTAGCATCTGCTCAAGTGGTTTTCAAACTGTTCTTTTCAGTAGAGTTCTATTTTCAAGAGAAATCTTACATAGAACCTTAATATCTAAAATAATTGACAGCAAGGTGCAGGTTTCTCAAATGGTCTGAAGTCTTTAGTAATTGGAGCAAATATGCACTTACTTGGTTAGAAAATCCCTGAATCACCCCCTTGGAACCTTAGGGTTCATCTAGTCCAACCCTCTCATTTTACCAGAGAGGAAATTGAGGCACAGAGAGGTTATAATGCCTGTCCAAGACCAATCAGCTAGTAACTAGAACCTACATTTTCTAAGTCTAAGGTTCTGGCTCTTATATCATACGGTCCTGAATCTTGTTTGGGATTATTTTAGAGCATTACATTTATCTGACCTAACTCCAGATTGTGACGTACATCCAAGTGAGTCCTTATGAGTCTCAATGTCTAAAGTCCTGCTTTCATTTCAGACCCCAGGGAAGCTTTCCCTGTCAAGAACTTCTCTCACCAAATGGCTATTTGCTGACTTCCCAGGGCTTGTTCTCAATGCCTGGTCTGTTATCGGACCATGTGCTCATCACTACATTGCTCCTCCTTTGACAGACTGATGATGTGTCTGAACCTAAAAGTATTGACATCTTTTCTGTCTATTCCACATTTGGCCTGATTTTACAGTTGAAAGCACTCCAGTCTCCACGTGCCTATCTCTAAATTCACCATTCCAGGCTGAGCAATACATCCAGATCTTCCTCCATTCTGTTTTCTCTTTCTTGCCCAACCCATATGTCAAATCCTTGAGTACGTTCTATCTTGGTCTTACAAATTGGAGTAGTACATCTCTCTCTCTCTCTTTTTCTTTCAGGGACACGAGTCTACAGGGTAATGACATAAGACAACAAATGACTAAGTGCTCAAATGAGTAGAACAGGCAATACCAGCTTCGCTGGTTTAGAAAAGGAAAGTTCAGTCTGGGTTAAAACAGGAAAATGCTTTTGAAGAAGACAGCACTTTTTGGTACCATTGGATAGACAGTTAGGAGGGGGACAACGTGAGCCAAAGAACAGTCTGAAATACAGCGAGATTGACCAGGATTAAGAAAAAAAGAAAAATGTTGTAGAGGAGATTTGTGAAAGGTTATTTTTGCGGGAGATTAAAATGAATTCTTTTACAGAGTACATTAAAATAATTTTAGTCACCAATCCTTCAAAAAATTCTGGTTTAGATGTATGGCCACATCCTTCCCTTTATTTATTATCATTAAGTGGTCTTAAGTGAAACCATGAAGTAGGCAATAGTTCATCTGGCAGAAAAGGTCAGCCAGGCTTTTCTTTGAACCTAGAAATACATGAAAATGTCTGCATTGCTTTCCTGGATCTAATAGTCAGTGGCCACAGTCCTTTTGTGATAAATCATGGTAGCTGCCTACAACCTGAGGTTGATCTCAAAAAGTTTGGGCTCCTTCCCTGCCTAACTTCTCTGTATATATTTGTTAGAACTTTTTATGTTAGAAGTATCAGAATGCCCAACTCAAATCCAATTAAAAGGGATTTATTAACTCACAAAACTGGGTAGTCCACAGGTATATCTAGTTTCCATAAGGAAACTTGGATCAAGTTTCATAAAATAAAATTGGGATGTCTCTCTTTCACTCTGCTCTGCTTCCTTGCTGTTGGCTGAATTCCAGGCAACATTTCCCCTCATGCTTTCAAGATAGTCCTGTCTCTGGAAACACATTAAGTCACAAGGTAAACATTCTTGTCCCTAATTGGTTTTAACAGAGTCAAATATCCATCTCGGAAATTGTATAGATGAAATACACTGAATGACTTACACTGGTTATGTCAACTTGGAAGATGTTTTCGAATGCGATTAATACTTAAATTGGTGAACCTTGAATAAGCAGTTGTCCTCATAATGTAGGTGGGCCTCATCCAATCAGTTGAAGACCTGAATAGAACAAAATAATTGGCCTCTCAGAGCAAGAAAGACTCCTTCAGTTGACTGCCTTTGGTCTTCATCTTCACCATCGGTCTCCTGGGTCTCCAAGCTGCCAGCCCACACTGAAGATTTTGGGCTTCCCAGCCTCCATCATCACATGAGCCAGGCACTTATAATAACCCCATCTATCTATCCATCTATCTATCATCTATCTATCTACATCATCTATCTATCATCTATCTGTCTATCTACCTATTTGTCATCTATCTATCTATCCTACTGTGTCTCTAGAGAACTCTGACTAGTACAACCACTGAGTGGCTCCTTATAAGACAATGAACAAATATCCACTGAGACTTAGCAATTTTCTATGACCTTTGGTCTCATTTCTGAGACCAAGTGACTGGCTTTGAATCTCAGTTCAGCTTTTTGTTAGCTATACAACCAGTAAGTTACCTGACCCCTCTGTTCCTTATTTTCTCCTTTTCTGTTCCTCATTTAAAGATAATAGCGCCTACCTCACAGCGTTGTTGTGGTGATAAGAAAATAAAGAAATACATGTTAAATGATTTAAACAGGGCCAAGAACATAGAAATTATTCTATTATGGTACTAAATATTATTATTATCTTCATCATCATCATCATCACCTCATTTGATCCCTACTTCTTCCTCCCCATTTACTAGGTTTCCAGTTTTTCCATATTATATTATCCAGGACTCTCAACTGAACTTTCCTGGCCTAGTTTTTTTCAGGCTCCTTCTGGCTCTTCTATCAGAACTTACTCATGCCAAGAAGTTATTCATCAATGCATTCTTTCTATAATTTACAAAGCTGAACAGACAGCCTAGAATCACAGATTTTTAGAACTCATGGAGATCACCTAGTCCCACAGTTTGCAAAGTAGGGTGTACAGGAACCTTAATATCTTGATTCAATCCTGAGGGGAAAGTATTCAGAGTTATATTTTTAGTGTAAAATTTAAGAAAAAAACAAGCTCATTATTTAATGAATGGATTCACAATAGTATATATATGACTTACCATAAATATGTATTAGGCTGTAAATACTCCAAGATTTTTTTTAACTAATAGAATAGTATAATCAAAAAAGTTGAGAGATCAGTGATCTGACCTATTCCTCTTACTTCACAGAGGAGGCAAGTGACTCCAGAGAATGGAGCAACTTACCCAAGATCTCAACTGTGAGTAGAAAAACCTGGCTGTCCATGGGAGACAGTGTGAGATGCCCAGAGCTAAATTACTTAACCCCACTGGATCTCAGTTTCCTCATCTTTAAAGGGGAAATCATGAACCCTACCGAACAAAACTGTTACGAGTGTTAAATTGAATGAGAGCATATTTAAAGAGGGTAGTAGAGTGCTCGGTCCAATTTAAAGGCTT
Source organism: Phocoena phocoena (assembly GCF_963924675.1). Lineage (NCBI taxonomy): Eukaryota > Metazoa > Chordata > Mammalia > Artiodactyla > Phocoenidae > Phocoena > Phocoena phocoena. The sequence goes on from NC_089229.1 coordinate 89,621,422, forward strand.
GATTAATGTTAGCTCTCCTCCTTCAGTGTCTGAGTAGAGGTATTTCTGTGGGAAACAATAGTGCTTTTCAAAAACTGGAATAAATAGCACTGTGGTATTTGTTGCTAATAAAGATAAATGTCACTAAGTAAAAATTTTCCAATTCAAGGTATTTTTTAAAGGATGCAAAGACTATAATAATAATAATAAACCTATCTACCACAGTAGACTCGTAGCTCAGGGATGTAGGAGTAAGGGGCTCCTTTGCTACCCTCCCTCCAAATCAACCCATATGGGTCAACACCGTTGTTGGTACCAGGATTCTCTATTGAGGAGTCTAAGAACAGTAATCTGTTTGGAAAGGGAAGCCAGGAACTTGACCTAAAGCTGGTTATATAGAAAGCACACTGTTTACTTAATGTGTGTCTATTTGGGGTCGTATTTTAAGGGGGGTTTTCTATTGCTCCACCCCCACCCCAGCCATCACTGGTTGTTGCCACTCATTGTCACACACGCCTGTATTCTTAGCCTGGCAGTCCTCCCATTCCTTCTCAAAATCCTATGCAAAAAATAGTAAATCTCCTTCATATTCCTATGTGCTCTAAATAGCTGCTATACTATGCGAACTCTCCACTTGCAACTTAATAAGTCTTCCCATCCCTAAATCAAAACTAATTAGCTTTGTTTTTCAAATTGCTGACACTGGCGGTCTTCGCTATAACAAACCTCTGTGTGATTAGTGATATAACGGCTGGTGCTGAGCTTGGGCAAATATTTATAGAGTAATCATATTGGATAGGGTTGAATAACCTCTTGGATTAACTGAGAGCTTCTGCCAGGCAGAGCTGCAAAAGTGTGCTAATTTAACGGTACAGTCCGTTGTTCCGTCCGCTGATACAACCTCTACGACAATGATACAAATATAATCAGGGATATTAGGGCGCAGTATGACTCCTTTGTTGGCACTCTTGGCAATAATGTGCCAGAAGAATCCAAATATCACTTTGCATATATAAATTATGTGGTAGGTAAATGGAAGTTCATACAGGGAGAAGATTAGACATCTACACACCTAACACCACGATGAGCCTGAGGTAAGTAGTCACTGGATAAATAATAGTACTAATATACATTATTAGTATATGAGATACCAGAGGAACAATTTTGCTTTTATTTACTTTCAGGAACAGTAAACAGGTCCTAATGAGGCAAGCCAGTTTTAATGCTGAAGGTGGATTTCTTCTATATCAAGCTGAATTGATATGAACTCCAACTTCTCACAGACACAGTGAGTAAATCTGAAAATATACAGTTAATTCTTAACATGCAGTCCTTAACCTGCAGTCTGAAAGGAGACTCGGACCTTGGGAAGCGAGAGGTGAAGGCAGTAGTTTTTAAAGGGCATGTGGTTAAGCAGTGGCCAAACAGACTAGAAATCCCATTTTACACACCCTACCCAGTGCTTTCCCAGTCTGGGCATAGAGACCTAGTATAGCAAATTACTGTAATATTGACATCCAAATGACTTTAGGAAGCTGGGTCTTTTTCTTAATTTTTAGTTTAATAAAGATTATATATTTGCTATGTATAGGTACGAAGACACAGAGCTTTTTATTTGCATAGATTAATGGCAATTGCACCATTTTAAAAATACAGCTTAGTTATCTGCCTTAGATACTCCACGCGGTTGGCTACATTTAGATGTGAGGAAGAGGCAGAGTAATTCTTAAAGAGTTCTATGTTTCTTACAACTGACTTGACTGACAGTCCTTAAGTGCTATTTCTTTCAAAGCAAATATGACTCACAGCCCTTAGGTAGAGTGTGTGCACAGGCTGGAAATATTGATCTGTCCACATCCCAGAAACATTAAGACACAATAGAAAGAATTTTTAACTTAATTCTGAATAATGCAATAGGAAAAACATAGGAACAGTACACAATCGACAATGGTAATGTATCTGTAATGTTTTATAATGTCAAGGATTTAATTTAAACTCGAGAAAAAGAAACTGTGTTTCCAGCCCGAACTCACCCCCTTCAGCTTAACTGTGACAGTTCTAAGAACAGCAGGTGCCTAAAGAAACTTATTTAAAGATATAAATCATGTGAATTATTTAGTTATTGAGGACAAGGTACCCACCTTGTAAGTCACTCTAGTCACCAGCTCAAAATTTACAAATGAGAGGCAGTTTGATAAGTCTTCCCTTTGGAGTTTGCTAATAGTGGAACAAAAATATGCTCCCAATTGCTCCACGGCAACACTGGCCAGAGGTAAATAGAGGAAGAGGCAGTTGCGTAAGGCGGCAGGGGACCCAGAGGTCCCATTTGGTAGATGCTCCCTCCCTGGTGCTTCCTGAACTACTTGGAAACCACTTTTGCTATTTTCCCCCTGTCAGCCTTCTTGCTACAATCATTTCTGGTTCCCACAGAAGGCAGCAGAGAAGAATCAATACTGCTGTGGGTTACAAAACATGAAGTTTTCTCAATTTTGGCTTCAATGGCTCTCCCAGCCCCACAGAAGTGCCCACAGCTGGATTCTTCCTTCCAGCAGTGGTTCAATGACAGTGTTGCAGGCTACAATGCTGTCACTACCTGAAGAGTAGCATTTTCAATTTTTTTTTTGAAGTTAAGCTTTCTACAAATAGCTCTGTTTCCATTTAATAAATGTATATAATGCTTTCCTAGGGCAATAACGATTGGCTTCCACAATTACATTATTTGGGGAGCAAATGTCAATGGATGAGAGAAAAATGGGCTAAAGGCAGAGAGAGCTGGTGAGCATGGGAGGAAAAGGACTGACAGGTCTCTGAAGGACATCTCCTGCCTGCTGAGTTCTCCTCTTCTCGCCCCCCACCTCCCACCGCAAATCATCGCCACTGTCTCTCACCCACTCCTTTCTCAGAATCTCTCTGGAGTCTGCAATACTGTGCTTATCTCTTGTCACGTAGATCAGAGTTATTGCTTGGAAAATTGTCCACTTAGCCTTCATCTGTAGGCTAAGACTTGCCTCCTACAGTGAAATCAGCCCAGTCCTTAGGCAGAGGGATTTTAAGCATTCATATTTAAGTTTTATCTTGGTGTTAAATCAATTTGTTTGCTATCATGACCCTGTGACTAGTGCAGCCAAGTCTCCCCAGGGCTGGGTTCGGGCCCTGAGCCATCTTTATCGCTAGTCCTTCACCTAATTTGCAGCCCATCCCTGCAACTAGGTTCTTGACATTCACTACCGAATATCTGAATACCTGTCTCTTTAGATTGTTGCCAGTTCTCTCTACAGGGATGGGGTCTCTGTAGACTCTGTAACTACCTGCTCTGTCTGTGCTTAAGGTGATACATGAGGTTCCCTCTAAGCTTGATTCATATCGAAGCTGTTTTTCCCACTTGGAGTCATCTCCCAATTTCAGATTCCCTTTCTATATTCACATTGTTGTCTTCCCAAAGCTAGATCAATAATTTAGTTATAAGCCTATAGAAGATCTGAGAGTGTCTGTGGACTCTTGGACCTGACCTTCTCTGGTCTGGTTCAGTTCCACAAGTATAATACACGTAATAAGTAATAAGAAGCATGAATGCTAATAGTAACTTTTATTTGTTGAATTACTTACAAGGTACTTAGCACTGTGATGTTAAGTATTATTTTAATATCCACAACCATCTTTTAATTTATACAGAGCTGCTAGCCTGGTGACAGGCATAAGGACATCTCTTTCCCAATTATGGAAATACTGTAATACTTTCTCATGGGTTAGTAAATAGCCATGGCCTCAGTCTTCCAAGTGCCCCCCCATCAGACTCCCCAGCTCCCAGGTTCTCTTGCCATCAGCTGCCCTCTCCAGGAATGGGAATTAAAAAGTCGATGCCTTGGACATATATACACTACCAAACGTAAGGTAGATAGCTAGTGGGAAGCAGCCGCATAGCACAGGGAGATCAGCTCCAGGTACTTTGTGACCACCTAGAGGGGTGGGATAGGGAGGGTGGGAGGGAGGGAGACGCAAGAGGGAAGAGATATGGGAACATATGTATATGTATAACTGATTCACTTTGTTATAAAGCAGAAACTAACACACCATTGTAAAATAATTATACTCCAATAAAGATGTAAAAAATAAAAAATAAAAAAATAAATAAAAATAAAAGAATGGCAAAATAAATGCTTCATCTGTAACTTAAAAAAAAAACCAAAATTAACAAACCATTATTCATCAATGTGGCAAAGAAAAAGTGTTCTGATGTTTACTTCAGAAATAAAATTGGATAAAGAAAGCAGTTATAAAGTTATCTAAACAGAATACTTCCACCTTGCCATTCATGCTCCTTCTAAAGCAAAAATGAATCAGTCATTTCTTTCTCGGCTCTAAAATTCATATCAAACAAAGGGAGGGCTACTGGATAGTAAGATTGGGAAAAAGCTCAACCAAATCTCTGTATGTTCTCTAAGAAAACTGCTTCATTACCTTCTTTATTTTCCTCCTTTCTATGTCAAACATAATCAGACAAACCAATGGCAATTTCTCATTTTTCATTTGTAGCCATGTGGTATAAAAAAAGTGATATATTTTGAGTTGTTCTGCAACAGTTAAATCTTGGGCAAATAAAATATTTTACTGAAAAAAAATTTTTTTTAATTAAAAATAAATAAAAAGTCGATGCCTGGCATCTCATTGGTGGCTGCCATGCCATCCTGGTTGCCTAATATTTTTAATATCAGTCCCTGTATGTACTGTCCTTAATCTACAAATTAGAAAAATGAGGCTCAGAGAAGTTTGCTTGCCAAGGCCACACAATAAGGAAATGAGAAAGCAGAGACTCAAGTCCATGTCTCTCTGTCTTCATAGACCATTTTCTTCCTCCCATACCCATAGCTCATAGACACAGAGAGATGGTTCTCAAACTTGTCTGATAGTAAAAGTAAGCTTTTGTCAAAGTTATAGATTCCTGGGTTCTTCCCTTTGGAGATTCTGACCCAAATCAACCTAGTGTTGGGCTAGAATCTACACGTTCAAGGTGATTCATATGGTTATTCAAGCTTTGGTAACGCTGCACTACAGTATTTTTTCCAGAATACAATTTGAGACGGACTAGAATTATGGTGATATCTGCATGTCTTAAGTGAGCACATAAAGCCTTTAATACCATTCCTGAATCATAGAAAATGCCTTTGAACAGAACAGGATATGTGTTTCAGGTAGCAGGCTAGTCGCTGCTTGTTTTAGGTAAGGTGATGCAGTCCAGAAGTGCAGTCATTCTTTGTCATCTCTGGAAGCATCATTAGAGATAACCGATAATTACAATGAAGCAAGATCACAGTTTACCTTCTCCCAAGCGGTTAGTGCTGAGAGTGGGGAGTGTGTGCTCTGGTCTCAGAACACATTTCTCATTAAAAAAAATCCAAAAAAAAAAAAAATTACAGTTTACAAATAGGTCAAGTGAAAAGGACATAGAAGGAGAGCTAAAACAAACACAATTCCGTGAAAACTGGAGAGGGGACACTGCGTTTACTAAGAAAAACATCCTGGTTCTAAAAATTATCAATTTACCCCAGTAGCATTCTAAAATCTGCTCCGCATTCACCTGTGAATAAAGAACTTAGGGGAACTTAAATGCATGTGTTTATCTGTGGTGGCCATTGGTGTTTCCCCCCGTGTTTGTCACCGTTCTGTAGCCATGTTTTTTCCGGTAATGTCTGACAATGTGGTTTGTCACGTAAAGCCTCTTCAGTAGCTTCTCCCTCCTGACATCCTGTCTCTCATTTCTGCTGTTAGCAAAAGCTCATCGTGAAACATAAAAAGATGTCCAGAGAAAAGGCAAGAATCACATATTAACTGCACACGGCAGGATTAGGTTGCAATTCTCTTTCTCAGGGAAAGGCTTAGAAAGAAACAGGAAGAAAAAGAGCAAAATAGCTGAGCGGTTGTCTCCAGTCTTCTCTTATAATGAGAACTGATTCATTAAATATTTCTGAGGACGGCAGAGTCATCTAACTCAGTAGAACCTCCTAGATGCTCTTCCTGACATGTAAATCATCAATGATCAGGAGAAACCTACGGTGGAGCTGAAATTTACTACCACAGGACAGGGCCCAAGCTGGGTTGGTTCTCTTCCAAGTGACAAACCCTGCCAAACGCTTAAACACCTGCCACAGTTAACAGTACACAAACTCCTTTAGACAACTGAGAAACAGCTCATCGGATAAACCAATAAGTAAAATAAAGTGCAAAATGTACCCTCAGCAGAGGCTGATAAAATAAAACGTTTAAATAAATTTAACTGAATACTTGCAAATGGCACATCCGACAATGAGAAGAATGCACAGTGGTGAAAGCCATGGAGAGAAAAACAATATTGAGCCATTTTTCTATAATTCTAGAAAGCTGAACCCATATCTAACTGCACCCTCACCATCTACAAATAATGTAACTTTCCACTCTAGAGTGAAGAAAAATGAAATAAAATAGAACAACAGCAACAATAACAAAGCTTAAAATTACATGGTACAAGGGACTTGGAATAGGAACCCTGTCTTCCCTTATTTATTTGGGTGAACAATAAAGCTTTTCTTCGTTTACTTGTTAGGTTTTTTTTTTCCCTCCAGTACTTAACACCTGTATGAAAGTTCCTGACTTAAGAGGCAGGGCTTAGCTAATGAGGTGTGTCAACACGACTGGAAGCCCATTTCTAAATGAAAATTGCACTGTGCTGTGAGTACAATCCCTTCGGGTTGAAGAGAGCATTTATAAAGCAGCAGGGGTGGTAGCCCGGGCTTTCTCTGTAAGAAGGGGCTGGTAGGGTTACCACAGCTAGCGGAGAGAGACGCTGAACTAGAGCTATGGGCTAAAGTGATAATTCTCCTCCAAATGAGTCATATTTCTCCAGGTTACCTTCATAGATAGCGAGCAAAGGCAGATATAATCCCTCTCCTAATTGTAAACCAGCACCAGACTAATTATATTGCCATTTACCCCAGATACTCTAAAATCATAGGCTTTCTGTTTGCTAATTCCTCTTATTCATGGCTTTATGGCTCCAGAGGAGGCTTTGGGGAGTACGAATTGAAAAACAGTGAAGCCAGTTAGTTCCACATAGACATTAACTACGAAAAAGTAATGGAATGAAGGAGAAAAGGGGGAGAGAAGAAAAAGCCTCGTATTTAGTTCAGACTGATTTCAGTCAAGACTGCAGAAGGATTTGAGGCCTTGCCACATATGCATGGGAGTCAAGGTCACAGCTGCAAGAGGACAAAGCAATGTTACAGACACCCAGCCTGTGTTTCTTATCCGGTAAACAGAGCCATTCTGTGATGAGCTCCACTCCCTTTGTCTTAGAATGTGTTTTATCTGTATCCTAGTTTTTATTTAACATCTATGTAATTATGAGTATTTTTATGTCAACTCATTAACATTAGCTTGGGAGGGACCCGTGCACCAAAGCTCTTGGGATAATGCAGAAAATCATACAATGTTGGAAGCTGACAAGTAGGATAAATTCCTCTTATTCATGAATAAGAGGAAACAAATTCATTCAAGTCTTTCAATACTGTTACCCCCATGCTCCTTTCCTCAGTACTCACCCTGTATGATGCATGTGGTTCGAGTCTGTGTCAGGGGAATGATAACATTAGAATATTATATAATTGTATGCTGGGAGAAGGCAGTGTGTGTGCGCGCACACACGCATGTTTGTGTGTGTCTGTACTAGAGAGACAGAGAGAGAGAGAGAGAGAGAGAGAGGGAGATCAGGCTACATAATTCCTGACTGAAAACAAACACTCTTAAAACCGGCTTGAAGGCTTTATTTATCTATAGCTTTCTGATGCAAGTAAATAATAAAAATCTTTCAAGCTATTGCCAAGATCACACAACTTTTGTCTCCCAATTATCCCCCCTGCTCTGGCCACAATTAAAACGGGGATCATGGCACCAATATGGTGATGTCACTACCACGAAAGGCCAGGCATTATCTCGGTCTTTAGTTGAGGAATGTTCATTGCTGGTTCACCAGGTCAGTACGGGTTCCCAGGGTAGAGGAAGAGAAGGAATTAAGGTTGAACAGGGCCAAGTGAGCAAACTCTCTGATAGCAAAAGTTTATGCCCTCCCTTGAAATAGGGACATTTACGGTGGACACATATTACCTCGAGCCAGCGTGCAGCCAGAATTTGATCCTCCACGACTACCCATCAAGGAATTTAATGGTCAGCTCCTCTATATGATAAGACTCACATTTATGCCACACATTTAGACCACACCCACACCTGAAAGAGTTCCTTGCATAAATGAAGCGCTTAAGCAGCATTGCTTGCAATCATAATCAAGAGAAAATGTAATAACTTTCTGTGAAAAATTTTGCTTTAAAGCAGACAATTTGCCTGTGTTTTTAGTTTCTTGGACCTTTTTAAAAAAGTTTATTGTATTGAAGTGTAGTTGATTTATAATGCTGTATTAGTTTCTGCTATACACCAAGTGATTCAGTTTTATATATATATATATAAATTTTCATGGTCTTTTCCATTATGGTTTATTACAGGATATTGAATAGAGTTCCCTGTGCTGTACGGTAAGACCTCATTGTTTATCTAGTCTATGTATAATAGTTTGAATCTACTAATCCCAAACTTCCGGTCTATCCCTCCCCCACTCCCCCCACCTTTGACAGCCACAAGTCTGTTCTCTGTCTGTGACCTTAGACCTTTCTTATCTAGGTCAGGAAACATTGACGAATTGAATTTAAATTCAAAGGTTGCCTGGTAAATGCCGTTGGCCCTCCGTACCCACAGGCTCTACATCCACGGATTCAACTAACTGCAGGTTGAAAATAATTGGAAAAAACTCCAGAAAGTTTTAAAAAGCAAAATTTGAATTTGCTGCGTGCTGGCAACTATTCACATGGCATTTACATTGTATTGACTACTATTTACGTAGCATTTACATTCTATTAGGTTTTATAAGTAATCTAGAGATGATTTAATGTATACAGGAGGATGTGCGTATTATGTGTTAATATTTCACCATTTTATATAAGGGCCTTGAACATGTGGGAGTTTTTGGTATTGCCGGGCTGTCCTGGAACCAGTCTCCCATGGATACCAAGGAATGACTGCTTGGAATCAGAGAAATGGAAATTGTGTATTCCCAAGAGATGATATTTTCATCAAGCTATGAAGACTCATGAGTCATTCTTCTCCACTGAAGGGTTCTTCTTGCCAATTTTCTCATATATTTGTGTTCTCTAGTCAAGTTACCCTCTTTCTTTTGAATGTCGTTCTTTCCCTGGAAACACATTCATTTATCCTACTTTTTTTTCTGGATGCTATAAAAATCTTATCATTTGTATTTATTATCACCATGTTCCCCATTTTTGTTTAATCATCATTTTTTCCTGCCTATCTCTAGAATATTCTCCCAACTAACTTGTTGATTTTTTTTTTTTTTTTTTTTGCGGTACGCGGGCCTCTCACCGCTGTGGCCTCTCCCGTTGCGGAGCATAGGCTCCGGACGTGCAGGCTCAGCGGCCATGGCTCACCAGCCCAGCCGCTCCGCGGCATGTGGGATCTTCCTGGACTGGGGCACAAACCCATGTCCCCTGCATCGGCAGGCGGACTCTCAATCACTGCGCCACCAGGGACGTCCCCTAACTTGTTGATTTTTAAGGTCTAGCTTAAGACCTTTCTTTCTTCACCTACCCTGCTGATATTCTGATTCAGTCTGATACACAACCATCACATGTAAGGCAGTGAATTAACTACTAAGTGGATATGAACGTTTGTGAGATATGGTCCTGGCTTTCATCATTCAGTATCAGTGTCACATTGATGAGCCTGTTATACTACTTTAGAGAATCATAGAGTAGGGTAACCATGTGCACTAGGTTGCTGCATTCACATCCTGCCCTAACATTTGTTAACTGTGTGATCTTGAACATCAATTTACTGAACTCCTTTGTGACTGTTTCCTCATCTATAAAATAGGAATTTTAATAACAGCTTCACTTGGTGGGGTTATAGTGAAAGTTAAATGAATTAACGTGCTTACATTTCTTAGAACAATCGCTGGCAAACAAAACACACAAACAAAAACAATGTGTTTGCAATTATTATGCACTACTTTCTCAACTGTTAAAACCTTCATATTTACTTCTTTTCTACTACCCGTAGGCACAGAGACATCTAGTATATTATCATCTTGTGGGTGGTCTTCACCGTCACCTCCTTTTCTGACTCTGTTAGTCATGGAGACATGGATGGTCAATAATACTTCCTCGCGTTCATTCGTTCAGTCATTTGCTCACTAAAAAATATTTATTGAGTCCTTGCTCTATGCCAGGCTCATTTAACTTTGGAGATACAACAATAAACAAGATAGGAATAAGCCACCTGACCTCATGAAGCTCTTATAGAAGAGAGAGGCTTATACAAATGAAATTAAAAAGAAACAAGAAAATTACAAGAAAATTGTGATATAAAGGCTATAAAGAAAATGAAAGGGGTGATTATTTGTGAACACAAACTTGTGATTCATCATGAGCAGGGAGAGAGCATTTCAGGCTAATGAGACCAGTGAAAGGGCCCAAGAAAGAAAACCACCAAGAAAGAAGCGAAAAGCCTTGATATTTTAAGAAGTAGAATAAGATCCTGTGGCTGTTAATGATATGGGAGACGTGACAGAAATCTACTAATGGGAGACGTTGGAAGCCCTGGTTAGGAGTTTGGATTTTACTCTTATCAAAACAAAAATCAACTGAACGGTTCTTTTTTCTTAAAATTAGAGTGGAGTTGATTTACGATCTCTGTGTTGAGGGTAGAACAGATTGTAGGGGGAAAAAATGCAAACTGGAGTCCCATCGGGAGGTCACTGCCATTGTCAAGGCCATGTAGATGGTGAGAGATGGACAATTTAAGGTGTATTTTGGAGGTAAAGCAGACCATCTACCTGCCAAGTAAATGGGTGAGACCTTAACACTGGGAAACCACTCTCTCAGGAAGCCAAGAAGCGAAGCAGGTAGATGGCACTTCCACGGGGTGGGTGGGGGGCAGGGGTCATTTGGAATCATTCTGTTTAATTAAATTATAAGAATACAAATTAAGACAAAAAATGTATCCCAAATCTAAATTTACTAACAAATGATCCAAAAGCCCTTTTCCGGACAGAATTATAAAGTAGGTAATGTTTGTCTTTGGCTTTATGATTCATACTTTAAAAAATATTGTTAATAATTTTTGAGAGCTTAGTATAAACGAAATGCCCTTCATTCATTTCTCCATTTAATTCACATAACAACCCTTTAGGCATTTACTATGATTATGTCCAATTTTATAGATGTGGTAAAATTGCATCTCAGTGAAGTAACTTTTCCAAGATGAATGAGCCAGACACAAGACAGCTAGGATTCAACCCAAGTGACTGACACAAGAATCTTAATTGAACCACTATTTTACAACCTTGATGACATCACCTAACTGTCTCACTCTTTTTCTGTCACACACACTCTCTCTCTCTCTCTCTCTCTCTCTCTCTCTCTCTCTCTCTCTTCCCTCAGAGAGAATCTATTACTTTCAGTCTCTCCAAATCCACTAATGACCTCCGGAGTTTTGATAAATTACACCTTTCATTTCAATAGTAGAACCACTAATTGTGAAAATCAAGCTTGAGCAAGGCAGTAGAAGAGATACTTCCTGAAACAGAGCAGGCTTACGGGGGCCTCTGATAGCACATCATAGCCGGCCCTGTGGATAAGTGTGGCCTTAGCACGGAAAGGATAAATGATAGATGATTTGTAAGAAATAAAGGACAGGAGTGTTAAAATGTTTTAGGGCAGGGGACATTCAAATAAATGCTATTGGATGATTTATCTTCCAAAAGGTGTTATATTTACTGCTGAAACATACCTCCATGTCTGCCAGAAATGTGGCCATAAAAAAATCTATGTGGGGCTTCCCTGGTGGCGCAGTGGTTGAGAGTCCGCCTGCTGATGCAGGCGACACGGGTTCGTGCCCCGGTCCGGGAGGATCCCACATGCCGCGGAGCGGCTGGGCCCGTGAGCCATGGCCGCTGAGCCTGCGCGTCCGGAGCCTATGCTCCGCAACGGGAGAGGCCACAACAGTCAGAGGCCCGTGTACTGCAAAAAAAAAAAAAAAAAAAAAAAAACTATGTGTACAAAAAATTTACACTGTAGCGAGCTGACCTCCACCTTTCATTTACTGAAGCCACCACCTTAGCTGCGAGAACGCATTTCCAACTTCCTCTTAGACTTCAACGCCTGGATGTCCCCCAGCACCTCAAGCAGGATTTATTGAAAATTCAGCTCGTTACCTTCTCTCCAGACATTTAATATTTGAAATCTTAGTTAACACGTCATTTCAGCAGTTGCCAATACCATCAACTTCAAAGGTTTCATAATTGACTCCCTTACTCTCCCTCAGCTGTCCAATTCCAATCCAAAGCAATAGCATATACAGACATTTCTTCTCTCAAATTAGCTCACACATCTACACTTCTTTACCATCTGCACTGTGACTCACGTAGTTCAAGTCTTCCACATGCCTCAAGTGCAATATCTCAGACTAGTTTTCTCAAAATCAGAATTGAGGACAAAGCCAAAGTGCTAACACTTAATACTGAGGGGAAAGAAAAAGCGAGGTGGAGAAGAAGGAAAAGGAAGCACAAGGTGATCTGTTTCCGAACTGGCACCGTTTCTCAAGGAAATCCAGGTGCTTCCTCAGTTCCACAGGATAGAATGGAAACACGGTTAGGAAGAATCTATGGGAGAAGAAGCATAAGCAGATTTTCTTCAGATCCTGTCTTCCATCTCTTATTGGTCAAAGTCTCCTCCTCTGGGCTTTAACTTTCTTACACTTCCATCTTGGTTTCTGGGTCCCTCTGGGCAACTACTGAAGAAGCTGGAATCTCCAAGTACCCTCTCAAGTAGGAACTAAGCACTAGAGCTACTCTGGCTCCCCAGTTGCAGCGTGTAGCATGGAGGTTGTGCCGAAGCCCAGCCCTCACCTCCTGGGGAAGGTATAAACAATTGGAGGTTTGGGACCATAAGGTTACTCAGAACGTAGCACGAAATGGTGTGAGCAGTCGCTAGCAGCAATCTGGACAGAAAAGAAGGCAAATCACTGAGACTGGGGTGGAGAGGCAAGTCTGGGATTACACAAACCGAATCTGTTAAAGTTTACTCGGTGATACTCAGTTCTGCTCACAATCTAATAACCTCTAATAAAGTACAGGTCTTAGATGTACAGAAGATGTCCCCACTTCTTCCCCAGAGGGAGGTACAAATCCAGTCATCTAAGATCGTGCTTGTTACCGTCTCCTAAAAGAGCTTAAAGAAGGTTAGCAGCCCAAGCTACATTCCCAGCTGCTTAATGACATTTAACATATATTTCTCTCTTCTATCCATTTTAGATTTTCCTCTCCCTTGGCCAGAACTCCAGCTGGTCTGTATTTCTTACCTAGTGAGTGACCTAGCCCTCCTTTCTGGAAGTGTCTGAGCTATAGCTTCCTTGTCCTTGACAGGCTGCGATCGCTACCATAGTCTGTTCAAAATTATCAGAGGGCACAGAGAACCAAGAGAAGATCCAGTGAATATCGTCCATTCCGGACATGTCCCTTCCTGCCTTACTTCTGTAGTAGAAGCTCTGGCTCCTGAGAGTAAAGAGTACCATTTACCTTGACCTTTAGAGTAACTCCTTTTTGCCTTCTGATTTATTGGCACAGAAACCCCAGAGGGACCAAACAGTATTTACAGCTGCCAGTTCTAACATCATAGAGCCTACATTTTTCTAGGATAAGAGGTAAATGAGAGAAAGAAATGCAGTGCAAATAGATAAATCCTTCTTCTGTCCTTTTATTCTTCATCCTAAACATTCTTGCTGTAAGGGACATGGCTCCATATACTGGTTTTTAACACCTCAAATATACTGCCCTAACCCCTCAAAGATTCCTCTAAGCTGATGCGTTAACTGAGGCTTCAATGGCTGTTCCACATTTTGTCAAGCTGCCTACTTATGCGCCACGGGGAAGACACAAGTATTTCATGGGAATGAGCCCAGCGCTGTGCCTCCTTTGCCCAACAATGGCTCTCTTAGCCCAGGGCAATATTGTGTGTTGACCAGGTCAACGGTCAAGGCTTTCTGTAGAGGATTAAAATGCATGCTGCCATGGGCATTGCAGGCAGGAAAAACAAACCTCTACAGTTGACCATTGAACAGCACAGGTTTGAACCGCATGGGGACACTGACATGTGGGTTTTTTTTTTCAATGAATTCATACTACAGTATTACGTGATGTGAGGTTGTGTAAATCCACAAATATGGAACCACAGATACCAGTGGTTGACTGTAAAGTTATATGTGGATTTTCGACTGCATGGGGGTCAGCACCGTATTGTTCAAGGGTCAACTGTATTAGTTTTCTATTGCAGCTCTAACAAATCATCAGTCACTTAAAACAACACAAATTGTCTTACAGTTCTGTAGATCAGAAATCTGCCGTGGATCTCAGTGGGCTAAGATCAAGGTGTTGGCAGGGTGCATTCCTTTCTTGAGATTCTAGCCGGGGTTGGGGGGCTCTTTCCTTGCCTTTTCCAGTTTCTAGAGGTTACCCACAGTTCATGGCTGCCTTCCTCCATCTTCCAAGCCATCGATGTGGAGCCGAGTCCTTACACCATCATCTCTCTGGTTCTCTCTTCCAATCCTCTCTTCTACTTCTGCGGACTATTAGAATTAACATTGGGTCCACCTAGAAAACCCAGGAAAATCTCTCTATCTTAAGGTCAGCTCATTAGCAACTTTAATTCCACCTGCAGCTTTAATTCTCACTTGCCATGTAACCTAACATATTCAGAGGTTTCAGGGATTAGGGTATAGACATGTTTGGGGGAAGGCATAGCATGGTCCTGCCTCCATACCTACATCCAGAATAATGTACTTGGTTGAACCACATGAAATTGTCATCTATGTAAGACAAAAATGGTCATATATTGACAAATTCATCTGCTTCAATCTATTATCCGTTCTGGTAAGGATAAATTACTGCCTCCTCCAAGATGAAAGATGTTCGATGTCACTGACCTGCCACCATGTGGCTGACTCTTCTCTCCAAAAAAATAGTGGCATACAAGGGCTGTTAGTCATGGCTGCTAGTGGATTGTACATTCAACAGTGCCGGTGCTCAGGTCTGGTCCTGACTGTATCACTTCCATCCTATGACGATTTGCTGCTGTGTCCATTTAACACTTTGAGGCATGAGATCCAGAAACACTCAATTCACGAGAGGTAGCTCTGGTCCCATTCTCATTCGCTGTCCCGTAATCAGCAACTCAGTCTCTATGAGGGCTCTGAAACATCCAGGGAGTTATTTTTAAAAAGAGAGAGTAGCCTCACTCTAGAACCCTAAAGGTCTACACTGCTACTCTTCTCCTGTGGAATCCTTATTCACCATGACGTTTACCTCTAGCACTGTTGAACATAGTGGGTCAGATGGTCTAAATGGCAGGGTAGCTTGTCTGCAGCCTGCACCTCTGACATGCCATCCTTGCACTGTGCCCAGACAAGAACTGGCAGATTTCCAAATCACCTTGATAAATAAGTAATGCATGCTGCATTTCAAATCCAAAAAGACCCATCAAGTACTGGGCCTCTTTCTTAGCGATAAGAGGTACGAGGTACATTCTTCTTAGTGATAAGAGGTACAAGTCATTTATTAATAGTTTTCCCAACATGTCCCAAACCAGTAGGTCCCTAAATGCTTCAGTGATGTGTCAAGCCCCTGAATCTTCCTGGGGTTTATCTTTTTCCCTTTGTCACATATGTGCTTTATGAAAGCATCCAGGCCACTTGCCACCTCTTGTTCACCAGGTGCAGTTAACATGACATCATCAACATAGATGAGCTGCATGACAGCCTGAAAGAATGTTACAATAATCCAGTTCCCTGTGTTATGACAGAAAGGGCGAGAGTTGTGAAGCCCTGTATTAAACAATGAAGGGTATACATCAGTGGGGATCTAAAAGCATTCATCAAATCAATAGCTGCACGCCACATACCAGAGGCTATGCTGATCTATTGCGGTAAAGAACTTTCATGTGGAGCCACTGCTATTGGGGGTCCCAGTTCATGGTAATCCTGTCATGATCCATATGGTTATTGCAGAAGCCAGATGAGTGAACTGAGCAGGCAGGGGTTAGGACAGAATTCCACTATCCCTGTATCCTTCAACTCTTGAATGAAAGCTCTAAACTCTGCAGTCCCTCCTGGGATGCAACGTTGCTTCTGATTATAGGGACTTCCACTTGGTCCTTCCAATCATAATGGACCTTACTCCACAGATCAGAGAACCAATGAGAGGGTTCTTCCCACAGCTAAGCATATCTATCCCAACTATACCTTAGCGGGGTGGGGAAACAACCACAGGTTTTATTCACGGACCCACAAAACCGACTAGGAAACCGGCAATTCAATTTTCACCTGCCTTCCATAAACCCCCATTCAAACTAAGGGATTATAATCGAACTTCACATCACATCACATATCTAAGATCCTTGAAAACGTTTTGTATTCCCCTTGCACTGTTCTCTGATAAATGGGCACACGATCTTTTCGGAAGGTTCAGAGGAGTATTTACTGGATATACTCTTGGTGGTGTTGCGAGGTCTTTCCTCAAGGTGATGCAGTCTCCACTTCAATCAATGGGATCTATGTCTATAAAATGACTTAGGTTTGGAAACTGAATGAGGGCTTCAATCTTCCATTATGGCAACTAACTTCTACTTGCCAGCTCTATCTTACTTTTATTTTTTACTACATAAATTGAGCAATACCTCTGTTAGCTGTTCCTATATCTCATTCTCAGGATTACCATGACCTATTTGCCTTTACCACAGATCCCTGCAGGAAAAGGAACCCTGATTGTCATGACTGATTTGCTACATTTACTTCCTATTCTGTAATTAAATTCATCTTATCTCTGATTGTTAAGCGCTGTCACTTGGCTCCTGACATTCTGAAATCGCAGCATCCTTACAGATAGCAGGGAATCTAGTCCCATGGCCTATTTTACTGTCAACCCCCAGCTTGCAGAGAACAGCCACCAGTAAGTTTCTCCAAGATTTTGGTGTCCTCTCCAATGAAGTCCTTATTACCTTAGTGAAGGGAATACCCTCATGTTTACTCCCCTGCCCAGTCTTTCCCAGGGACCAAAGTCAAATGGTGGATCTTACCTAACAAAACCACTCTAACAATCCACCTCCCTCAGCCTTCCCTCACTTTCCTCAAAATGCCAAGGAAGTTCTGGCCTCTCCACTTCATTTACTATAGTCCATTATCATGTCCAAGCTTCTAGGAGTCATCCTGGCAAAATCCCGGAACCAGCCTCAGGTGGTCTTGATTCAACATTGAATCCTGAGTCACTGCTGAGTGCCCACCAAGTCAATGGATTTTTTCCCATATTCAGATATCTATTCCATATCTCAAGTCATTTATATTATCCTAATCCCTGCTAGATAATAGTAACAAGTTCTTGTGGTCTTTGTCTTTCTGAAATAGGACTCTTACTTCCCCACCGAGGCTGTGTTGAGACTCTATCCGGGTATTGGGCTACCAGCATTAGAGGGGTGGTGATCGCACATCTTGAGAAGAGCAAGCATTCTCTCACATGGCAACCTTTTACCTGAGGTCACTGAATGGTCTTTGGACAAACGGAGGCTGTTCTCTAAAAAAGAAAGAAGGGGCTTCTTCTGCCACCCAGAAGCGTTTACAGGAACTGTTGGGCTTACCGTTCTCAGGCTTGTCTACTCAAATATCTCAGGGGCCCACTCTTTCCCTATCGGACATCTAACTTTGACTAGGACCCCTGACAAGGCTGTTTATTTAGTTGTCTTCTTTGCAGCGCTGCTTTATAATAAGATCTTAGGCCTGATTTACAGCACATTCTGTCATGTGGCTACATGAGGTAAGAATCTCCTTTCAAGCTGCCTGTGGCTTTAACAGTGGGTTTTAGCTTGGCAAGTAGGTGCCCTAAGCCTCTCAAAGGTAGCTGTCCTACACAACAGTCCTTATGATTATCAATGCTCCAGTGTAACAGCCACTTCCTTTCCCAAGACATTGCTTTGCAGATGCATCCTTTTTCCAATTAACTATAGGGGTGTCAATCACTGTGATGCCACTGGATGCTAAGGATCCTTTTACCTTCAGACCAGTGGGCAATTCAACTTCAAAATTCCATTCCAAAAGTCTGCATTCTGGTATCACTCCTCATAGAGTTGTCTCAGCCTATCCCAGAGATTAAGAAAAAAATATGCATGCTGGTGTTTCATTTTGGTTTTGGGAAGACAAGGCAGGAGAGTCATAAGAAAGTGAAGCAAGAGATGAAACAAAGCAAATATAAGGTGAGCTGTTTACAGTATCTATCACCAACAACAGAAAGTCACAGAAAACCTGCAGCAGGGCTTCCCTGGTGGCGCAGTGGTTGAGAGTCTGCCTGCTAATGCAGGGGACACGGGTTCGAGCCCTGGTCTGGGAGGATCCCGCATGCTGCGGAGCGTCTGGGCCCGTGAGCCACAACTACTGAGCCCGCGCGTCTGGAGCCTGTGCTCCGCAACAAGAGAGACCGCGACAGTCAGAGGCCCGGGCACCGCGATGAAGAGCGGCCCCCGCTTGCCACAACTAGAGAAAGCCCTCGCACAGAAACGAAGACACAACACAGCCAAAATAAATAAATAAATTAATTTTTTTTAAAAGTAAAAAAAAAAAACCTGCAGCAAACTTGCAAGATTGAATAATACCTCTGCTCAGAGCCTGTCAAAAAGAGGAAGCAGTGTATCTGCCAACTCCTCCCTGTCTAATGTCTTGAACTGGACAAAACCCTATGTGTTAACTGCCTATCCTTCTGGGTTGTGTTACCTGCCCCGCACTGGGCAGCTGCAAGTCAAATCTCCCGGTGTAGTTGGTTCCCATTGCAGTAGGTGCAATGCAGCTTAAGCCAAAAAAACAAGTCCTTGCTCCAGGGGAGGCTGAGCCAACTGGTGGTGTTAGGAAATGAGATGACTGGGGCTGTGGCAGAGGCTCATGAGTCTGATAGCGGCATGGGCGGGGCTGCTAAGGGCCAGGATCTAGTACAACAGCCATTTCAACAGCCTCCTATGACCTCTTCTCAAGTCTATCCTTGAGGTCAGAGTTATTTTTTCTCAAACATAACAATCACCCACAAGTTTTTCTGAAATATTAAAACCTCTTTATGCCTTGCAGCCTACTCAAGACTTTTTCCTAATCTATCGATTTTCCCCAATCTTTTTTGTAATCTACTTTTTTTGAGTGCAAGGTGTTGTTCCTTCCACCTGGAATTCCTCCCCGTCACCAACCTGCCTGTATCTGATGGATTCCAACTCTTTGATCAAGGCCCCTTACAAATGATAGCTTCCCAATAAAACCTTCCAGGACACCCAGGCAGAAGACATCATTTCCTATTCTGTGTTTCCTAGTAACTTAGCCTAGACCTTAAGACCCAAGTCAAGTGACATCTATTCAGAAAAAGATAGCTGTGACTTAGTAGAAAGGGCACAGGACCTGGGTGGTCTGGGTTGGAATCTGTATTGGTTTGCCATCAACTGGGTGGCTTAAACAACAGAAATTTGTTGTCTCATAATTCTGGAAGCTAGAAGTCCAAACTCAAGGTGTCCATAGGGCTGGCTCCTGTGACAAAGGCTCTGTGCCATGCCCTCATCTCCATTCTGGTGGTTTGCTGGCAATCTTGGGAATTCCTTGGCTTGTAGAAGCATCACCTCAATCTCTGCCTTCTCCACATGGCATTTTCCCTACGTGTGTGCCTGTCTCCAAATTTCCTTTTTGTAGGGAAACCTATCAGGCTAGATTAAGGGCCCATCCTACTCCAGTATGACCTCATCTTAACTAATTACATCGGACATAATCCTCTTTCCAGAGGGTCATATTCTGAGTTCCTGAGAGTGGGAACTGCAGCATATGACTTTGGGGGGACACAGTTCAACTTGTAACAGAATCCCAGGGACTTTAGGGAAGTCTCACACATTTTCTGGGCCTCATTCTTTTTATTAAAAAAATAGGAATAATGATACAGATATGAGACCTAGATTAAATGAAGACCAATGGCAATATTTAAAAGCTGCTGGGGGCTTCCCTGGTGACGCAGTGGTTAAGAATTCGCCTGCCAATGCAGGGGACACGGGTTCGAGCCCTGGTCCAGGAAGATCCCACATGCTGCCGAGCAACTAAGCCCATAAGTCACCCCTACTGAAGCCCTCGTGCCTACAGCCCGTGCTCCATGACAAGAGAATCCACTGCAATGAGAAGCCCACGTACTGCAACGAAGACCCAACACAGCCAAAAATAAATAAGTTTAATTAATTAAAATAAATAAATAAAAGCTGCTAGATGGAATAGCAGAGAAAGAGAAGGGAGCAAAACAGAAGGAATTTTGCTTAATTATTAGAAAAGAGTGTCTGCATCTGGACAACTCACCATTTTAGAGTAGGACGTGGGGTTAAAAGATTAGTCAGCAAAACACAGAGCAAGAGTACGAGATACATGAAGAGTTCAGAGTAACGAGTTCCTCACTCACAAGGAGTGTTTCTTTAAATAGTGAGGGGAGAGAATGCAAAATCTAGAGCAACAAAGTAAGAAAATTAGAGCACATCACATGATCTCTCTGCGTCTCAGTTTCCACATCTGAAAAAATGCTTATCCCCCGACAGATATGAGAAGAGCACCTTGAGAGGGAAACGATTGCTGGAAATATGTCAGCGAATGTAGATTAGCACCATTTATTCAAATGCACGTGCTGTTCCTTTCATACTCATCTATTTTCTTCATACTTATTTTTCACTATACAAGTACTGACTTCAAACTTTCTACCTGTATCCACAGATATTCTTCTCTACTCCTAAATAATTTTCTTTTTAAAAAAACAGACAGTATTCCTTTGTAAAATCTGTATTATGGAAGTAGGAGACAAAAATCTTGAGAGTCAAATTCGTTCTCAGAAATCGCTGGCATTGAAAATACTTTGTATTCATTCATTGAAACTGTTGGAAAAATTGTACATTGGAATCCCCAACAAAGGCATTTTGCACTATTCACAATGTTTAAATGAGGCTGTCAATCTCATCACACAATAAATAAGGAGGTTGTAACGGTTTTGTACAGTCGCAGCTACTAATGCTTTTGGCAGAGATTTCCTAATCTTGACTTAAATGTTTAGAAGACCCTCAAACGTGCGCATGCGTGTACACACACACACACACGCACGCACACACACGCACACACACACATACACACACGACAGAGAGAATAAGAGAGAGAGATTCTTCCAACAGTCCTCCAAGGGATCACAACTCAACATCTCTCTACACTTCACTTGCCCCTTGGATTTTCAAGTCTCTCACAATCAACTCCACGAAGCACTCAGTTTTGTTCTTTGTCATCATTATTTATGGTCTTAGATTATGCTAGTTGCTGTAAGAGGAGTGAGAGACCAAAAGTTGAATACAATAAGAATTGCTTGAATCTCTTACAATCAAAGAGATTGAAAATATATATGTACATAAATAATTATAAGACAGAAGACACCATAGAGAGAAATAAATTAAGATGTGTATTCAGATGAGTGAAGGAGGGCGAGGAACACCTTCATAGAGGAGCAGCATTCGGAAAGGGCTTTTAGCAGTGAGCAGTATTTTTAGAAAAGATACAGAGACAATAAAGAAGTCAAGCTTGATTAAGTTGAGTATATTTGTGGAGTAGGAAGAGGTGAAGTTATGTGGTTGAAACACATAAAATGCTATTTTTATAAGTCAAAATTTTATGTTGGGGCCAAGCTATAGAAGATCTCAAATGTCAAAATAAGGAGTCTGAGTTTATTTTCTCAAAAAATTGGGAGACTTTGAGAGGAGAGCATAAATGTGCATTATTTTTTAAAAGATTTGCTTGATAATTTCAGCTTAAGCTGAAAATAGGAAGAGCAGTTGTGAAGCTCTGCAGTACTGGGTACCAACTAAGGCAAAGTTCCACCAGAATTCATGCCATTCAACAAATATCTCCTCTTTCCTGCACCTACTTTCTATCCCCTGTACATTCCTATTTAGTCAACATCCTTCACCAATTCCTTTGGCCTCACCTTCTCTCCCTGTCCAGTCATAAGTCTTCTTGCCTCTTCACCTGGTTAGGCAAAGCCCAGCTCAGCAGGGAGATAGGGTCCATCTGTCTGAACTTGCAGTAACAGCTATCATGATGCTTATTCCATTCTACCAGCATATCTGTTTGCATGTCTCTCACTTTCCCATTTCATCACGCTCATCTGAAGGGCAATCGTAATGCATTATGTATGTACCTAGGGCCTAGCAGGGCAGCTGGCACATACCAGATGCTCCATAAATATAGTTCAGTGAGTACATTTCCCACCATATCAACTTAGGGAAAAAAAATTGGTCGCTATATTAAAACCTTCCAAGACCTACTACTCAACATTCTGGATAGCATGCCAATAGTTTGTGAGCCTTATGGTCTGGGTTTTCTGGGCTATCCTCAAACCAAAATAGTTTATAATTTTCTGAAAAACTTTAATCCCTATGATATCATTTCATAGAGCCATATTTAATGCATTTTTTCAATTTTCCTTAGGGCTTATCAAATGCAATTCTGGTCACATATAGGTGCCCAATAATATGTTTATTGATTGATTAGATAAACATTTCAGGAATTTTAATTACCAATCAACCAAATAAGTACGTTATATTTTTCAAACCATGTGTCCTACTTTCGTGTCAAAAACAACTACTGTATTTATAATTTATTCTAGATAAATAAGCACTTAGATACCAAGTGTTATGTTTCTTTCAACGTTCTTGAGATGTGAATGCAACTAGTTCTAGCTCTAAAGACCAGTCTAAGCCCCGTTTGCAAACCTCCCAACAAATTTGACTCTAAAAGCTTTGAAGAGAGATATTTTTACTGAAGGTTTGTTGGCAAAACAAGGAGATTTGTTACCTTACACATTACAGAGCACGAGTTTCTGAAAAATTTATTGTTTCTTTTCCACCCCAAAGATCCACCCCTTAGAGCAACTTCTCTCTTTTCCACCCCACCCACAACCCTCTCATATGAGACTCAGTCATTTTGGGTTTTCTCACTCCATTCTCTGACCATTTTTCCCAGCCTCCTACCCCTTGTTTAGAAAGTTTTCCTACAGGGGTTTTCCCCTCTTCTTAAGTAAAGTAATTCAGCCTCTCTTGGCTTATTCAATATTCCTCTCCAAAACCAACTAAGCAGCAAAGATGCTTCTTCCTGGTGTGGATGGGGATAAAAACAAGAATTTCAGAGACGTATTTAATATTTCCCTTATAATATTGTCTCCTAGAAGCACATTTAATACCTCTTTTAAATTTTCCTTAGGGCTGGTCAGACACAGTCCTGGGCACATTTAGGTAATCAATAAATATGTGTTTATTGATTTGTTAAATACACATTCCAGAAATTTGAATTATCGGTCCCTCAGAAGCATTTTACAATATTAATCTAACAGATAGTCCTTGGACACCTACTATGTGTGACACCATACTGGGTGCCAAGGGAGCCTCGGATGGCATGAGGAGAGTGCCAGAATCCCAGAAGAAGTTCCCACCACGTCAGCCTATTTATCCCACTAACAAAATAAACTTGGAAATTGACCTGAAGAAGTGATCTACAAGTCTCTTTAGGCTCATAATTTTCCAAGGCTCATTATACAATTTCACATTAGAGTTTTCAGCTCTTTAGATCAAAAAGTAATAGACCCACCCAAAACAAGCTAAGAACATAAGCAATATTTCGACCACTGTAGGAAGACTCACGCCCCTCTCAGCTCTCTGACTGAACCAGAAAGCCTAACCTGCTTGCATCCTTTCACACTGGAAAGCGTCCTCTGTACATTAGGACAACCTAATGTTAACCAACATTGTCCATTAAACCTAGTTCATGTTCACTAGCAAGGAAATCATTTTTAATGGAAAGAATTCCATTATAATGTTTTGTAATGGGCCATTTATTAGTATACAAGAGGGTCAGAAGAACTGATTAGAGACTATTTGAGCAAGTGTAAGTAACATGGTTTTCCCAGGTTGCCAATTGGGACTCCAAATCCCAGAGCAGAATACTTGGCTGCAGATATAGTATCCGATTTTACATACCTGTGGGATGCCCCCCAGCTCAATTTAAATGTCAGGTTGTGGAAATCTGCTTCAGTAAAGCAAGTTTAAGTCATATCCGTCCTTTTGATTTTTATAGGATCTGAGCATCTAAAAGCCTGCTTCGCTTTGTTTTTTTAAATTAGCTCCATGGCATTCTTTTTTTCATTTTATGTACTTCAGTATAAACACTGAAAAGCAGAAACTTTTCTTTTTTATACAGTCCTGCATTCAGGACAGTAATTATCTGAATTGTTTAATTCCCGCTCCCTTCCTGTATGCATGTAACACAGTTTACCAAAATTTCCTCAATATGAGATCTTCCTAACAGTTTCTTTTTTCAGCAGTTGTGAGGGAAGCTGTCTGGGGAGAGGGAGTAGTTTTGGAATCTGATAGCAAAGTCCCTGAGGATATGAAAACTTGCTCAAAATGTATTGTACAACCGCCTCAGGCAAGGAAGGTATACCCAAGCTCTGAACATCTGGCTTGCAACTATTATTTACATAATGAACTCATTCTTTCCCACCCTCAGTATTTACCTCTGGATCCTCTGCTCTCTCCCTCAGGGAACACTCCAGAAAGCAGCTGAGCCATCCTAAGCCAACGTGGGCCAGCTGGTAGCCAGCCTGGCCTCCACTTACCCACTTCACTCTTCAAGTTCAGGTACAAGCTTTGCTTCCTACCTTTATCTTTTATGACTTCCACTTTCATCGTTTCCATCTAAGGTATTCTTTTTTCTGAATGTATTAATTTTTCCTTCAAGCCACAACAAAAACTCTCTTCTTTTCTTCTTTTTTTAAACAATTCTTTAACTAGGATATTTACTGTCTCTGTTTAATTTTGAACCAGAACTTCAACTCATAGAAAACAAGTTTAAAAGTCATGCTTATGAGAAACTTACATAAAAGAAATGTTTAAGTCAACTTAAAAACAAATAAAGAAATAAAGCCAAAATTTTCTCCCAGATTAATCTATAAAAACAATGGAATACACAAACACAGTGGAACAACATGACAACCTGATTCTGAAGTTAAGACATGTTAGCAAAGAAACAGGACTCTCCAAGATAATCTTGGTTAAAAAGAGCAAGGAGGAGTGGGAGATTTGTGTCCTACCTGCCGCCATCATTTTTATTAAAGCTCTAATAAGACAATGTGGCATGTGAATTGGGTTAGGTAGACAGAATAATGAAAAGAATAGAGAGGTCTAAATTAATCTCACACAAATAATATGAAGCAGAAATTTGAGATCAGTGTGGGGAGTAATGATTATTCAATTAATGGGTCTGAGACAATTGGTTATCTACCAGAAAATTGAATGTTTGCTTTTTAACCCAGGTCATATCCAAAAATTAGTTATCAGTTATAGATTTAAAATAAATGTGAAAGGTAAAAACTATAGATATTATAGAATAAAATATAGAATATCTTTACAAAGTCAGACTACAGAGGCTTTCTTAAGCAGTAATAAAACTGGCAAACCATAAAGTAAAAGGCAGATATATCATTACATTGAAACTAAAAACTTGCATTCATCAAAAGGTATAAGAAGTTAAAAAGACAAATCACAAATCACAAATCACTGATGTAGAATCGATAAGAAAAAGATAAGCCAATAGAAAAATGAGCAAAAATGTAAATGGGCATTTCACAGCAAAGGCAACACAAATAGCCCTAAGCATATGAAAAGATGCCTATCCTTACTGGCAATCAGAAAAATACAAAATAAAGCCACAGTGAGAAATGATTACAGTAAGTTCCCTACATATGAACAAGTTCTGTTCCGAGAGAGAGCTCGTAAGTCCAATTTGTTTATAAGTCCAACAAAGTTAGCCTAGATACCCAACTAACACAATTGGCTATATTGTACTGTACTGTAGTAGGTTTATAATACTTTTCACACAAATAATACATAAAAAACAGACACAAAAAATAAAGAAAACATTTTTAATCTTCCAGTACAGTACCTTGAAAAGCACACTAGTACAGTCCAACAGCTGGCATACAGGGGCACATCCGCATCTTTGAAAGTTTGCAACTTGAAGGTTTGTATGTAGGCGATTTACTGTAATTAATTTTGTTAAAAATTAAAACGATGATACATTTAAAAATTAAAATTCAATCAAAACAAGGTGAAATTTTAACATACAGGTGGTGATGATTTCAAGTGTAACAGCCACCTGGAAAAAAGTTTATCCAGACAATAGTAAGAAAAATTGAACATAGACATATCCTATGACTCAGCAATTCCATTCTTATGCTACAGGCTGAATGTTTGTGTCTACCCCCAAATTCATATGTTGAAACCTAACCCCCAAGGTGATGATATTAAAAGGTGGTGGGGGGGCTCTTTGGGAGATGATTAGGTCATGAGGGTGGAGCCCTCAGGGATTAGTGCCTTTATAAAAGCAGCCTGAAAAACCTCCCTTTATCCCTTCTGCCATGTGAGGACATGGAGAAAAAGTGGTCATCTGGGAGGTGAGTCCTCATTAGATACCTCATCAGGTATAAGGTGGTGCTTGATCTCGGGCTTCAGAACAGTGAGAAATAAATGTTTGTTCATAAGCCACTCAGTTTATTGTATTTTTTGTTATAGTGGCCCAAAGAGACTAAGACAGAAAATACCATAGGGAAACTCTAATCTATGAGGCAAGGAGAACTGTATAAGAATATTCTTAATAGCCCCAAACAGGAAGTGACCTTAATGTCCATCAGTAAGACCATGGATAAACCATCCTGTATTCACACAATAAAATAAGACATAGGAGTGAAAGTTATGAATTACTATTACATGCATCACACGAGGCTACTGGCCCAAAGAGCATGACACGTGCCCCAGAGTACTGTGTATGTCCTCCAGGTTATTACAACCATATTCCAGCACGTGGGAAAGGGGAAGGACAAGATGAAAAGACAAGCAATTTCCTCAAGGAAGTGACAAAGAAGTCGCACCCATCACTTCTAATCATACTACCTTGGCAAGAATTTAGTCACATGACTATACAGTAGCTGCAAGGGAGACTGGAAAACATAATCTCTAGCTAGGCATCCATGTGCCCTTTTGAACTCAGGTGAAAGTTCTCTTCCTACAGAAAAGGAGTAATATGATATTGTAGGTAGAGGTGTAGCCCCCTGTATCAATATCTACCCAAATTCATTCCCTTCACTCTCTCCCTGGAGATAACTTCTATCCTGAATTTGCTGTTTATCATCCCCATTCATATGTGTGTACCCACGACAATTATTGACTTTTTAGTTTTTAACCCTTAGAGGCAAGGTATCATCCTGGATGTATCATTTTGCATGTTTTTCTCATACGTCCTTATATTTCTGAGAT
Organism: Phocoena phocoena; assembly: GCF_963924675.1. Lineage (NCBI taxonomy): Eukaryota > Metazoa > Chordata > Mammalia > Artiodactyla > Phocoenidae > Phocoena > Phocoena phocoena. The sequence continues at coordinate 89,648,928 of NC_089229.1, forward strand.
CTTTCCTTGTTAATACGTGTAGCTCTAGTTCACCCAGCTTGCCCACTATATAGTGATCACATGTGAATGTAATCCAAGCTACTTACTAATTCTCCTGTTGGTGAAAATTAGGTTGCTTTCAATTTTTCTCCAAAGTCCAAAGCTCAGAGAAAGGTGTGAGTGATAGTCCAGGTTGGAGATACCCATGTCCTGAGCTATGTGTTGTGTCTGTACTATGAAAATTAAGAAGACAGGGGAGTCAAGATGGCCACGTGGGAAGACACGGAGTTAGCATCTCCCCACAACTAGGGCTCCTTCCAGCCACTTGTGGGGAACTATGACACCCAAAGAGAAGGGAGGAACCCCAAAGTGAACTGGTAGGACATAGGAGGACTGAGTGGGAAGGAGAGGTGGAAACCAGACAGGATCAGTGCCCCCGAGGCCAGGGAGATCAGGAGAGGCAGGTGGGAGGGACTCTCTGGGAAGAGCAGGAGAGGAGCAGAGGGCAATTGCCTGGCCCACTCGGGCCGGGAAGCCTGCTGAGCTCCCAAGCCAGTACCCCCGCCACAAAGGCCCATCCAGGCCACGTGGGTCCTGGGGGCATAGGAGGGAGGCCAGGGAGATCAGGAGAGGGAGAGAAGCAGAGAGGGCGATTGCCCACCCACTCGGGCATGGGGAGTCTGCTGAGCTCTCAGGCTGGTCCCATGCCCTCCAAAGCCCCCTGCAGGCCACATAGGTCCTTGGGGGCATAGGAGGGAGGCCGTGGAGATCAGGAGATGCAGGCAGGAGGGGCCCTCCCAGACGGGAGGAGCATTTTCCCCACCCAGTCGAGTCCAGGAAACCTAATGGGCTCCCAGGTGAGGTCCCCTGCCCTCTGAGACCAGGGGTGGGGGGCACGCCTGGGCCCCTTCTGTTCCTGGAGCCTAAGGGCCACCCCCCACAGCCCCCAGGGCCTTTTCCACCCCTGTGGGTCCTAAGCATTGGCCCAACCCACCACCCAAACCTCGCCCTTGCTTAGGCCCTGCCCTCCACAGCCAAGGCCTTCCCCCCTCCCCCCACCATTTGTTTCTTTTCCCGCCTCCTCTTTTCTACTATTGTGGTACTGATGTACCTTCCGTTTGTTGATTCATCTATATTTTTATTTTTATATTCCTCCTAATATATCTGTTAGTTTCCTAGTCTAATTTTATTTTTTACTTTGTTATTGATGTGTTTTTGTTTTTGGGGTTTTTTTTTGCCACCCCCAGGTGGCTTGCAGGATCTTGGTTCATGAGCCCCAGGTCAGGCTGAAGCTCCTGCAGTGGGAGCTGCCAGTCTGGACCATTAGACTAACAGAGAACCTCAGATCCCAGGGAATATTCATCAGAGTGAGGTCTCACAGAGTTCCTCATCTCAGCACCAAGACCCAGCTCTACCCAATAGTCTACAAACCTCAGTGTTAGAAACCTCAGGACAAGCAACCAGTAAGACAGGAACACAATCCCACTCATTAAAAAAAGAAAAAAAATGAGACAGCAAAAAAATATATCACAGATGAAGGAGCAAGGTAAACCTACAAGACCAAATAAATGAAAAGTAAATAGGTAATCTACCTGAAAAAGAATTCAGAGTAATGATAGTAAAGATGATCCAGAATCTCAGAAATAGAATGGAGGCAAAGATTGAGAAAATACAAGAAATGTTTAACAAAGATATAGAAGAACTAAAGAACAACACACGTATGAACAACACAATAACTGAAATGAAAATTACACTAGAATGAATCAATAACAGAATAACTCACGCAGAAGAACGAATACGCAAGCTAGAAGACAAAATGGTGGAAATAACTGCCAAGGAGCAGAATAAAGAAAAAAGAATGAAAAGAATTGAAGACAATCTCAGAGACTTCTGGGACACTAAATGCACCAACATTCAAATTACAGGGGCCCCAGAAGAAGAAGAGAAAAAGAAAGGGTCTGAGAAAACATTTGAAGAGATTATAGTAGAAAACTTACCTGAGAAAGTAAATAGTCACCCAAGTCCAGGAAGCACAGAGAGTCCCATACAGGATAAACCCTAGGGAAAACACACAAAGATACATATTAATCAACCTAACAAAAATTAAATTCAAAGAAAAAATATTAAAAGCAGCAAGGGAAAAACAAAAAATAACATATAAAGGATCCCCATAAGGTTATCAGCTGATTTTTCAGCAGAAACTATGCAGGCCAGAAGGCAGTGGCGGGACATATTTAAAGTGATGAAAGAGAAAAACCTACAACCAAGATTACTCTACCTAGCAAGGATCTCATTCAGATTCGATGGAGAAGTCAAACGCTTTTCAGACAAGCAAAAGCTAAGAGAATTCAGTACCACCAAACCAGCTTTACAACAAGTGTTAAAGAAACTTCTCCAACTGGGAAACACAAAAGAAGAAAAGGACACACAAAAATAAACCCAAAACAATTAACAAAATGGTAATAGGAACATACATATCGATAATAACCTTGAATGTAAATGGATTAAGTGTCCTAACCAAAGGACACAGATGGGCTGAATGGATACAAAAGCAAGACCCATATACAAGCTGTCTACAAGAGACCCACTTCAGACCTAGGGACACATACACACTGAAAGTGAAGGGATGGAAAAAGATATTCCATTCCAATGGAAATCAAAAGAAAGTTGGAGTAGCAATACTTGTATCAGATAAAATAGACTTTAAAACAAAGACTCTTACAAGAGATAAGGAGGGACACTACATAATGATTGAAGGATCAATCCAAGAAGAAGATAAAACAATTATAAATGTTTATGCACCCAAGATAGAGTACCTCAACACATAAGGCAAATGCTAACAACCATGAAAGGAGAAATCGACAGTAACACAATAATAATAGGAGACTTTCACACCCCATTTACACCAATGGACAGATGATCCAAACAGAAAATAAATAAGGAAACACAAGCTTTAAATGATACAATAGACCAGATAGATCTAATTGATGTTTATAGAACATTCCACCCAAAAGTGGCAGAATACACTTTCTTCTCAATTGCACATGGAACATTCTCCAGGATAGGTCACGTCTTGGGTCATGAATCAAGCCTCGGAAAATTTTTAAAAATTGAAATCTTGTCAAGCATCTTTTCTGACCACAACGCTATGAGATTGGAAATAAAATACAGGAAAAAAAGACTGCAAAAAACACAAATATATGGAGGCTAAACAGTACACTACTAAATAACCAAGAGATCACGGCAGAAATCAAAGAAGAAATTTAAAAATACGTAGAAACAAATGACAACAAAAACATGATGACCCAAAACCTATGGAATGCAGCAAAAGAAGTTCTAAGAGGGAAGTTTATAGCAATACAATCTCACCTCAAGAAACAAGAAAAATCTCAAATAAACTATACAATACTACACTTAAAACAACTAAAGAAAGAAGAACAAAGAAAACCCAAAGTCAGTAGAAGGAAAGAAATCATAAAGACTGGAGCAGAAATAAATGAAATAGAAATGAAGAAAACAACAGCAAAGATCAATAAAACTAAAAGCTGCTTCTTTGAGAAGATAAACGAAATTGATAAACCCTTAGCCAGACTCATCAAGAAAAAAAGGGAGAAGATACAAATCAATAAAATTAGAAGTGAAAAAGGAGAAATCACAACTGACACTGCAGAAATAGAAAGGATTATAAGAGACTACTACAAACAACTATATGCCAATAAAATGGACAACCATGAAGAAATGGACAAATTCTTGGAAAGGTACAATTTTCCAAGACTGAACCAGGAAGAATTAGAAAATATAAACAGACCTATCACAACTAGTGAAATTGAAACCATAATGAAAAATCTTCCAACAAACAAAAGTCCAGGACCAGACGGCTTCACAGGCAAATTCTATCAAACATTTAGAGAAGAGCTAACACCTACCCTTCTCAAACTCTTCCAAAAAATTGCAGAGGGAGAAACACTCCCGATATTCATTCTACAAAGCCACCATCACCCTGATACCGAAACCAGAAAAAGATATCACAAAAGAAGAAAATTATAGACCAATATAACTGATGAACATAGATGCAAAAATCCTGAAAAGAATGCTAGCAAACAGAATCCAACAGCACATTAAAAGGATCGTACACCATGATCAAGTGGGATGTATCCCAGGGATGCAAGGATTCTTCAATATATGCAAATCAATCAATGTGTCACATCATATTAACAAATTGAAGAATAAAAACCATATGATCATCTCAATAGATGCAGAGAAAACTTTTGACAAAATTCAACACTCATTCATGAAAAAAACTCCCAGAAAATGGCATAGAGGGAACCTACCTAAACATAATAAAGGCCATATATGACAAACCCACAACCAACATCGTTCTCGATGGTGAGAAACTAAAAGCATTTCCACTAAGATCAGGAACAACACAAGGATGTCCACTCTCGCCCCTCTTATTCAACATAGTTTTGGAACTCCTAGCCATAGCAATCAGAGAAGAAAAAGAAATAAAAGGAATACAAATTGGAAAATAAGAAGTAAAGCTGACACTGCTTGCCAATGACATGATACTATACATGGAAAGTCCTAAAGATGCCACCAGAAAACTACTAGAACTAACCAATGAATTTGGTAAGGATACACATTTAACGCACAGAAATTTTTTGCATTCCTATACATTAACAATGAAAGATCAGAAAGAGAAATTAAGGAAACATTCCCATTCACCATTACAACAAAAAGAATAATATACCTAGGAATAAACATACCTGAGGAGGTAAAATACCTGTACTCAGAAAAACTGTAAGACACTGATGAAAGAAATCAAAGATGATACCAACAGATGGAGAGATATACCATGTTCTTGGATTGGAAGAATCAATATTGTGAAAATGACTATACTACCCAAAGCAATCTACAGATTCAGTGCAATCCCTAGGAAATTACCAGTGACATTTTTTACAGAACTAGAACAATCTTAAAATTTGTATGGAGACACAAAAGACCCCAAATAGCCAAAGCAATCTTGAAGGAAAAAAATGGAGCTGGAGGAATCAGACACCCTGACTTCAGACTATACTACAAAGCTACAGTAATCAAGACAATATGGTACCGGCACAAAAACCGAAATAAAAGTCAATGGAACAGGATCGAAAGCCCAGAGATAAACCCATGCACCTATGGTCAACTAGTCTATGACAAAGGAGGCAAGGATACACAGTGGAGAAAAGACAGCCTCTTCAGTAAGTGGTGCTGTGAAAACTGGACAGCTACATGTAAAAGAATGAAATTAGAACACTCCCTAACACCATACACAAAAATAAACTCAAAATGGATTAAAGACCTAAATGTAAGACTGGACACTATAAAACTCTTAGAGGAAAACATAGGCAGAACACTCTATGACATAAATCACAACAAGATCCTTTTTGACTTACCTCCTAGAGAAATGGAAATAAAAACAAAAATAAACAAATGGGACCTAATGAAACTTCAAAGCTTTTGCACAGCAAAGGAAACCATAAACAAGACGAAAAGACAACCCTCAGAATGGGAGAAAATATTTGCAAATGAAACAACAGACAAAGGATTAATCTCCAAAATATACAAACAGCCCATGGAGCCCAATATCAAAATAACAAACAATCCAGTTAAAAAATGGGCGGAAGACCTAAATAGAAATTTCACCAAGGAAGATATACAGATGGCCAAGAGGCACATGAAAAGATGCTCAACATCACTAATTATTAGAGAAATGCAAATCAAAACTACAATGAGGTATCACTTCACAGTGGTCAGAATGGTCATTATCAAAAAATCTAGAAACAATAAATGCTGGAAAGGGTGTGGTGAAAAGGGAACCCTCCCGCACTGTTGGTGGGAATGTAAATTGATACAACCACTATGGAAAACAGTATGGAGGTTCCTTAAAGAACTACAAATAGAACTACCATATGACCCAGCAATCCCACTACTGGGCATATACCCTGAGAAAACAATAATTCAAAAAGAGACGTACCACAGTGTTCATCGCAGCACTATTTACAATGGCCAGGACATGGAACCTAAGTAAATATCCATTGACAGATGAATGGATAAAGAATATGTAGCACATATATACAATGGAATGTTACTCAGCCATAAAAAGAAATGAAATTGAGTTATTAGTAGTGAGGTGGATGGACCCAGAGTCTGTCTTACAAAGTGAAGTAAGTCAGAAAGAGAAAAACAAATACCATACGCTAATGCATACATATGGAATCTAAAAAAAAAAAATTTAAATGGTACTGATGAACCTAGTTGCAGGGCAGGAATAAAGAGGCAGACATAGAGAATGGGCTTGAGGACATGGTGTGGGAGGGCAAAGCTGGGACGAAGTGAGAGTAGCATCGACATATATACACTACGGAATGTAAAATAGTTGGCTGGTGGGAAGCAGCAGCATAGCACAGGGAGATCGGCTCGGTGCTTTGTGATGACCCAGAGGGGTGGGATAGGGAGGATGGGAGGGAGGGCATATGGGGACATGTGTGTGCATATGGCTGATTCGCTTTGTCATGCAACAGAAACTAACACAGTATTGTGAAGCAATTACACTCCAATAAAGATCTATTTAAAAAAAAAAGAAGAGCAGATCTGGGAGATTTTTTTTTTGTCTCCTCCAAGCATGAATCAGCACTGATTGGTTTAAATACCTGTTGTGCTTTCCAGCCACTTCCTGCTTTGAATCTTGGGCTTGAATATAGTTGACAAAGGTAGCACTAATTAATTAATGCTACTTTATTTTGCACACCTGGAGTAGGGTCTCTTGGATATTAATGCAGATTTATGTAAAAATAACCAAATTAATACTGCTCTGGCACTTCTTTTAATGGGACTAGAGCCTAGTTCTAGATAGAAATAAGTTAACCATCTGCCTTTAGGAACTATTTTTTTCAACCACATTTGATTTTGATCTGTCTCATGAAGTTATTTTTAAAAATTAGAAAATCTCTCAAAACATAATACACAGCTCAAATGCTAAGGCAACAAAGAACATATTTTTGGAAAAACAAATCTGACAGTAAAAAAAGATTGGATTATTTTTACTGAATCATAACATAGCTTGAAACACAATCTAGAAATCCTTGTCAACACCAACTTTTTTACAGCCAATCTGTTCAAGACTGCAATTCTTGTAGCACCTCATCTTCTCCTGGGTTCCTACAGGACCTCGATCAAGCTGGCTTCCTGTAGGTTTAGCCAGGACTAGCAAGAAACCACTCATGAGGCTGGCACCCTCCTGTTCAACCTTCATATCACATCTACATCCTGAATCCAAAGTCTCCACTGCCTTTGTTACTTAGGCAACAAAGTAAGATGTACAGTAATACAAGACAAATGATAAAGCTTTGGGACCTCAAAAGTTAGCCTGGAAAATGATGGAAGCTTGGGAGACTGGATCCATTCAAATGGCATAAAGCTCCTTTCACTTTTCGCTCAATACTTCTGCCCACACATAACACACACACACACACACACACACACATCACACTTTGCTTGCTCTAAGAACTTCAAGAATATTATTGACCAATTGATTGTAAACAAGAGGGAGAAAAAAGGCTTCCAGAATATATGAAATAACTTTTTCGTATGATACATTTGTATACTATTGACACAAACAGACAAGATTGAGGTGCCCCAAATAATATTTGAGGATATAGAAAGACACTCTGGAAAAAAAGTTTAAAGCATTTTATAGGTCAAGGGAGAGCTCTTAAGGGATGTGACCAATCACTAAGTGGATAAAAATATTAGTGGCAGTAGCATCTTGAACTTACATAGAACTTTTTATTTATTGTCATTTATGGTATTTTATTAATAATTAAGCATACAGTATACCTTGATTTCCTATCTCCATAAAATGCATGTTAAATTCATACCAGATGCTCACCTACATTTTCCAACACACCCTCAATGATTTGTGTAGTAGAATAGTCTTCTTCAGAAAAGGGGAGACATAAACCAAAATTTTATTGAGTGTCTACCATATGCCAACTCATACTACATACATTATTTCATTTAATCCCCACAGCAGTCATATGAGTATCATATTATTATTCCCAATTTATAAATGAGAAATCAGGGATTTAGAAAGGCAAATAACTTTTTAAATGTTTCACAGCTACAAGGGAGAAGAATCGGTATTTGAATGGAAGTCCATCTGGCTTCAAATCCCAGCAAGTTTTCTTTCCCCTGTGTTAAATCCTCCCTAATCAATGTGGTATGTAACTGTGAAAAGGTAGAATAGGAAAATTCTCCCCTCTCCCCACTGTAGGGGATGAAATTTTGGCAACCCAAATTGTGTTTCTTTGGCATGAGGATTAATTTAGGCCGATTATTTTTAAGGCCCAAAAGACTCAGGAAGAAATGCTGACCTTCCCTCTAACTGCCTAAAAGAATGCAAACAGAGGACCTGTTACAGGAAGGGAGATGTCACCGTGGATAACGATAGTATGAACTAGGTGCATAGACAGGGAGGAATCTAGCAAAGCCTGTTTGTTAAAATTCCTCTCTGTGTCCCATGATCTCTGCATGGCCCATGGAACATTTGAAAACACCTGCTTTTCCATCTCCATGTGAATTGCCTTCCTCCCCTTTGAGGTCCCAAACCACTGCCCCCAACATCCTCTTCTGTCTTTAGCTGAAAATGGTACTCAAGGTGAAGTCTTCTGCCACTCTGGTGAGTTAGTTTTCTTGGGTCGGTCTCAGGTATACATGTTATTAAACCTTTGATTTTCTCTTGTTAATCTGTCTCATATCAATTTAATCTTTAGACCAATCAGAAGAACCTAGAGAGGCAGAGTAAAATTCTTCCTCCCTGACACCATAATCTAATATCAAGGATGATCTTAATGGAGAAACTGACATCAAGCCACAGTAAAGCCTGTCAGTAGTGAAAGCCTTTTGGAAAACTTCTTGGAATACCAATCCCTAGGGGTAGTCAGGCAACATGGCTTTTGCCTCCTCCTTCTAAGTCATTCACAGCTTATGTCTTTCACTAAAATGCTGCTGATTGCAAGTGACTTCCAAATCCAAACAAGCATTTTAGGTCTGTTTAATAGATCAATACAGTAATTCACTCCTGGGCCCCTGAAATCATTTGTTTGGACCTGATGTCTATGTCATCAGATTGAGGTGTATACATTAGCACGTGCAGAGATTACACAAATAACTTGCATTGAAAGATGTTAAACCAATTTAGATTGTGTGAAGGAGGTAGGATTTAACTCATTTCCAAGTGACTGGGATTAAATGGATCATTATAAAGGCAATGCCTTCAACGAGAATCACAGAGGAAAATAAACCTTCTGGCCAAAGAATACACTCCATCATGTATAGATGCTTCAGAATTCCACTGAGCAGAGGCTAGAAAGAAAACAGTCAAGAAAACCTAATATAGGTTGAAGAGGCTTTTTTCTTCTCTTTTCTTCTTCTTTTTTTTAATCACTTCTATTTGACAGTGAAAGAATCTCCCAAGGGAAATAGTAGACGACCTGTTGCTTGATTCACTTAAAACTCAGTGGACAAAACACCAGAGGGGAGCAATTTTGCCTCAACTCCCCAGAGGAACAGGGTCTATGTGGAACTAATAATAATTTTCCATCTCTAATTTTGATGACACGAAAAACACAGTATGTGCTTATTTGATCCAGTGTTGGGTTGGCTTCTAGCAGCAACATTTCATATCAACTGAAGTCTGTTAATTACGTGTGCTGGGACACCAGCCAAAAGACCATTACAATAGTCCAAAGGGAATAAAATAAAAAGTTTTAACATGGATCCTTCTATCAGGAACAGAGGATTGGCAGTGGAAGGAAAATTTCATTACAGCTGAGGTGTGACTCATTTGTCAGATGTTGAAGTAAAAGAGGATTCTCCATGACAGAAACAAAAGAGATACCTTGAAAAGAGTTAAAGGAAGTTGTTTGCTGATCAGTAAATGACTTGGGTATGTCCATTGGTACAATGCTGGTAACAGTGAGGTCATATAAGCATTTGTTCATTCATTTATTCAATCATTCAAAAAATAGTTTTATCACCAAGTACTTTGCCAGATGCTATCAGTTTGAAAAAGAATAATACTCCATCCATGTCTGCAAGATAGAAGGACAAAGTGGGGAAAATAGATATAAATAGAAATGATAAGTGATATTTGAAGCACAGTGTTACAGAAGCACAGAGAAAAAGCATGTCACTTTCCATGGACTGAAGTGTAGGGACATCTTCCTAGAGGTCAGGAAACCTGACATAATCTTGAAATATGAATAAAACTTAGCCAACTGGAGAAGATAGTATTCATGAAAGAGGAGACAGCATGGGCCAGAGGAAAGAAACTAAGGCCAGAGTTGTGGTGGGAACTGTAAGTAATTTGGTGTTGATGAAGCAGAGAGAGTTGCTGAAGGATGAGAAACAGAGAGAGGCCAGATTACGGTGAGCACTGTGTCTTCTCAAGGAGCAAGGGCTTCATTCTGGGGAGTGACACAGTAAACAGAGGATCACGGCAGCTGAACAGAGAGGGGATTATAACGTCACCAAAGTGGAGACAGGATGACCTGTGGGAAGTCTCTTACAGTAATTACAGCTAGGCGTCGCGAGGGAACACTGAATAAGGAACACTAAGGGTAGAAAAGAGGAGACAATCTGAAAAATATCTGAAAGCAAAGTGGGTACAGCCATTGACTGGATGTGAAGGCTAGTGAAAGAAGCCTCAGAAGCTTAAATGAGAAAGGGGAAGGCAGGATAATGAAAGGTAACAAGAGACTTAGCCAGGACAGAGGCTGAAAGAAACCATCATAAAGAGCTGTAGGGAGTCATCCTGAGTTCCTAGGTAATCCTGGTAAACCACGCCACCTTCCTGGGCTCGCATCCTTATTTCTACTTGTAGTACTTGCTTTGATGTCATTTAATAACACATCCAGATCTATCACATTTGGTTTTCCGTTTTTGTTTTTTTTTTTTTACTAGATAACATATATCTGTATGCTACACGTGGAAGTGCCTACACACATTTTGGTTGATTGAATTTGAATCTAAATGTTCTAGTACCCCCTGTGCCTTGCCTTCTTCCAAATAAGATGCCAAGCTCGTTTCAGAATGCCCTGTTAGGCCCATCGTTTCTTCCTCTTTTCTTTATTTTTCTATTAGTGTCTCTAACAGACTGAAGCATGACTGAAAGTTACTATCCAATCTGACCATCCGGCAGCACAATTCTGATATGAATCAGCATTTTCATTATATAAATCTCAATTTTCCGTTCAAATGACCAGTATATAAGGCATTACGCTTCCTGCCATTTGGAATCTCTGACTCATTCAGCGCTTACCTGTATGAGCAAGAAAAATGATAAAAATCAAAACATCATTTTGGTAGCTGTTCAGACAGATGAGACTCTAACGTGGCCTTTCTATTTCTAATTTTTACTAATCTGCCCTGACACATAATTTTTTTCATTCATTTAATAAGTATTTATTGAGCACTATTTTGAGGCCCTTGAATGTTTCTGTGGGGCGGGGGAGGGGAAGAGCAAAAATCCTGCTGTTATAAAATTCAGTTCTACTATAGGGAAACGTTCAATTAAATGTGTGTGTGTGTGTGTGTGTGTGTGTGTGTGTGTGTGTGTGTGTGTGTGTGTGTGTGGTGTATATGAAGAGGAGTGGGTAGATGGATAGAGAGATAGATAAATTAACAACTTGAGCAGAGTAAGGCATATTAGATGAAGGGGTTCCTAGGATGTGGGACTTGCAATGTTAAAACCAGGAAAGTTCCAGGCAAACCAGGACAAGTTGGTCCCCAGAGTGTAGAGTGGGGACCAGTAAGCAATTTTAAAGAGGAAGCTCAGCGTAGGCCTAATTGAGAAGATGGTATCAGAGCAAAGCCCTGATGGAGGTGAGGAAGGTGGATCCGTGGTTATCTGGGGGAAAAGCATTCTAGACAGAGGAAAGGGCTGAGGAAAAGGCCCTACGATGAGGACATGTTTGGTGTGTATGGATATAGTGGAAATATGTACCCCAGACAGCAAAATTAAAAGAGTGAAGTTGTAATCCAACGAGCAGTCCTCAAATGCAGTATCTTCTACTTCTTAGCTCTGATATTGACCTCTCCAAACTCTCAAGGGGCATACTTTCACATTATTGGAAATATAAAAACAATAAGTTTAAATAGCTAGAGAATGGATAACATTACGTTTGTGCTGAATCAACAAACCAGAAGAACTTGAACCCCCAATTCATTGTAGCCGTTCTTTAATATCCTTTGAGTCATTTAGACTTTGTCAATATAAACAAGCCCAACATGAAACCAATCAATATAATTTTTCTTCTGCATATTTCTGCCTTTGCCTTAATAATAAAACATGAGTGTGGGACTCCTAAAACATTCCATAAGTATTTGGTACAACCATAGTAACCCCAGCCTTTCTCCGTACCAAGACTAAGTCAGTATTTCACAAGAAAGACAGGAACTTGCACGTTCACTTTAATTTATTTCTTGTTGACAGCGTAAGTGGATAATTCACACTGAAGAACATCTTTAGCTGAGAAGGACTTTATATGGATTTGTTAGAGCTCCTGTTTCAGCAAACCATGCAATTGCATTAAATTTCATATTCATTTTGCATGTCGTGGGCAGAGTTTACCTGTTCAGCTAGAGTGGACCCTTCAAATAAAACTGGATTTACAGACCCCAAGTCTTTCCCCGCTGGTCATTTTCTACTCAAGGATACATTTTGGCCTAACATGTACCACATCACAACAGAAGCCCCTTTCTTTTCATTTTTTACTACATCCTAAGCAATTTCTCCAACGATTTCCTCAGAGTTATCTGCAGATGGGAAAGGCAATTCACAATGCAATAAAATTTATAGCTCATAAAATTATGAATAAGCCAAACGTTAAAAAAGAAAAGTTAAACTAGGTTTAAAATGATTTTTATAATATCCACCACATGAATTGACACAGAGAATGAACTGCAAATGTAAGGGTAGGCAACAACTGAATGTTCTGTGCTATCTGGGTGTTAAATGAGGACTGTTGGCACAACACAAAGAGATTCAGGAAATAGTCACTGATTTCTCTCAGTAGAGGTGGCCAAAGTAAGGTACAAAGTAGGTTTTTAAAAAAAAAAAAAAGATTAACTGGGTATGACTAAAGGAAAACCCCCAAAAGGAGGAATTTGGAAATTAGATGATGAAATGAAGTGAGTCAACCCAAATCATCAGTGTGGTTTTTGTTGTGGTTAAAAAGAATAAAAATGCAAAAGGAAACAAAGAATTAAACCATCCAAACTCTTTTTTCTCTGAGTAGTAGAAGTTCTTTTTAAAAAGAAGTATTAGAAGACTTACTAATATTCAGAATAAGCTCAGTTTTCCACTTCACTTGCCTACCTAACATAGATACCCTTGGAGAAAATGGCATTAGAATTTAGATTGAGGAAAACAGATATGATCAATATCTAATCCAGAATTGTCAAGTCCCCACAGGGTTGAGTCTTTGGTGGTCTTCTCTTCCCACTATACACACCTTTTCTGGATGACCTCATCTATTCTGTTGGCTCCAATGATTATCCACACATTGATGTTTCCCAGGTCACCATCGTTATGGCTCATATTCTCATGTCCGTATTTCTGCATCTGAATATCTGAATGTTTCTTGGTAACTTCAACCATATGCCCCAATTCAAGCTAAATGTACTTTTTCTTCCGTATTTTCCATCCCAGTTAAATGTCATTCACCCAAGTGTGTGTGGGGACCCGGGGAGGGAGGGGATGAAGTTACCTTCCATACATCCCTCTGGGGCCAGTATCCGTGGCCCATTCCATCCAATTAGCACACTTAGGCATCAATATCTAGGACATGTCTATTCGTTTATCTCTTCCTATCCATTTCCAGTATTACTTTTTCTTAGGTTCATGCGGGCCTTTTGCCTACTTTGCTCTGTATCACTGGAGATTGACCTCTGAAAACTCTGTTTCTGAAGCTCCCTTACCAATTGGATTCTACTTCAGTTTGATCAGTTGGGGGATGGGGGTTGTGCACATGTGGAGAATTGGAGGCCTGAGAAGGGTGACAGTCCAGGAATACCCAGCCACAGAGGGACCCAAATACTCCATGTTTACCAGGCTGCAGGGTTTTGCTCACACTGTTTCTCTACGCAGAGTTCACTTTTTCACCTTTTCCACAAGGCAAATTCCCACTTTCTTCACAGCCAACTCAAATATCATCTGATTGTCCCCTCACCTCAGGGGAATAAATCCCTCCTCTTATACAGCTGTCTTATATAGGCATTAAGGAACATGCTCTGAGCCCTTTGAAAACACGTTCGGTACAGCACTTAATGTGCCAATGAAACTGGTTCCTCATCAAAAATACCACTACCTTGTTTATTATTAAATTACATAGGTACAGTTTATTTCTTATCTAACTTGACATTTGACTCTTCAGTTCTTCCAAAATCTCCTGGGCAATCCCACCCCGGCTGCCACTCCCATTTCCTTCCTACATTCCCACATAAGCAACTCTTTTTCTGACTTAAATATTGAAATCCGTCTACCTGCCTTGTTTTGCCTTTGTTTTACTCTCCCCACCCTCCCTGAATGGCTTCAACCACTCTTATGTTTCCTTTTAGCCTCGGTAAATACATGACTCTTAATCTATAGCTCTGGTCCAGGTTTGTCTCCTCCGCTTCAGATACGAATACACTGGACGTCTATTTCAGTATGTCCCTCAGGCTTCTCAAAAGCAATGTATCAAAACTTAGTCCATTATCTTCTTCATTCCCACATAACCCTCCCGCTACAGAACCCTTCCACTCATCTGTGTCTCAGCAAATAGCACTGTGGAATTTCTCCAGCCAGAAACCTGAGAGTCAAGATTGATTTTCCTTCCCCTAGCACAGATATTTAAATCCATCAGAAATTTTTGTAATGTTTTCCTCCTCCACGACTCACTAATCCGTACCCTGCCTTCTACCCTCATTAAAACACCCATAAATAGGCTGTCATCATTTATCACACGGATCACGCCTTTACTAGCCGGTTTCTATGGCCTCCTATTCATTCTTCCCATGGCTGCTGGAAAGATGCCCTTTGTGGCTCTTTAGAATATAGTTCTGACTCCATCAACCCACAGCTGGAAATTCTGATGGCTTTCTCCTGAGTTCAGCGTAAAATCTAAGCTCCATATCATGACACAAGACCCTCCACGATTTTGCCCCATCTCACTCATCTCTCACCCCTCCTTCTCTTCACACTGTGCCCTCGTACTATCAAAATATCTGCAGTTCTCAGACTCTCAATCTGGTTTCACACTGGACTGCTGTGGCCCACTCCACCCTCCTCCCAGAATGTACTTCCCTTCCTTCTTGACCTGGATCACCCTTTGCACCTCGAGATTCCACAGAGGCATTACCTCTTCCAGGAAGTCTCTTCTGTACAATCTCCTTCAGGTGCAATTCACCTGTTATTCCATGATGCCCTGTGCATATTTCTATGAAAATAACTGTCACTGTCTCCTAATTGTATTTTTATTTGGTCTCTACCATCAGACTATGAATTTCTTGAAGGCCAAATCTCTGTCTTTTTCTCTGGGCTCCCCCTACTTATTACAGCTTTCTAGCACACAACAGATATAAAATAAATATTTTTTGAATGAAGGAGGTAATCTTACCATAGTTATATGTATATGTATAAAGCATATCTATAATATACTTACTGGAGGAAATTGAAAATTAAAGATGACTTTATTCACCTTTGAATCCCTAGCATTCTAGCAGAGTGCCTGACACACAACATGTGCCTAATAAGTGTTGAATTTTCATTGGTCTTAAATGGCCTAGATGGATTGATTTCGCTGCCTCAGTTCATTGGAAAATCATGCCAACCCTCTGCTCTCTTTTCCTATGCACGTTACTGAGTAGGTAAGTTGTCAGTCTGTCATTTGAGGATGTATATTGGGCAAAGCACTGTGAAAAGCTTAAAAGGTTTGGTCTTTGTTCTCTTGAGATTTTTACAATGTAAATACATACATAGATGCATATATAAGCTTTGTATCAGAGTCCATCACATGGACAAGACAGACAGGATCTTACTAGCCCTGTAAAATATTACACCACAGCCCCTGTGCTCCATGGATTCAGAGATAACATTGTTCCCATTTGTATATGGTGCTTTGCAATTCAAAAACTCTCTAAAATCCAATATCAAGAGCTAGGAAAAGAGTCAGAAAAAGACATCTCACTCTATGAGATAACTCGCTCTAATTTCCTCATTAGTGAACACGACATCGTCATAAAGAATATCTGCCAACAATCTGATATAAAAACGTACCTGCATCATGAAAAATAATTGCTGTTCAATTACTACTGAATTATAAAGCCGTCACACAGGTGCAATAATGCAAGAGCTTTGCAAGTATGGAAAACTGCTTAGTTTAGGTACTTACATGTGCTTGAATAAAGTCCTCAGAATAAAATTTGCCGAGCTTGAAGAAACAAATCAGAATCAAAGTGCCATTTATAATTATATAGTTTTAAATTTTCTCTTCTTTCTCCTGCATAAATTTTGAAAGGACAGGGATAATTTTTTAACTCTTGGGTCCAGGGAGTGAGAGAGAGATAAGTAGCTCTTCCTTTGCTTTTTACCTTCCCACCTCTCAAACTGGATCCACAGGGACAGTACTACCAAGATAGAAATCTAGCTATAACCACGGTTATTGCATCTTTTAAAATAGTTAAATCTTACTTATGCCCTGTGCAGTTTACATATATGAAAAGTAAAATTTATAGAAAGGCAATTCTATCACTACTGTGAAAAGGATATATTTCTCGTAAACTTCCAGGGTTTTCAGCAAGGGAAATTAGAATCAGAAAACTAGACAGCGCCTTAAGTATCATGTAATCCAAAGCCGTTGGTCACCATATAAGGAAACTGAGGTCCTGAGAAGATAAGTTTATTGTACAAATGTGTGTAGTGAGTAGGAGAACTGGGTCTAAAAGCATTTCTACAATATTATGGACTTCATTAAGCACAAACTTTACAGATCCAGGTCAATTTCTAATTTTCAAGATACTCAACCTTCAGAGCTCTAAGACAGATTTTTTACCCAATTACAATGCTATAGAAATAAAATTGGACTGGCAACAAAGGGGCATGAATTTTATTGCAGGACAGGCTGTTAATTAGTTAAGTTAGCTTAGGCAAATCACTTCACCTCTCAGACCTTCAGGTGTAAAACACTGTAAAACAAGGAGCTTGGCCAAAATGTCCTCTTCCGGATTTAAAATTGTATAATTTTGACATTAGGTGCTAGTTGATCTAAAATGATGAATTTTAAAAATTAGAGGCCACCAGTCCTACCCGTGTACCCACATCTCCAATCCTCCCTCACCCTACGGTAAGATGCCTTCCTTAAGCAAGCCATCATTCTTTCAAAACACATCTGTTAGTTTATGACCAAGCTCATATTCTAAGGGAATGATTGGTTTAAAAGTGGGTGCTTTAACATTCATCAACATTTTAAGTTTTCAAGGCCAGTACTATAGAGGTTAATGATTTCCTTCTACGTATCTTCCCTAAAATTGGTGCAGGCAAAAACCCCAAACTGAGGTGAGTGACAAGAAATTAGTTTTACCTTCACACTGATTAACATAGTATGTGATTCATCTGCTTACTTTTTTCTTTTAGTGAAGATATAATCTAGTGTTAAAATTAACAGCCAAATTGTTTAGTTTACTCCAAGAAATAAAAAAAGTGATTCAAAACATTAAAATTGGGCTTCCCTGGTGGCGCAGTGGTTGAGAGTCCGTCTGCCGATGCAGGGGACACGGGTTCGTGCCCCGGTCCGGGGAGATCCCACATGCCGCGGAGCGGCTGGGTCCGTGAGCCGTGGCCGCTGGGCCTGCGCGTCCGGAGCCTGTGCTCCGGCAACGCGAGAGGCCACAACAGTGAGAGGCCTGCGTACCGCAAAAAAAAAAAAAAAGCAACAAAACATTAAAATTAAAATCAAAATACGTGGATGGACCTAGAGACTGTCATACAGAGTGAAGTAAGTCAGAAAGAGAAAAACAACTATCGTATGTTAACGCATATATGTGGTATCTAAAAAAATGGTATAGATGATCTTATTTGCAAAGCAGGAATAGAGACACAGATGTAGAGAACAAATGTATGGATACCAAGGAGGAAAGCAGGGGGGTAGGATAAATTGGGAGATGGGGATTGACATATATACACTATTGATACTATGTATAAAATAGATAACTAATGAGAACTTACTGTAAAGTACAAGGAACTCTATTTAATGCTCTGTGGTGACCTAAATGGGAAGGAAATCCAAAGAAGAGGAGATATATGTATACGTATAGTTGATTCACATTTCTGTACAGTAGAAACTAACACAACATTGTAAAACAACTATACTCCAATAAAATTTTTTTAAATAAAATAAAATAAAAGGATATGGAGCGAGTAGAACAAATACAAAAATAAAATAACATAAAGGCTATTCAGCTATTTAAAAAAACCAAAATAGGGCTTCCCTGGTGGCGCAGTGGTTGAGAGTCCGCCTGCCGATTCAGAGGACACGGGTTTGTGCCCCGGTCCGGGAGGAGCCCACATGCCACGGAGCGGCTGGGCCCGTGAGCCATGGCCGCTGAGCCTGCGCATCCGGAGCCTGTGCTCCGCAACGGGAGAGGCCAGAACAGTGAGAGGCCAGCGTACCGCAAAAAAAAAAAAAAAAAATCAAAATAGATTACTGTTTTGTGATTAATTTCAAAACAACTAAAACAAATCCATTTTGTTACCTTCATAAAAACTTTAAGCTTTTCTGAAGGTTATTGTTCTGGGGTATGTTTAGCAGAGACTATGGTCTCCTATAGTCTTCTCTAGGTGTTTTTCAAAGGTATTACATAGCGCCCCATAAATTCTCATGAAATCCACATGGTATTCAGTGGAGGCGATTAAATAGTAACGTTTTAAGATGCTTTTGCCTTGGAATGTTTAACATCATTACAGAAAGTGTCATTGGGGTTGTTTCACTTCCACTCAAAGCAGGAAGTAACTCTTCCCACGTACACTCAAAGGGTTTTTGATTCACCTCTTTCATCACCGATTGGATATTCCACAGGTGCCTCAAATTCAATATGTCAAATGGTAAAGATGACTTCGCCCCAGCTCTGTTCCTTAGTGTTGAATAGCACCTCTATCCACTGCAACGTCTCTTCTAGGTCCTACTCATCATCCTTGATACTCTTACTTCTTTATACCACACATCCAATTAGTCCTAAGGACTCGGCCTCCAATTTCCTAGCAAATCCTAACATTTCTTTTTTCCATTCATTCTTTCCTAGATTACTACACTAGTACTTTGGGTAGTGGTGGTAGTAAAAGAAGTAGCTAGGAATTATTGAGTCTTGTCAATACCTCTTAATTTGTGCCCACACTTCTGATCATGAGTGGAAAAAAATGATTTCGTATGAAAGACTTTAGTCCTTTATACCCTGCTTTATAGTAGAAATTCATTCTATTTGACAGGTCCAACATATAAAAGAGGAATGACTTCAGGACTCAGTTAAATTTTCCATCTTATAAAGCCATTTATGATCTAGGTTTTTTCTTATCTCTTTAGCTTCCTCACTCTTTTCTCCCACACCCCTGGAGCTCCCCAACCCAGGCCTTTTGAATCTGCTTCTGCCTTGAACCATTAAAAACAACTTCTTTTGGTCCTTAAAGAGTAAAGTGCTCTGTATTATGGAGCGCGTGCCCTCTGTTAGGAAGAAGCCTCACCTTGTACATTTTCCCAGGGCTGAATTCTGTCCCTCTAAGGGATCCAAGCATGGGTATTGCTTCCATGGAAATCTTTCTGTAGACTTCTGAGGTCGGGAAACAGGCACTGCTACAGGCTCTGCTGTACTTTCTTCTTCCTCCACCATAGCATGTAACTCACTGGACTGTAGGTCTTGCTTAATTGTTGCTATTTCTCACTATGTGGTAAGCCCCATCCAGCCAAGGTTGCTATTTTGTCATCATGGGCTCCCCAGGGCCTGGCTGCTACTAGGTGCTCAACAAATACTGTTAGTACTCAGATAGGGTCCACTGGTGCATAATAATGCTGTTGTTTCCTTCACAATACCCTGAGAACATCTAATCCTAAACTAATCTTTCATTTATTCACTCAAGAAGTCAATTAGTCATTTATTCATTCAAAATGTTTTCATATAGAGGCATCAAGTGGCTTCTACCCAAGTATTAGAGTCAACATCCTGGTAGCAGATTTAAAAACAAAAAACAAACTGGGCTTCCCTGGTGGCGCAGTGGTTGAGAGTCCGCCTGCCGATGGAGGCGACACGGGTTCGTGCCCCGGTCCGGGAAGATCCCACGTGCCGCGGAGCGGCTGGGCCCGTGAGCCATGGCCGCTGAGCCTGCGCGTCCGGAGCCTGTGCTCCGCAACGGGAGAGGCCACAACAGTGAGAGGCCCGCATACCACACACACACACAAAAAACTAAATGAGAAACACTTCTTGTAGAGCTCTGTGCGAGTGAATGTTATTTGTGTCTGGGTATATCACAGCCACTCTCAGACACTAGACACAAACTGAAATAACATTCCAGGCACTGTTCTAGGCAGTGGGGTATAAAGATAAACGTGAAACCGCCCCTACTCTCAACACATGGTCAGTGAAGAAAATGCAAACTAATTGAAAATTATGTATTAAGAGAGATGTACACAATGTCTTAAGAACACAGAGAAGACTATCTTTGAGAAACAAAAACTTTGAAAAATTTGTTTTTACTGCAGTATAGTTGATTCACAATGTTGTGTCAGTTTCTGGTATACAGCAAACTGATTCAGTTATACATACAAATATTCTTTTTCATATTCTTTTCCATTATGGTTTATTATAGGATATTAAATATAGTTCCCTGTGCTATACAGTAGGACTTTGTTGTTTATCCATTTTATATAGAGTAGTTTGTGTCTGTTAATCCAAAACTCCTAATTTATCCTTCCCTCTTTTCCCCTTTGGTAACCATAAGTTTGTTTTCTGTGTCTGTGAATGTGTTTCTGTTTTGTAAATAAATTCATTTGTATCATATTTTAGATTCCACATATAAGTGATATCATATGGTATTTGTCTTTCTCTTTCTGACTTAACTTCACTTAGTATGATAATCTCTAGGTCCATCCATGTTGCTGCAAATGGCATTATTACATTCTTTTTTATGGCTGAGTAGTATTCCATTGTATATATATACCACATCTTTATTCATCTGTCTGTAAATGGACATTTAGTTTATTTCCATATCTTGGCTACTATAAACAGTGCTGCTATGAACATTGGGGTGCATGTATCTTTTCATATTAGAATTTTGTCTGGATATGTATTTTTTCTGCCCAGGAGTGAGACTGCTGGATCAGATGGTAGTTCTATTTTTAGTTTTTAAAGACACCTCCATACTGTTCTCCACAGTGGCTGCACTAATTTACATTCCCACCAGCAGTGTAGGAGGGTTCCCTTTTCTCCACACCCACTCCAGCATTTGTTATTTGTAGACATTTTAATGACGGCCAGAGAATCAAAAGAACTTTTACTGGGAGTGTGATACTTATGCTGGAGCTTAAAAAATGAAGAGGTTCCCTGAGTGAATGGAAAATGAAAGTATTCCAGGCAAAAGAGACAGCATGTGAAAAAGCATGAAGAGATAAAAGAGCATACCACAGCTGTGCAACTGTGAGTATGTGATCCCGCTCCGTGGCAGAACTGCAAGGGGAGATTCTTGTTACAAGTCAGGAACTTGATCATAAAGGACTCTGTGCCAGCAAAGAATTTGTAATGTGATTCCACAGTCTAAAGGAGTTGTTCTCAAACCTTAAGCAGAAGATCAAATTGATCAAATTCAGATTAAAAAAAATCTCCAGGGCCTTTATGGAGATTTAAATACAGAAGTGTTTTCCAATATCTTGGAATTGGAAACGATTTTAGGTGATATGTGGATTGAGCATTAAATAACATGGAATCCTGTGAAAAGTGGTTGCTTATGCATTATCTTCCAATCTTTTTTTATCACATGAAAGAAAAAGCATCTTATGACTGTAGGCTCTGGAGTCAGGTCACATAGGTTCAAGTCCCTGCTCTCCTATATATTAATTATCTTGAATAAGTTATTTACATTCTGTGCCTTAGTTTCCATTACTATAATAGAGGTTTCATAAAAATAGTATTTACCGCCTAAGATGGTTTCAAAGATAAGTGAATGAATGCTTAGAACAGAGCATGACCCAAAAAGCACTTAATAAATGTTAACTGTTATTTTTAATTAGCATTATAATATTTACTTTTACCTTCTATTTATGGCAAGTGATTCCATTTACGGTAATCATTTTAAATTTCCTTGTTAAACAGGCTTACTTTATTTTTGAAAGTAAATCATTTTAAATGACTATTAAGTAATTAGTATCAATATGGCAAAACTCAGGACAGTCAGAGGGGCAAGAGAGTACACAAACTGATGACAGTGATGTACAAATGACTGAGGTTTGACGTAGAAGGAGGCAATGTTGGAGCAGTGGTGCAAGGAGAAAGGTTAAGAGCTCAAGCTAACATAAAGTAGAAATGGTGAAGGAAAAACAAGGATTTGTGAAATATTTAACAGGTTGGATTGACAGCACTCCCTGCCCCCAAAGTCGAGGATAGTACCTGCCACATGGTAGGTACTCAATAAAAACTTTCTGGGAAAAGGTAGATAAGGAAGAAATAAAGAGTCGAAGACATAGTCTAGTTTGAATATTTGAGTCATGAACTAGAAAGTCGAGCAAGAGACCAAGGATCTGGAAAGAAGATAATGAGTTAAGCTTAGAATGGGACGAGTTTGCCTTTTCAGTAGAAATCTAGATGGAGAGGTCCATGCATTTACCAGGAACCCAGGAGAATGTCTCAGTTAAACATACAGAACTGAGAGCTATCGATTCCCTATTCTTAAGCTTGTCTTTCTCTTTCGTTCTTGTTCAAAGCAGGAAGAAAAACAGGGGCACTATGGGTGGTGTCTGTAGAAGTCAGGATTCTCCAGAGAAAGAGAACCAATAGGAAGTGCAAATATATAGTAAGAGTCTCATTTCAAGGAATTGGCTCACATGATTATGGAGATTTGTTGGGTCTAAAATCTGATCGAGGGGGCTGGCGGGCTGGAGACTCAGAAAAGATTTAGAGTTCGAGTCCATAGGTAGTCTGCTGGAAAATCTGGAAGAGCCGATGCTGCAGGTGAAGTTCAAAGGCAATCTGCTAGAGAATTCTTCTTCCTCCGGGGGAATTAGCCTTTTGCTCTACTCAGGTCTTCAGTTGACTGGATGAAGCAAGTTGCTTTCCTCAAAGTTACTGATTTAAATGTATTAATAAATCACATCCAAAAACATTGTCACACAAACATCCAGAATAATGTTTGACCAAATATCTGGGTACAGTGGCTCAGCCAAGTTGGCACAGAAGATTAACTACTACAGTGTACATGCTATAACTCATTCCCACCTTACTTACTTTATACAAATACACCTTCTATGTAGACTTCAACGCAACAGCAAGATTGATAATAATCATTGCACAGAAGAGGGAAAACCCCTTAGGAGTGCAATGGCCTTCATTCTTAGTTATCCTCAGAGAAAGGAGAATGATGGTACATTTTCTATGTTCTTGAGACTGTATGAGCAATGATTTGTGGGGGGCGGAAGTAAATCTCCTCCACACTTGACAGAAGGATCGAGGTATAGATATTATACAACTGCCGGAGCCTCTTTATAATAGAGGAGTAGGGGTTAACACAGAATGTCGTTTCCCAAAACGAATCCATAGCCCAATGTGTACATTTCCAGTTCCACTTTACAACCAGACGACGAAGCACAAATTGCCCTCCAAGTCTTTGATGCACAGTTTTTAATAGTTAAATTATAGTAAGACCAACCCCCATGTTCTTGACATTGTTTTCAAATCAGCTACGAAACCTCATAGTCAATGGAATTAAATGGAATCGATAGGCCTAAAAGAACAAATATCTTCCACTGACCTTTGTGCATAACATTTACGGAGAATTATTGAGCTAGAAAAATCTTCCCTTAAAAACACTTACTAAGGGACTTCCCTGGTGGCGCAGTGGTTAAGAATCCGCCTGCCAATGCAGGGACACGGGTTTGAGCCCTTGTCCAGGATCCCACATACCGCAGAGCAACTAAGCCCGTGTACCACAACTAATGAGCCTGCACTCTAGAGCCCACGAGCCATAACTACTGAAGCCCGTCTCCCTAGAGTCCGTGCTCCGCCACAAGAGAAGCCACTGCAGTGAGAAGCCCGCGCACCGCAACAAAGAGTAGTCACCGCTCTCTGCAACTAGAGAGAAAGCCCATGCACAGCAACAAAGACCCAATGCAGCCAAAATAAACAAATAAATAAATAAATCTATTTGAAAAACATTGTCTAAAGAAAAACAACATTTATTAAGTGTTTAGAGGACCTATGAAAAGTTATCCTGTAAGTACATATAAAATTTGAAAGTATTACAGCAACACGCTGTAAAATCATTTTGGAAGACACTACGGTTTTCTCAAAATTCATAATCAACTTGGAGATATTTTATAGAAATGCTTTTTAATCCTGCATTGTTAAAAATAGCCTCCTTAAAAGCAAGGCTTGGGCTTCCCTGGTGGCGCAGCGGTTGAGAGTCCGCCTGCCGATGCAGGGGACGTGGGTTCGTGCCCCGGACCAGGAAGATCCCACACGGAGCGGCTGGGCCCATGAGCCACGGCTGCTGAGCCTGCGCATCCAGAGCCTGTGCTTCGCAACGGGAGAGGCCACAACAGTGAGAGGCCCGCGTACCGCAAAAAAAAAAAAAAAAAAAAAAAAAAAAAAAAGCAGGGCTTACATTTCTGGTATGTTCCCAAGGCAACCCTTATGGGATCAGAAGCATTCAGGTTCTGGGTGCTCAGTAAAAGTCATGGGTAGTCATGAGGTCATCAAATAAGCTTCTGACTAATTTTTTCTAATAAATAAGATACATATTTCAATGCCTACAAGTATGGTCAACATCATTACCCCATATGTTGACATGACTTTTGTCTTTCCAATGAAAAATTCTAGTGATAAGTATAGTTTTTACATTCCAAAAATAATACAGGCTTTTTAATTATAAAAAATGCCTGAAATTTGCATTGTAATTTGACATTATATATCAAGATGTCTAAAAACTTTCCCACACTTTAACCCAGTAATATTGTTTCTGAAAAACTAGCCTAAAGATATAATCTGGGAATGGGAAGCTTTAAGCACAAATATTCATTAAAGTATTGCTGATAAAGTTGTCTTTTCTTTTAAATGTGGTTTCATGGTCCAAAGTTAAAGAAAGACTGACTTATAACTGATCTGAGACAAATGTAACTAACCCAAAATGGAGGAATAGTTAAGTGAGCCATGTATCTATCTATTAAAGCAACCACAAAAATTCATGTTTATAAAAAGTTCACAATGGCATGTTAAAGTGCTTATAACATTACTTACAAAAGGAGTAGAAAACATATTATACAGTAATTTTATACAATTTAAATATTTAAAGCCTACTAATAAAAACTAGCCATGAGGGGACAACATCAAAAGAAATGCTTCAAAAACATTCAGTTTGTTTTTTTCTTCTATTTTGAGACATTTTCCAGATTGTATCTAATGTGCATACCTGTTTCTATAATGGAGGGAAAATATCACTTTATTAAGGATGGCACGGAGTGGGAGGGGCAGAGAACAAGCCCGAGGGTGTTGGGGGTAGGATAGGGTTGCATAAAGCTAAAGTATGCCTAAGTTCTCACTTAAGGGCCCATGTGTGTTAATAAAGGTGGTATGCAGTATATCCTGCCAAGTGTTATTCTCAAGTGAAGTTGGAACTTGTCCTTTAAGCTCATTCTGAGCTTGGTATTGAGAAATACCAATAAGAAAGAGGTGCTTTGCTATTGTTTCAACACTACTCAGCAAATACTGTTGCTGTCCCGGAATAACCACCCTCACACGACAGGTCCCCACCACGTGTGTCACGTTCTTGGGCAAGGATGCACAGAAGTCAAACACAATCATCACCAGGCCCCAGGAAGAGGCGGTGCTGCCCTGCTTGGGAAATCACACTGCAGGAGACCTTTGTCAGATACTGGCTAAATATATCAGCCAGTGGCTGGGGACCAACTTTCCCTTCCATTTGCAGCAAATAAAAACAAAGTATCACTGAAGACTCTTTGTAAGTCACAGAAACCTAATGGGGATAAGTTAAACCAAAATTGATTGGAAATTGAGTCCTTTATAGAAGGAAAAACTAATCATGTGTCCTTAAAGGATAAGGACCATGGTGGCACTGAGTTCTCCATCAGGGCCACGTGGGCG
This sequence comes from Phocoena phocoena, assembly GCF_963924675.1. Taxonomy (NCBI): domain Eukaryota; kingdom Metazoa; phylum Chordata; class Mammalia; order Artiodactyla; family Phocoenidae; genus Phocoena; species Phocoena phocoena. The sequence continues at coordinate 89,675,340 of NC_089229.1, forward strand.
ATCCCTTTTTGGTAAGGCCATCTGACTCAGCTTCTACCATTTCTAATCTTGTCATTCCACTTATGATAAAAATTCCTGTGGAGAAACAGCAAAAGTACTATCTTAGACCATGTGCTGATCCCCTTGGCCAGAAGAAAGCCCCACCAAGATCTCAAGTATAGATGGATGTCATTCCCCAAAGTTAGGATGACTACAGGTTGGGGTTTGCCCTAGACCATCCCAGTGTGTATCTGTTTTTTAGGAATAACTATAAGTAGCATCACTTTCACTCACAAACGTGTCCAAGTTTCGATAATAAATTGCATGATCACTCTATACAAAGGAAAAACAGGGCATTGTTACCAAAGGGGGGAGAAGTGATGCTGAATGGATGAAAATAGCCGCCATTATGAGACTCTTAGAAGAGGTCAACACAAAGTGTTTTGCACCCAATCTCTCAGGTTAAAGATAAGAATTAGCATCAAAAGCTTTTATCAGTCTTTTGCTTTCGACTCCAACATGAAAATAACATTCCTATACTCCCCCCCTATGTTTTGAATTATTATGACTTTGACCCAGTAATTCCATTCCGTTGTCCTTGCTGCTAAACACCTAACTGTTAAAATGTTCCCTTTTACGGCTGCTTTTTTTTTTATTTTAGTATATATTTTTTATAATATTGTGTTTCAGGTGTACAGCAAAGTTATTCAGTTATACATATATATTTTTACAGATTCTTTTCCATTATAGGTTATTACAAGCTATTGAATATAGCTGTGCTATACAGCAAAACCTTGCTGTTTATTTTATATATAGTAGTGTGTATCTGTTAATCCTAAGCTCCTAATTTATCCCTTTGGTAAATTTATCTCTTATTTCCCCTTTGGTAACCATAAGTTTGTTCCTATGTGAGTGTATTTCTGTTTTGTGAATAAATTCATTTGTATTATTTTTTTAGATTCCACATATAAGTGATATCATATAATTGTCTTTCTCTGACTTGGGCAGAAGATCTAAATAGACATTTTCCCAAAGAAGACATACAGATAGCCAAAACGCACATGAAAAGATGTTCAACACTGCTAATTATTAGAGAACTGCAAATCAAAACTACAATGAGCTATCACCTCACACTGGTCAGAATGACCATCACCAAAAAGTCTACAAATATTAAATGCTGGAGAGGGTATGAGGAAAAGGAACTGCTACACTGTTGGTGGGAATGAAAATTGGTGCAGCCACTATGGAAAACAATATGGGTTCCTTAAAAAAGTAAAATAGAGTTACCATATGATCCAGCAACCCCACTCCTTGGTGTATGTTCAGAAATGACAAAAACCCTATTTGAAAAGATACCTGCATCCCAATGTTCATGGAAGCACTATTTACAATAGACAAGACACGGAAGCAACCTAAGTGTCCATCGACAGATGAATGGATAAAGAAGATGTGGTATATATAATATATACACAATGGAAATTAGTCAGTCATAAAAAAAGAATGAATTATCATACGGCTGCTTTTTCAGCTTAATTTGTGCTCTTCTGCTTTCCGAAACAGAATGTTAACATCCCTTCACCCAGCTGAAGGGTCAGGGTGATACCAGATCCAATATTGCCCAAAGCATGTGCGGGATAGTTGCTGTACCCCTGTTGCTGACTAATAAAGAGTCAAATAGTGCCTTTCACTCTGATTTCCTCCGAGAGGCTGTTCTACAAGCCTGGGGTCAACTTAAAGGAAGACGGGTTTTGTTTAATATTTTCTCTTTTCATTAGTGCACTTAAATTACTTTCTTGCAAACTCTGCTTGTTACCTAAATGTACTAGCACTTTTGTTACCTAATTAGCTTTCTTATCAGAATTCCAACCAAAAATAACAAGAAATTTAATAATGATAAGATATCCTGCCCCCTCAAAACAGATTTCCTTTCACGCTTTATCTCTTGATACTGTTCTGGCTTGTTTAATTAAAGTATCAGAAATTATTAGACTCAAATTATTTCTTGATCTAGTGCTCAAATTCTCCTGAAAAACTGCTTCTTCTGCCTCCGTATTTAAACTTTATCAGTGTGAGGCAGATGAGTTTCCACACGTATGCAACTGGATTCATGTAATTCAATATAAATTTGGAGGAAGAGCCTAATTTAGCCTCTAAGTAATTAGACGAACAAATCAGATTTGGCTACACTGAGCTACCATGGTTTAAATACTCATGTCTCTTTTCTTGTGCTCTTTGATCATCAAAATGACCAACACTAACGTGCAAAAAAAACGTATGAAACTTAGCATGGAGTTGTGAAATTCAAAGCAAAGATCTTATTTATTTTTTCATTAGAGGAGTGGGGGAAAAATCACCAAGTTCAAACCACGAGCATAAGTAGTCTTCAAGGAGGGTAGTCATGTCTGTTACAGGCTTTAAAAACACCGATGAGAAAGTACCCTTAAATCACAGCATTGAGAAGGAGAAAACTATAAGACATATTGGTTATTTGTCTTCATCATACTCTGTGAAAAAATTTCAAGTTGGAACCTGTTTGCTTCTGGTGGAGCTGTGTGAGAGGTTCACTTTCTTTGAAGTCGTCTGCAATATGATCCCCTTTTGCACCGTCAAGCTTGGCTATCACAATTACCAGGCCGCCATTTTGAACTTGTGTTTTATTGGAACGTCAATCCTTACCCCGGTGTTTGCAGGATGGCTTGCTGATGTATGTCTAGGAAGAAACAAACTGGTACAGGTTTGCTTATTTCTGCATTTTCTAGGTGAGTGTCCACTTCTGACTGGATTGTTTTACAACTTATTTTAGTGGATTTTTATTAGAACGTTTGATTTATGCTATACCCGCTCTGGTTTTAGCATAAGATGTAATAAATGAGCTAAGAATGTTGCTTCAATTTAGTTTATTCTCTGTATTATTTGAGGGATACTACTAAGTGTGTGTGTGTGTGTGTGTGTGTGTGTTAGAGGATGCTTTGATACTTTTATCATTGCACTGATTATATTTTATAATTATCTCTTCAAATGTCTGTTTTCTATACTCTGCAGAATTCCCTCCTTTCTCCCCTTCCTACCACAAGCCAAAATTTGTGACAAATTCTATGTGAAATATGAAGTTCATTTGCTTCACAACTAAAGTGAAGTGTGCTAAAAAGTTGTTCTGAAGTACATGTAGAAACGTTTTCATCAAAAGGTGGTCTTTTAATTAGTCATATAATAATTAAGATTGCACTTGAAGACATGATTTCCATATTATGAAGTATGGCTACATGCTAAAAAATGAATGAATTTAACGCTACACTGTGCTTCTTTACATAACAAAAAAGAAATAGATCTACAAAAGTTTGGGAGTGACGTGATTGCAAGCAATGTTGGGGAAATATCAAATTTGTTTGATATGGAATAGAGATCAAGTTGATGAACAGTCTAGAAATTTAGGCTGGGAAGTTCAGGTTGCTCTTCTAGACAAGAAGGAGTTACTGAAGATACGAACACATTTGTGAAATGCTTCAATAAACAGGACTGACAATCACAGTGAGAGGTTAGAGAGAGAACAGAAAATCTCAGGATGTTGGTCTAGGTGATGGAGAACTGTCAATCCAGGAAAGAACATAAAACCGTAAAAACTCGTCAACTATGTAAGGTCACAAATATGATGGAAGGACAGAAATTAACTCCAAGTTCTGAGTTGAGGAACTTAGGTAGGCAGTTCATCAAAACTGACCAGTGCAGCAGAAAGGCAGTTTTGGGGGACGGGGGAAGTGAATGAGGAAGTGATGGGTATCAGCCCCTCAACCTACACACAATTCCAATCAGATGGTAAAGTACCATTCACTGAATCGATCAGAGCATGATTCAAACTTGTAAGCTTCTTCATTGTTTCAGTTCCATGAAATAAAAACTAAGTCACTGCATGGCAAATATTTGTTCACCATTCCATAAGTGTTTCTCATTGACTACTCTGTGCTAGACATTGTTCCAGGATCTGGAACCCAACACAGGAGAAAGCAGTCTCTTTTCTTATGAAGTTGACTTTCTGATGTGGGGAGAGGGAAAATCAAGTAATAAATAGCTATCATGTTGGGTGGTAATGTGTGATAATGAAAAAAAAGCTGGGGAAGGGGACAGGATGGACTAGAGAGTGACAAGGTGGCTCTTCTGTGTCAGGGAATGTTTTCTGATGAGAAGACATTTAAGCATGATTTACTCTTCTTCACTTGGTAGCAAGCCATGTCAGTAGCATTAGGTAACTTCTTGTTTAACGTGGTGATTCCCATCAGTCTAAATTCCTGTGTGAGTCATCAGACTAGGACTGAAGTCCCAACTTAGAATTTGGCAAACAGAAGGCAAGTCAATTCCATGACCATTCAGTTTCCTACTCAAAGTTGTTTCCTGGTGTCCCCCACTCATGGATGTCATAAAATTCCAACCAGTCACCAAGTATCAGAGGTTCCATCAAAAAATGTGTCTTCTGTCTGTATTGCTACAACCTTAGCTCAAAAATGCAGCCTTCATCTTCTTGACCATTACAGTGGCCTGCTTACTGGCTGTCAGTCATCAGTGTGACCCCAATGCTGTTTCTACCAAAAAACACTGACTTCCTAAAAGAATAAATCTATACATTGGCTCTATTATCTAAAATGTAAAAGCCAATTTTATAAGAACCTTTAGAAGCTGTCCCAAATTTACCTCTCCAAACTGCTGTCTCAGTACACGACCCCAATCAGGCGGAACTTCTCCTCACGGGCTTCCCTACTTTTCTAATGTTACATCTGCTCTTTTCTCTGCCTGAAATTGTCATTTTCCTTTATCTTTCCATCCCATATCCGAGACATGAAAACTCCTGGCCCTTCCTTCAAGATTCAGGTAGTGGGAGGCTTCCAGGAAGATGGCGGAAGAGTAAAACGCGGAGATCACCTTCCTGCCCACAGATACACCAGAAATACATCTACACGTGGAACTACTCCTACAGAACACCTACTGAACGCTGGCAGAAGCCCTCAGGCCTCCCAAAAGGCAAGAAACCCCCCACGTACCTGGGTAGGGCAAAAGAAAAAAGAAAAAACAGAGACAAAAGAATAGGGACAGGACCTGCACCAGTGGGAGGGAGCCGTGAAGGAGGAAAGGTTTCCATACACTAGGAAGCCCCTTCACGGGCGGAGACTGTGAGCCGCGGAGGAGAGCACAGCAACAGGGGTGCGGAGGGGAAAGCGGAGAGATTCCCGCACAGAGGATCATGGCCGACCGGCACTCGCCAGCCCGAGAGACTTGCCTGCTCACCCGCCGGAGCAGGCGGGGCTGGGAGCTGAGGCTCGGGCTTTGGTCGGAGGACCGGCGTTGGCGGCATGAACACAGCCTGCAGGGTATTAGTGCGCCACGGCTAGCCGGGAGGGAGTCCGGGGAAAAGTCTGGACCTGCCGAAGAGGCAAGAGACTTTTTCTTCCCTCTTTGTTTCCTGGTGCGCGAGGAGAGGGGATTAAGAGCGCTGCTTAAAGGAGCTCCAGAGACAGGCACGAGCCGCGGCTAAAAGCGCGGACCCCAGAGACGGGCATGAGACGCTAAGGCTGCTGCCGCCACCAAGAAGACTGTGTGCGAGCACAGGTCACTATCCACACCCTCCTTCCGGGGAGCCTGTGCAGCCCGCCACTGCCAGGGTCCTGGGATCCAGGGACAACTCCCCCGGGAGAACGCATGGCGCGCCTCAGACTGGTGCAACGTCACGCCGGCCTCTGCTCCTTTAACCCCGTCCTGTCTGAGCGAAGAACAGACGCCCTCTGGTGACCTACATGCAGAGGCGGGGCCAAATCCAAAGCTGAGCCCCTGGGAGCTGTGAGAACAAAGAAGAGAAAGGGAAATCTCTCCCAACAGCCTCAGGAGCAGCGGATTAAAGCTCCACAATCAACTTGATGTACCCTGCATCTGTGGAATACCTGAATAGACAACGAATCATCCCAAATTGAGGAGGTGGACTTGAGAACAAGATTTATGATTTTTTCCCCTTGTGTATGTATGTGTATGCTTCTATGTGAGATTTTGTCTGTATAGCTTTGCTTCCACCATTTGTCCTAGGGTTCTATCCGTCCGTTTTTTTTGTTTTGTTTTTTAAATTTTTTTCTCTTAATAATTATTTTTTTATTTTAATAACTTTATTATATTTTATCTTACTTTATTTTATTTTACATTATCTCCTTTCTTTTTTTCCTTCCTTCCCTCCTTCCTTCCTCCCTCCCTCCCTTCTTTCTTCCTTTCTTTCTTTCTCTCTTTCTACTTCTACTAATTCTTTCTTTCTACTTTTTCTCCCTTTTATTCTGAGCCGTGTAGATGAAAGGCTCTTGGTGCAGCAGCCAGGAGTCAGTGCTGGGCCTCTGAGGAGGGAGAGCCAACTTCAGGACACTGGTCCACAAGAGACCTCCCAGCTCCACATAATATCAAATGGTGAAAATCTCCCAGAGATCTCCATCTCAACACCAGCACCCAGCTTCACTCAATGACCAGCACTCCACCCATTAGCAGAGAGGCTGCCTAAAATCGTAACAAGTCCACAGACACCCCAAAACACACCACCAGACGTGGACCTGCCCACCAGAAAGACAAGATCCAGCCTCATCCACCAGAACACAGGCACTAACTAGTCCCCTCCACCAGGAAGCCTACAAACCCACTGAACCAACCTTAGCCACTGGGGACAGACACGAAAAACAACAGGAACTACGAATCTGCAGCCTGCAAAAAGGAGACCCCAAACACAGTAAGATAAGCAAAATGAGAAGACAGAAAAACAGCAGATGAAGGAGCAAGATAAAAACCCACCAGACCTAACAAATGAAGAGGAAATAGGCAGTCTACCTGAAAAAGAATTCAGAATAATGATAGTAAAGATGATCCAAAATCTTGGAAATTGAATAGACAAAATGCAAGAAATATTTCACAAGGACCTAGAAGAACTAAAGATGAAACAAACAATGATGAACAACACAATAAATGAAATTAAAAATACTCTAGATGGGATCAGTAGCAGAATAACTGAGGCAGAAGAATGGATAAGTGACCTGGAAGATAAAATAGTGGAAATAACTACTGCAGAGCAGAATAAAGAACAAAGAATGAAATGCCAATAAAATGGACAACCTGGAAGAAATGGACAAATTCTTAGAAATGCACAACCTGCCAAGACTGAATCAGGAAGAAATAGAAAATATGAACAGATCAATCACAAGCACTGAAATTGAAACTGTGATTAAAAATCTTCCAACAAACAAAAGCCCAGGACCACATGGCTTCACAGGCGAATTCTATCAAACATTTAGAGAAGAGTTAACACCTATCCTTCTCAAAATCTTCCAAAATATAGCAGAGGGAGGAACACTCCCAAACTAATTCTACGAGGCCACCATCACCTTCATACCCAAACCAGACAAGGATGTCACAAAGAAAGAAAACTACAGGCCAATATCACTGATGAACATAGATGCAAAAATCCTCAACAAAATACTAGCAAGCAGAATCCAACAGCACATTAAATGGATCATAAACTATGACCAGTGGGGTTTATTCCAGGAATGCAAGGATTCTTCAATATATGCAAATCAATCAATGTGATACACCATATTAACAAATTGAAGGAGAAAAAACATATGATCATCTCAATAGATGCAGAGAAAGCTTTCGACAAAATTCAACACCCATTTATGATAAAAACCCTGTAGAAAGTAGGCATAGAGAGAACTTTCCTTCAACATAATAAAGGCCATATATGACAAACCCACAGCCAACATTGTCCTCAATGGTGAAAAACTGAAAGCATTTCCACTAAGATAAGGAACAACACGAGGTTGCCCACTCTCACCACTCTTATTCAATATAGTTTTGGAAGTTTTAGCCACAGCAATCAGAGAAGAAAAGGAAATAAAAGGTATCCAAATCGGAAAAGAAGAAGTAAAGCTGTCACTGTTTGCAGATGACATGATACTATACATAGAGAATCCTAAAGATGCTACCAGAAAACTACTAGAGCTAATCAATGAATTTGGTAAAGTAGCAGGATACAAAATTAATGCACAGAAATCTCTTGCATTCCTATACACTAATGATGAAAAATATGAAAGAGAAATTAAGGAAACACTCCCATTTACCATGGTGACAAAAAGAATAAAATACCTAAGAAGAAACCTACCTAAGGAGACAAAAGACCTGTATGTAGAAAACTATGACACTGATGAAAGAAATTAAAGATGATACAAATAGATGGAGAGATATACCATGTTCTTGGATTGGAAGAATCAACATTGTGAAAATGACTACTACCCAAAGCAATCTACAGATTCAATGCAATCCCTATCAAACTACCACTGGCATTTTTCACAGAACTAGAACAAAAACTTTCACAATTTGTATGGAAACGAAAAAGACCCTGAATAGCCAAAGCAATCTTGAGAATGAAAAACGGAGCTGGAGGAATCAGGTTCCTTGACTTCAGACTATACTACAAAGCTACAGTAATCAAGACAGTATGGTACTGGCACAAAAACAGAAAGATAGATCAATGGAACAGGATAGAAAGCCCAGAGATAAACCCACGCACTTATGGTCACCTTATCTTTGATAAAGGAGGCAGGAATGTACAGTGGAGAAAGGACAGCCTCTTCAATAAATGGTGCTGGGAAAACTGGACAGGTACATGTAAAAGTATGAGATTAGATCACTCCCTAACACCATACACAAAAATAAGCTCAAAATGGATTAAATACCTATATGTAAGGCCAGAAACTATCAAACTCTTAGAGGAAAACATAGGCAGAACACTCTATGACATAAATCACAGCAAGATCCTTTTTGACCCACCTCCTAGAGAAATGGAAATAAAAACAAAAATAAACAAATGGGACCTAATGAAACTTCAAAGCTTTTGCACAGCAAAGGAAACCATAAACAAGACAAAAAGACAACCCTCAGAATGGGAGAAAATATTTGCAAATGAAGCAACTGACAAAGGATTCATCTTCAAAATTTATAAGCAGCTCATGCAGCTCAATAACAAAAAACCAAACAACCCAATCCAAAAATGGGCAGAAGACCTAAATAGACATTTCTCCAAAGAAGATATACAGACTGCCAACAAACATATGGAAGAATGCTCAACATCATTAACCATTAGAGAAATGCAAATCAAAACTACAATGAGATATCATCTCACACCAGTCAGAATGGCCATCATCAAAAAATCTAGAAACAATAAATGCTGGAGAGGGTGTGGAGAAAAGGGAACCCTCTTGCACTGCTGGTGGGAATGTAAATTGATACAGCCACTGTGGAGAACAGTATGGAGGTTCCTTAAAAAACTACAAATAGGGCTTCCCTGGTGGCGCAGTGGTTGAGAGTCCGCCTGCCGATGCAGGGGATACGGGTTCGTGCCCCGGTCCGGGAGGATCCCACATGCCGCGGAGCGGCTGAGCCTGTGAGCCATGGCCGCTGAGCGTGAGTGTCTGGAGCCTGTGCTCCGCAGCGTGAGAGGCCACAGCAGTGAGAGGCCCACATACCGCAAAAAAAAAAAAAAAAAAAAAAAAAACTACAAATAGAACTACCATATGACCCAGCAATCCCACTACTGGACATATACCCTGAGAAAACCATAATTCAAAAAGAGTCATGTACCAAAATGTTCATTGCAGCTCTATTTACAATAGCCTGGAGATGGAAACAACCTAAGTGCCCATCATCGGATGAATGGATAAAGAAGATGTGGCACATATATACAATGGAATATTACTCAGCCATAAAAAGAAACGAAATTGAGCTATTTGTAATGAGGTGGATAGACCTACAGTCTGTCATACAGAGTGAAGTAAGTCAGAAAGAGAAAGACAAATACCGTATGCTAACACATACATATGGAATTTAAGAAAAAAAAATGTCATGAAGAACCTAGGGGTAAGACAGGAATAAAGACACAGACCTACTAGAGAATGGACTTGAGGATATGGGGAGGGGGTAGGGTGAGCTGTGACAAAGCGAGAGAGAGGCATGGACATATATACACTACCAAACGTAAGGTAGATAGCTAGTGGGAAGCAGCCGCATAGCACAAGGAGATCAGCTCGGTGCTTTGTGACCGCCTGGAGGGGTGGGATGGGGAGGGTGGGACGGAAGGAGACGCAAGAGCGAAGAGATATGGGAACATATGTATATGTATAGCTGATTCACTTTGTTATAAAACAGAAACTAACACACCATTGTAAAGCAATTATACTCCAATAAAGACGTAAAAAAAAAAAAAAAACAAGATTCATGTAGTGTTCGTTGCCAGCTCCTCTGTGCTCAGCCACACTCTGATCATACCCAAGTGATTGCATTTGCCCCATTATAATTGTCCACCTGCATGTGTGCCTTCTCCGATGGATGCATTCGCTCCTGATGGGAGGAACCAGCAGACCCCCACCACCTAGCAAGAGATACGACACATCACGGTGCTTTATACAGAGCTACCAAGTACAGGTGTGCGGACTGCGCACTGCACAATAGCACACATCAACAAGGAATCTTCTTATCTCATATGTCAATGACTTGTATTTTTATTACATCAATTTTACAGTAGATAGAAATAAAGTTTTGACCTATTGCAATCAGTGTATTATGACATTTTTCAAAAGATGGAAGTAAAGTGCCTTTCAAATTTACACAAAGGTACCACTAAAAGAATTTGTCTTTAAATAGATGGCTGCTGCAAGAAGCAGTTCTTCTGTCCATCCTCTTTGGATAACCTTAGCCTAGCCAGGCCTCACGTGACACTTCCAGAGATAAAAACTGAGTGGCAGAGAGAGAGAGAGAGAAGTTAGCTGAACATCTGGCTCACCTTAACAGGAAACATTTCAAACTCAGTAAAGGGCCCACCCGCATGGTAAATCAGTCTGTTACCAAACAACTATTAAGGGCATGCATTCTTCACATTGCAAAAGCCACTGTATGGGAGATGGAAACGTTAGGCCCAATTTTTGCCTTTAATACCCTTATAGTCTAATTGAGAAAACTAACCACATAAAATGACTATATAAAAATTTATACCAAAAAGTGTGAATGCCAAGTTAATAAAACGGAGTTGAAAACTAACATGGAGAAGCCATTTTTCCCTAATCAAATTGACCCCCCGAAAAAACTGATTTGATCATGTGATAACAGGAATTTCAAGAAGACGGAGATCACAACTGGGTTACTCCGTAACACTGGGTCACTTAGCCTCAACAAACCTGTTTCTTTTTCTTTTTTTTTGAAAAATCAGAATTAAAAAAAAAAAATCTGTCCTCTGTCATCACAAAGTTTTTCCAAGATCAAACAATGTAGTACACAGAAATGTTTTGCAAACTATAAATAGCTTAGCAAAAGTATGGAATTGAGTGGTAATTATTAGACAAGGAAAGTCTTCAAGTTTGGTCCCTGCAAGATGGAAGTGAGAAGTCAGCTTAACCTTCTTTTTGTTGGTTTGTTTTTGGGTTTGATTGAAGTCTGGTTGATTTACAATGTCGTGTTAGTTTCAGGTGTACAGCAAAGTGATTTCAACCTTCCTTTGTCATTCTCTCCTCCCTCCTTCCCACCTGTACTGCATTGCTCACCTCACACCCGTCCCCAGCCTTCTCACCTATGTGTGTGGCAAAGGAGTCTCCACGCCACTGCAGGAGAAATAAAAGGGATTTAAAAGGAAAAAGCGAAGTAGAAAAGGAAAAGAGAGGCTACGTTCTGCTCTAACTACAATAACGTTCTTCTTAAAACGTTCTCTTTAACAGGCTTCCGAGATGTCTGAGATCATCGCGGTTTCTCGCACTCTGTTGATTAAGAACAAATAACCCTTGTGAATGGTGGTTTTTCTCTGGGGGTGGGACTGCAAACATCTTTAGTGTCTCACATCAGGTATTTCTGAATTGTTTTAACTTTGTTAAAATGGACACGATTTGCTTGTCTGTTCTCTGAGAGATAGTTCAAGTCTGAGGGGAAAAAAACTAGGCCTTTGGATTCATTAAAAACATATACTGAGGGAAATATTTACATTTAGGAAAATCGTATTACCTCCAGAATTGCCATGATTAATATTTTAATAAGACAATTGCATAACGAGGCAACGTTCAGAGGAAAAACCTTATTTCTGATGTGATTTGGTGAGTCAGTGGTCTATACATATTTATTCCTTTTTTTTTTTTTTCTCTGTCTGTAGGCTCTGCTTTATTATCTGTGGCTGCTTTTCCCTTGGAGGGTTTCTACATGGGCACTCACCGTATGATTAACAACACACCAAAAAAGGAACAGACCAGGCTGTTTCACGTAGCACTGGTGGCCATCTGCCTCGGCACAGGAGGAATAAGGACCATTGTCTGTCCACTGGGCGCTTACAGCCTTCAGGAGTATGGATCCCAGAAACAAATGTCCTTTTTTAACTGGTAAGTAGCACTGGCTAGGAGAGAAAACAGGCATTCTCGGGAACAGACATTTCTCTCGCTTTGGGCATTTCTTGTTGCTTGCTCTCTGGTCCTGTTTTGATGATGGTTGTTCAGCCTTTGTCATTGATTGGGCTGGGTGACAAGGGGACAATACCTTTAACAATGACTCAGCCAGTAGTCTGGGAGCCTATGAGTCAGGTATAGACCAAAACAGTTTACCAGCACCTTCTTGAAGCACACTGATGACTTTATCCTTCAAGTAAACAAGTGTGAGATGGCATGTCCTACTGAACAGAATGTGGCTTTGGAGCCAAACAGGCCTTGGTGGAAATCTCAATTCTACTTCACACAGTTGCCTGACCTTGGTCAAGTCATTTCTTCTCTGAGTTTAACCATTTCTGAAGGGTTATAATAATACCTCTTCCTGCGTTTTATTAGAGGTAATAATATGTGTATTACTGGCATAGAATGTGGCACATAGTGGTAATCAATAAGCAGGAGATATTATTAGTTACGTCTACATTGTAATAGACTAACACGGCAGAGATTATAAATTCAGAAAGATGAAAAGGATGGAAGAAGTATTTTACAATTCATTAAAACATCAACCAGCATCTCTATTTAACATCCACTTCACCCCCAGCACCTGAAAGAATTTGTATTCCATGGAAATCAAACTACATTTCTATACATCTTTGTCTCTCTTAGTGAGTTCTTGTACAGTTTTATGTGTTTTCAAGGAACCAATTTTTATTATCAAATGCAAATTCAAGGAAAAATTGAGATTTTGATCTCAAGGTAGAGTATTTCAGCATTTAGTAGAGAATTCTGTTGTTCTTATTGGCATTCACCAGTTGATGTCAAATATATTGGAGATATATTGTCTTTTGCTTCCTCTTCTCTGTGAAATGGGTTAGTATCATTTTTCTAAAATATTTTGCCATTCCATCAATGTTAGCGATGGATAAAAGCAATGCACAGACAGCATCAGACAAAATGTTTAAAGAAAATTCATATTAAAAGCATTAAATGAAAAAAATTTAGAATAAATATTATCTAGGTATACATATAGCTATCTAAGACAGTTCCTTTTTCTTTGTTTTTCTTTCTGCTTTCTTTTGTTTCCTTCTTTCTTTCCTTCTTTCCCCCCCATCCTCCGACAATATTACAAAGCACTCAGGCCTATTTTGGATTAAGTCCAAACGTCAGAGAATAATGCAGTTTTACCAAAGGTGGAAGGGACTTTTTACTTCCTTACAGCAAATTCTGCCTCCTTGACCTGCCCAAAGGAGAAAGAAAAATCCTTCTTTTTTATTCTATTCGGAGGTTTTAATCCTTAATTAGCAACATCATTTTGATTAAATAAGACTCTGGAGGATTAAGACTAAAGAGCAATCAGTTGTTCTGAAAGATAGCTCTGGAGAATTTATTGTACTGTCGTCTTAGTCATTCAGAGTTGTGTTTAATCAAAGTGACATTTCTCAGTGTTGATTACAAAGGAGACATTATATGAATGAAATATTTCCTTGGGGAAACGGAGGGAACACCCAATGGGTTCGTGCTTTAGGACATTGGAAAGGCAGGGATGAGGAATGAGGTGAAAATGAATTTCTGTAGCCAGGCCAAATTTAGGATGAACACATTTCGATTGGGTTACTTATTATTTCCTGATTTCATTAAAATCTCTGATAAAGGAATCATGCAATATTTTTTAAAGTTAAGCACCGAGAAATGTGTATAAAGAACCAGGGTGTTATTCTTTAATGTGATAAGAGACTGTAGAAATAATAAGCCCCTTGAAGGTGGAATATGGTTGTTGTTTTCTCAGTTCAAATACTAAACTTTCATGAACAGCTGCTTGTTGCACTTTATAGAAATGACTGTTCATTCTATTCTTGTACATAACGCAGGGGTTGGTGGCAAGATGAACAGAGTCCCTGCTGGGCAGCCAGATAGCTGGCAGGATCCTGGCTCTGTCACTTAGGAGTCTTATGGTTTTCGGCAAGTTCCTTCACCTCTCAAAAGCACAGAATGGGGATACCTTGGAGGGCTGTTGTGGAGTTTTTACACAAAGTATCCTAGCACATTATAGGCGTTCAAATCAGGGTAACTATGACTGTTATTATTAAATGACGAATAAATAAGTCATCAGCTAAAATCATTGTCCAACTTCTGGGAAAGAGGAAGGCCATTTAGGAGAAGGCCATCTTTAAAATGAGCAGCCCACTGATTTATAATCTATTTCTCCAAGTCAAAAATGCCTCTAGAAATTACAAGCTTGGTTAATATAATGAATTTCAGCAGTGTCTTTAAGAAAGCGACACAGCTAACTTTTGACCACTAATCTCTCCCTACAGAAAGACTTACTACTTTTCAAATTTTTGAATTCAAGTCTTTAGTAATATATTCTTTTTTTTTTAGGCTCCGGACGCGCAGTCTCAGCGGCCATGGCTCACGGGCCCAGCTGCTCCGCAGCATGTAGGATCCTCCCGGACCGGGGCACGAACCTGTGTCCCCTGCATCGGCAGGCGGACCCCCAACCACTGCGCCACCAGGGAAGCCCTAGTAATATATTCTAATTCAAGTCTCTACTACATATATTTTTCTGGTTTAACGACAGCAGTGCTATGCTTATTAAATCACTTATAAACTGAAAAAAAAAAAAAAGCAACACAGCACTTGAACCTATAACCACTTGAAGGCTGCATCCAGTTCTGTTTTCAGCACAGATGTCAGCTGTTCATAGTTACGGGACGCTTAATGAGATGTGTCATTGCATCTCTACCACCTAAAGCTTCCCAATGATCATGTGAAATAGTATAGACTGGAAGTCTAAAGCACTGAAAGCACCACTTCCGAGTAGAGCTGCCAAATGTAGGTGAGAAAACCCCTCCCAGCCAACATCACCATCTGGTACTGGATCTTCCTTGACTATGTACCTAACTGAAAGAATAAAGCTAAACTCCCTGAAATCAAGAGGCATAATAATCTGCCAACATCTCCTTGTGCCATCGTCCAGATCGGAACCCGGCTCTTTCAGCATTTTCCAAAATCTGACATGTACAATAAGAGTTACCATACTGGCGATCATCTAGGTAAATACACCTGTGCAGAATCTTTTCTGGAAACAAAATGAATGGTGAACAATTAAGTCTGTTCATGACCATAATTTTAAATCCTACCACAATTAACCTTAAATCTTGCTTCCTCATGTCTCTACTTATTTCACCTGATAATTTGCATGCCATCTGCATATCATAGTCTGTCGCTAACCAGTTACCAGAGTGAATTATACATTATTTAAAAGCTCAAATAGTAGATTGGCATAAATTTCTTGAAAAAGTCTAGAGACTGACTTATTCCATCCCAGAAATTTTGAATATCTGGTACTCAGTTTGACTCTACATAATATCTGTCTCATACTAAAGTGTTCTGATTTTTAAAAACTTGCTCAAATTTAGTATCTTTTATCTTGGGAAAACACTAGAAGTAAAAAAATTATTATCCCACAGCCTTTTTTTCAAAGCTGTTTTAATATTTACTTGAGTGCTGTTTGACAGCAGCGATTCTCAATCCTAGATGTCCAAGGAAGCCACATGAGGACCCTTAAAAATACTGATGCCTGGGCCCTACCACCAGAAGTTCTGATTATGTTGATTTGAGGTGGGCACCAGAGACTAGGATTTTTTTTTAAGCTGCCTAAGTAGTCAGGTTTGAGAACCACTGCTCTCAAGCAGCATTGCATGATTTTAAGAATCACTTGAGGGCTTTGTTAAAAAATGTTTCCCATGCCCTACCCCCAACCTCCTAGATCAGAATTTCCCGGGAGCATAGCTGGGGAACAAACGTGCATTTTTAGCAAGTGCTTCAGAATTTTGAAAACAGTTCCAGAGACATAAGGAAAGTGGATTCCATACGTGGTCTAGAAATATTCTTGAAAAGGAATGGAGCTAAACATTGAGGGAAGCACCTATTTCATACCAGGATGCTTCAGAAATTTTTGATGATTCCTCACAATTTTTACCATACTTAGAAATCTACCTGTTTGAGAAATTCTACCTACTCCTTGAGAAGAGAAATAAAATATGAATTTACATAATTCTGCAATAGTAAAATCAAAATTTCAGCTAACGAAATCAAAACAGTTCACGGAACAGTCTTACTAGTACCCATTAATACAGGCATATCTCGTTAAATTTGCTTTATTGTGCTTCACAGTGACAAAGTTTTTAATTTTATAAACTTTTATAAATTTTAAATTTTGTAACATTTACAGGAAGTTTGCGGCAACTCCATGTCCAGCAAGTCTGTCAGCGGCATTTTCCCAAAAGCATTTGCTCACTTCCTGTCTCTGTGAAGCATCTGGTAATTCTCACACTATGCAAACTTCATCATTATTATATTTATCATGGTGATCTGTGATCAGTGATCTTTGATGTTACCACCACCATGCGCTGAAGGCTCAGAGGATGGTTAGCATTTTTTGCAATAAAGTATTCTTAATTAAGACATGCACGTTATCTTTTTAGACATAATGCTATTGCACATTTAGCCCATTACAACAGAGTGTAAACATAACTTTTATATATACTGGGAAACCGAAAACTTTGTGCAACCTGTTATACCTCGGGGGCCTAGAACCGGACCCATAGTATCTCTGAGGTATGCTTGCACTCAGAATATCCTCTAAGTTGCATATACTGAGGAATAGCTTGTAAGTAGCTTTCTAAAAAATCACTAGACCTTCCAAAGTTCTATTTTCATGGGCTCTAGCCAAGTTTAACAAATGCTACCCACTCACCCCAATTACAACAGGCACCTCCTTCATTATCTTGGCCAGAATTGTAAACTTTCAGAAAATACACTCAGAATACCTCTCCAACATATAACCATGTAAACTAAAAAGTATTGGGGAAAGAAAAAAAAAAGAAGAAATTTCTTACATCTCTTACTGATCCTGCAGCCTGCTGCTTTGTTTTAAGCCCTGCTTGGTAGCTTTTAAGCTTGGTAGGTGCATCAGCAGGGACTTATTTATATCAATAAACACGCAGTGGTTCAAAGATCTTAAACTCAGGAAATGAGAAAATGATACACATTGTTAAAAAGAACAAAATTCAACGGCAGAAATTTGAAGACCTAATGGGCTTTATTAGGCGATTCATGAATTGGACAGCATCCCATCCAGCAACTACAAGGGTGCTCCGAAGGGTTGTACAAAATGGAAGGTTTTTATAGGAAGAAGGGTAGGGCAAGGGAGCTATTCGCAAAAGAAAAGGAAGCATTATTTTTAGGCCAGGGTATCTTCTTTTTGGGGAGGTGGGGTGGGGAGGGAAAGGCAAGGGTTTTACCACGTAGATTGCCTCTTCTTCTGGGGGATGGAGAGGGCCCACATGACAGATGACCTCATTGATGCCGACCAGAAAATTCCAGACTGGTTGATTAAGATTACATTTCTGGAGAAGCTCGAAACTGCAATTAAGTCCTGTATCTAAGCCTAGGTTTGGTATCATAGGCTTTAGCACAAGTGATGCCATTTGGGGCCTGTGGTTTTCTCTTCAACAACATAAACAACTGTTAAAATTGGGATTTGGCAGAAGACAGGGGAAGAAAGACAGAAAGGGAATGAGAGCAAGTTAAAGGAGTGACACAGGCAGGGAGGGCAGGAGAAAGAGAGTGAAGCATTCCCCCCCAATATCTTAATTAAACGTAAACCTTTTACTTTAATCATGCTGTCGATTCACCAAAATCAATTATCTTCCTTTATTAAGCCATCTTTTCTTTAATAGCATTGTTGAAAAATATTTATAGATAAAAAGTAGGAAAAAATGATATAAATGACCTGATTTACAAAACGGAAACAGACTCACAGATTTCGAAAACAAACTTATGGTTGCCAAAGGGGAAATGTGGAAGGAGGGATAAATTAGGAGCTTGGGAGTAACATACACACACTACTATATATAAAATCATCAACAAGGGCCTACTGTATAGCACAGGGAACTCTACTCAGTACTCTGTAATAACCTATATGGGAAAAGACTCTCAAAAAGAATGAGTATATGCACATGTATAACTGAATCACCATGCTGTACACCTGAAACTAACGCAATCATTATACTCCAATAATTTTTTTTAAAAAAAGTAGGAAATGCAAAATTTCCTTCTGGTCCTTCTTTCTCCAAATTCATGTCAGCTAGAATATTCTTTGAAGTACTTCAGTGGGCCAGTGGTTATGCTAAAAGAAGCAATGATTGACAATAGCCATCCACCATGAAATCGGCGCCCCAGTGTTTCATTGACTCTTCTAAACAGTTCAATTTTGGCCCATTGAAGAACCACAAATCCCCTGGTGAATTATCTCAATATTTTTCAAGGCAGAATAAAATATTCTGTTTCAACTCTTTTTTTTTTTTTTGCGGTACGTGGGCCTCTGACTGCTGTGGCCTCTCCCGTTGCGGAGCACAGGCTCCGGACACGGCACGTGGGACCCTCCTGGACCGGAGCACGAACCTGAGTCCACTGCATCAGCAGGCGGACTCTCAACCACTGCGCCACCAGGGAAGCCCTGTTTGAACTCTTAAAATTGTCCACTAAGGCTATGAAGACCCAGAAGTTTTTCTCCCCTCTTCAATACCTTCTCAAGTAGGTTGGAAAGCCCATTTCAAACTATTTCTCTTATAATCACTTAAAATAAGTGAAGCATGTCAAAATTGGTCAGTCTAAGAAGCGACAGAATATTTGAGTGACTTTAAAAACTATTACTAAATAAATTAAGGTGAATGTTTAAAATAAATAATCTCAAAAGGTTTTCTGAATTTTGCAGCAATAGGGTTTTTTCCCCCTTATTTGTATTCAACACCATAGAATCATGAAGACCAAAAAAAAAAAAAAATTACCACTTATATATACCCCCAATTATTTGCAGTTCCCAGTCTGTATTTAAAAGTAAACTAAAGAAACATATTTTTACTGCTGCTTTCAATATTCCTTAATCACTGGTATTTGTTTTGCTTTAGTGCTTTGCTCTCTGACTTTCTGTGTGAGAGGTGCTTTATATATTCAATTTGCTGGTGAGCTATGAGATGAAAGGAGTCTTAATGGTGAGTTTGAAGACTGTGGATTTTTATTTCTTTTATTTTTTTACAGTTGAGACATATACAGTTTCACCCTTAATTATCTATGGCTTGTCCTGTCCATGGATCAGCAAAGATTATATAAAAGATGATTGTACTAGGTAATTCTTCCAGAAAATTACACAATCAAATAGGTTGGGTGGCATTTGTTAAAACACATTTAGTACTTTATGTGAAATCTCTCCCTATACAGAGAAATTCAGCACTATAATTCTTTGGTTTATAACTATATTTCACAAGATGTAAGTCTTGGAAGAATTGTAATTTTCCTTGACCCTCTTTAGAGCAATTCCGTTTACATCCCCCTGTGGTGTACTGAAGAGTCACACAGTGTCCTCTTGGATTTTTTCTCAGCAATACTTAGCATTTGAAAAAAGAGTTTCTTAAAGATGGAAAGGACCGTAACATTGCTCTGCAATTCCAGCCTCCCTTGGTTGTTACAGCCACAGTTCAAGTATGCAGCCTGCAACTGCATGAAAGGATGACCTGAGGCTGAGCCTAGGGACTCTACCGCATTGTCCTGGAAAATTCTAACTTTGTACCCACGCTGCACTGTGATAAATAAATTGCTATCAGTGGATTACAGTCAATCAGCTTGCTCAGCATGGCCATGTTTGACATTTGATTACTTTTCTAGGTCAGTTATGGAGAGTGGATGTTCACGATTTTGAAAGGGGTGATCGCTTATTGGGTGCATACATATTCAAACGTAAATTGTACATTTTAAGCACATGCAGTTTATTGTATCTCACTTATATCTCAATAAAATTGTTTTAAAAAACAAGAGAAAAAGCAACAGTAATAAAGATAGTATGGTTTTGGCATAAGGATAGATTAGTAGAACAGAATTGAAATTCAGAAAAAAGAACCACGTTTATAAGGTCAATTGATTTTCAACAAAGGTGCCAAAAAATTCAATGGGGAAAGGATCATCTTTTCAATAAATTGTGCTAGAATAACTGGATATCAAATAGAAAAAGTTACTCATGACACCTGACTAGAAATTTAATTAAAAGCCAATCATTGACCTAACATAGAGATCTAAAGGCATAAAACTGCTTTTTAAAAAAGGAAAAAATACTTGTGACCTACATATAGGAAGTATTCTTTACATAGAACACAAGAAGCATGAACCAATTAAAAACAATGATGAAATTTATTAAAATTAAAAACAGTTGCTGTTATCAAAAGATTTAACTAAGAAAATGATGAGGCAAACCACAGATTGGGAGAAAACATTTGTTGAACATATATCTGACAAAAGACATGCAGCCTGAATATATAAAGAACTTTTACAAATCAATAATAGGAAGATAAACTACCCAGTTGAAAAATCATAGAGGAATTCAAGGACAGACCATGACAGTAGCCCCATTCCTTCCAGGTCCTCCTATTTTTACATCTAAAAAACCCTGGACATAACACAACAAACAAACATAGGAAGATTCTGAAAGGTGGAAAGATAACAGACTCTAGCTAGAGATCTTGGAACTTGAGAGAGGAGAGCAATGAGTTTTCTGGGTTTTCTTTTTGCCAACAGTGGAGAAGCCTGGAACTGCCCACAGGCATGGTGGGGAGAGGGCAGCTCCAAGAAAAGCCTGCTGCCCTTAGGTAAAGTACCAGGGAAAGGGTAGCCTAACATAAAATATCTTTTTGATAATACCTGCCCTACTTCAGGCAAACACTGTGGAAAAACTGCCCCACCCTCCTACTCTGGCTCCATAGTTTCGCCAGGAAAGAGGAATCTAATGTACGTACACACACACGTGCACACACACACACCTACACACATACAAAGCAGGCGGGGACACTCTGATTCCCCAGCTTGAGTGGTATGTTGGTGGGACCAAGTAAGGAACTGGTCTTCAATCCTCTGCCCAGCAGAAGCAGGTCAGGCACCAATCCACCCTCCTGGGTAATGTCAGCTGAGCACAGCAAGGAGCCAATCCCCACCGTAAATCAGCAAGTGGAATTAGCAGAGTTAGGAGGCTGGTCTTCAATTAACAATCTAATTCCACATCCACTATTCCTCTCTCTCTTTCCCCACACTTAGCAGTACTCCCCTGAGGAATGAAGGAAGCAATCCTGGTTAAAATTCAACTCTTTACTTGTTCTATTACTGTACTTACAGAGCCAAACAGGTCTGGAGAAAAATGTAAAATCATGCTATGCTGGCACTAAATACATGGCCAACTTCAAGTGAACCCTTACCATCATCCTTCAGGTGTATAGTATGCAATCATTCTCTCTCCTCCTCCTTCATATGACTGTTTCTAACCTTTTCCTTTCTTCTCAAACCTTCAATATACCCTTCTCATAGCCAGTCTTACCTGTTCACTATGCTTCTTTTACTTAAAGGAAGAAAGAAAGAAAAAGAGAGAGAGAGAAAGAAAGAAAGAAAGAAAGAAAAAAAAAAAGAAAGAGGGAGAGAAAGAAAGAAAAAGAAAGAAAGGAGGGAGGGAGGAATGGAGGGAGGGAAGGAAGGAAGGAAAGAAGGGAGAGAGGGAGGGAGGGAGATGTATGGGAAATGCCACAGGATGACCCCCGGTGGGTCACACTCTTGGCAGATCCATGTCCCTGAGTATGGGAACAACCTGTGACCTGTCTCTACTGAATAGAACATGGAAAAGATGATAGGATATCACCCCCTCCTTATGTTATATGGCAAAGGTGAAGGGATTTTGCAATGTAATTAAGTTCTCTAATCAGTTGCTTTTGAGTTAATCAAAGGGGAGATTATCCTGGTATCCTGGGTGGGCCTGATCTAATTAGGTAAGCCCTTCATATTTTAGTGATAAGTGTTCTAATGTAGATCTATTAGTGTTTGTACAACTAAAACATGGACCAAAACTCATAAAACCATATTTTAAAAATTTTTATTTGATTTTAATTTTTATTTTACATTGGAGCATAGTTGATTAACAGTGTTGTGTTAGTTTCAGGTGTACAGCAAAGTGATTCGGTTATGCATATATATGTATCTATTCTTTTTCAAATTCTTTTCCCATTTAGGTTATCACAGAATATTGAGCAGAGTTCCCTGTGCTATACAGGAGGTCCTTGTTGGTTATCTATTTTAAATATAGTAGTCCATAAAACCATATTTTTAAATGGGTAAATTTTATTATATTCAATATTACTTCAATAATTTTTTAAGCTAATGTTAATGAAATGGAATAGGACCCTTTGGTCCTTGTCCCCCATGTCCTCTGCCTGCCCTTTGTCTGTGGAAAAACTTTAGCCAAAGAATGAATTTAGTCAGAGAAGTAAGAAAATGCAGAAGCAAAGAAAATCAGTCAAACAGGACAAAACAATAATCGTTTAGTCCCTAAGCATAGTCAAGGGCCTTTAGTTCCTTCTCAAGGGCTGTAGATAATATTCTAAGCCACATCCTGTGAGCTGTCTTGTAGATACTGAAACCTGTGCCAGGTGGAAGAAGTTAACTACACGATGACCAGACTGTAGCTGTGATATAAGCTGCCACAATTCCAAGAATTGGCCTCAAGGAAATGGGAACAAACTGACCCCGGAACTGAAGATTAACTGTACTTAGGACAATCAAGATGATGCTCGTCAGACCGCTGTATGACCAATTTCAAGATGACTGTCAGAACTAACTGTACTGTTTCTACATGTAGTCCCCTCCTTCCGCCAATAAGAGCTCTTGCCCACCGGCTGTCAGTGGAGGGGAGTAAGCCTTTGGACGGGAGTCCGCCCTCCCCCTGCCCCAGTTTCAGGCATCCAAATTAAAGCAAACTTTCCTTTCCACCAAACTTGCCTCTTTATTGGCTTTTGAGCGGTGAGCAGCCAGACCCCACTTTCAGTAGCTGTAAGACACCCCCTTTGCAATGGGACTCCAGCAGCAGAATTTAGACCCAGTGAAAGGTTGAGAAGTAGAGATTATTCCTCCAGAACTTGCAAACCGTACTACTGGGATAGGTACTTATTTTTAATATTGTTTCTTAGGAGGAGACACTGGAAGCTTTATTCAAATGACACTAATTTCTTTGGTTTACCCATGCCATGGTCTAGGTATAACCTGGGTATTCCTGAGTTTTCCCATACTTTGAAAAGTGGAATAAATAAGTTTCAACTCTTTAACCATGTAATCTTTTCCAGGTTCATTAGGCATATTCAGTGAGGTATTATTTATGGCTTCTCTAGAGTCACAACAGAGTTGACTTGTTGCTGTAGAGACCATATGATTTGTAAAGCCTAAAATATTATCAGACGCTTTACAGAAAAGTTTGTCAACTTCTGCTTTAGAGAAAAGAGAACACATTCTTCCTATATCTATTCTAAATAGAAAGGAAACATAGATAACGAAACTGATAAGACATAGCTGATGTGTATGCGCTTATTAAGAAAGATAAAAACAGAAATGTAGATGGCTAACAGGCATATGAAAAGATGCTCAACATCGCTAATCATCAAGGAAATGCAAATCAAAACTACAATGAGATATCACCTCACACCTGTCAGAATGGCTATCATCAAACAGAACACAAATAAATGTTGGTGAGGGTGTGGAGAAAAGGGAACCCTTGTGCACTGCAGGTGGGAATGTAAGTTGGTACAGCCACTGTAGAAAACAGTATGGAGGTTTCTCAAAAAACTAAAAATAGAACTACCATATGACCCAGCAATCCCACTCCTGAGTATATACCTGAAAAAAAAAAAAAAACCACTAATTTGAAAAGATTCATGTACCCCCATATTCATGGCAGCATTATTTACAGTTGTCAAGATATGGAAACAACCTAAGTGTCCATCAACAGAGGAATGAATAAGGGAGATGTGATACACACACACACACACACACACACACACACACACACACAATGGAATACTACTCAGCCATAAAAAAGAATGAAACTTTGCCATTTGCAGCAACATGGATGGACTTGGAGGGTGTTTTGTCAAGTGAAATAAGTCAGATACAGGAACACAAATACTGTATGATATCACTTATATGTAGAATCTAAAAAATACAGCAAACTAATGAATATGACAGAAAAGAAGCAGACTCACAGATATAGAGAACAAACTAGTGCTTGTGGGGTTGGGGGAATATAGGGGTAGGGGAGTGGGAGGTATAAACTACTGAGTGTAAGATAGGCTCAAGGATGAGTTGTACAACTTGGGGAACATAGCCAATATTTTGCAATAACTATAAATGGAGAGTAACCTTTCAAGATTGTATAAAAAATTTTAAAATGAAATTTAAAAAAAGAAAGCTGATAAACATTTGCAAAATCTAGTTCGGCTAACATGCTGCTAAGTTGTAGCTTATATTTATTAAAATCATTAAAATTAGCAATTGTTATATTAAGTAACTCAATGGTAATTTTATTTTTGTTTTGGTATCCCAGGTTTTATTGGATCATGAGCCTAAATGCAACTGTTGTCTTTCTGGGACTGTCTTATATCCAGCACTCGGCGTCCTGGGCCCTGGTCTTACTTACTCCTTTTATGTCTACACTTATGGCTCTGATAACCCTTCGTATGATGCACTATAACCTGATTTATCAGCCAGGAAAATGTAAGCAAATCACACTTTACATTGGTTTATTTGGTTCTTATGGTTTTCTCAACACATCTTCTTCCTCTTGGATCCCCTATAACTTCTCTTTCAACTCAGAAAATTTGCAGAGTCTGTCAGTTATTATACTTGAGAGCAACAGATTCTTCAAGAATATCAATAATCTCTATCTTCTTTGATCAAATTGTTCCATGTTTGGGCAGTGAGGTACTCTTCATGCTGGGCCTGAGTCCTTCAGACAAGCCTGTGTTGTCTTTGAATGCTTCCTTGCTTTCTGGTATGCCAAGATATTCTATGGTCATCATTCTCTTCCCTGAACTTTGAATCATCTCTTTCTTAAAGAACTGTTTCCTTTTCTTGTATATATACTGGTATTTAGAGACTACAGTCTTGGTGATGGAGATGCTCATCGCTACTTAGTCCATCATGGTTTCTAGGTCTTTTCAATGCACAGACCTAGAAAATGTCCTTTTTTTTTCTCTAAGATAACATACATTTTGAACTATAGAATACCATAATCAAAAATGGAACTACAGGATTTTTACTTAAACTTGTCAAACTCAAGTCTTTTTCTACTTCTTCCCATGCCAAAATCCCAGTTCACAATGATTATTGACAGTCTCAAAATTCTTCTTAGTTGTTTTCTTTATGTTATAATCCCTGGGAATGTACACTAAGATGATTATGTTTTAAAGTCACTTGGTATAGTTCCTCTCTGTTTGGTTATGCCACTAACTTTAAATACAATTAAGTGCATCTGTTCCATTTGTGAGGTTAGTTTTTTTTAGCTGTTGATAGAGTGTAATATGATTCTTATTTTGTGTTAGGCACTTTACATCCTGTATCTCATTTAATACTGTATCAACAGTAGGAAATAGTGTTAAAATTCACTTTTTGCATGTAAAGATTTAGACAATAGTTACTAAAATCTGGGCCCAGACCATTCCTAATAAATTGGGAAAAAGCACAGAATCTTAGTAGCTCTGAACCCACAAGTCTCCTATCCAAAGTATTTCTATATCATATTATGCTCAGTCTAGCCCACTCAAAGCTAAATGTGAAAACTGTTAAATAGCTCATATAACCCTGTCATAAGCATATATTGTTTAACATCCAGCACTGATCCCCCTTAAATCACAGTAACAATACTTCCTATATCTTTGAAGGACCCACAGGTCTTTGGAGACCTTATTGAGCTACACTGTGAAGCCTTGCCTGTTGGACTTTTTAATTACATATCTGCATACATCAGGTTTTTCTTTCCTCCAGTTTTAGTGAGATATAATTGGCATACAGCATTATATAAATTTAAAGTACACAACATAATGTGTTGTTATCCATGCACAACACTTATTGTTTATTTGTTTTGTCTTTTGTGTGGTTTTTGTTTGTAATCAAATGACTTCCATACGTTATGAAATGATCACCGCAAGTTTAGTGACGGTCCATGACCTCATACAGATACAAACTACAAGAAAAAAATAAAAAAAATGTTTTCCTTGTGATGAGAACTCTTAGGATTGACTCTCTTAACAACTTTCGTCTATAACATACAGTTGTGTTCATTATATTAATCATGCTGTACATTACATCCCTTGTACTTATTTATCTTATAACTGGAAGTTTATACCTTTTGACCGTTTCTGTCACCATACAAAGATATTACATTGCTACTGACTACATTGTCCACACTGTATATTTCATCCCTGTGACTCGTTTATTTTGTAACTGGAAGTTTATACCTCTTAATTTCCTTCATCTATTTCATTCATCCTTTAAAAATCCTGAGGTATTTTTAAATTTTGAAAATTTTAAATACTTGGAAGCATTTAAAAATTTTTTTTTTGTTTTAAATCTTAAATAATTTTATGGATCTAAAATTCATGTACAAACAAGGTCTACTTATATTCCTATATCCCCTCTATTCCTTTAGGTGTCCATTTACATATTTTTAAAGAATCATCCTTCCATTTTTTAAATAAAGGAAAATACTAAAATTGTATATATGTGTATGTATCTCTATGTATATGTATGTATTTCCCCCCTTCTCCTATAAACAGTAGCATTTTATTCACACTTTTCTCACCTGCTTTTTTCATTTAATATAACCTAGGAATTGCTTCATAACTGTATATAACAATATTCCTCATTCTTTTTCTAGCTGGATAGTACTCCATTGTTTATTTTACCAGTCTTATATTGATGGATGTTTGGTTCATTTCTTTACTTCTGCCACATTAAATAGGTTCTAAAGAATAGCTTGGTGCATACCTCTCTTAGCATTTTTTCCCCAGCAGATCTTTAGGATAGATTCCTACAAATTGGATTACTAAATCAAAAAGTAAATCCACAGATAATTTTGCTATATATCGCCAAATTCCCTTCTGTAGTGGTTGTACCATATTGTATTTCCACCAAAAATGTATGGCAATGACTACTTCCCTACAATCTCTCCAATTTTTTTCAATTTTTAGATTTCTATACACTGAAGATATTAATTCTTTGTTTACGATAAAAGTTGCGAATATTATTCCCATTTGTCATATATCTTTTAATCTTGCTTCTTGTGTTGTTATCCATGCACAACACTTATTGTTTATTTGTTTTGTCTTTTGTGTGTTTTTTGTTTGTAATCAAATTTATCAGTCTTCTCCCTTATTGCTTCTAGATTTTGATTCATGGTGAAAAAGTTTTCCTCATTCCCAGATTATAAAGGAATTCATTCATATTTTCTTTTGGTATATATATATATATATATATATATACCTTTACATCTGTGACCTATTTGGAAATTATATTAGAATAAGTTTTATGAGTGAACTCAATTTTATCTTTTTCCCATATGACTGTCACATTATCCAACCTCACTCATTAAGAAGTCTGTATTTTCCCCACTAATCTGAGATGCCACCTCCCTTGTATATGGCCACTTGCATTTCTAGAGTTTCTATTCTGTCCCTTTGGTTAGTCAGTCTACCTGTATTCATATTCATCTATTTTGTTTAACTCTGACCTTAATTTCTAAATAACACATTTTACTTTTAGTAGTACTTTGACTGCTACCACTGTTTCTACCACTTACCTATACAACTACCAGTAACAGCAGTGCAATAAGTTATATTTTTAAAAATTCACTGTTGTTACTTCATTTCTCCACATACCAGTGAGGTAGGCAAGAAGGGCCCCATATTTCCTTTTACAGACTAGACTCCATGTCCTATGCCCCTGCTCCTGTACCATCCTGAGCTATTTTTTTTTTTTTTTTTTTTTGCGGTACGCAGGCCTCTCACTGTTGTGGCCTCTCCCGTTGCGGAGCACAGGTTCCAGACGCGCAGGCTCAGCGGCCATGGCTCACAGGCCCAGCCGCTCCGCAGCATGTGGGATCTTTCCGGACCGGGGCACGAACCCGTGTCCCCTGCATCGGCAGGCGGACTCTCAACCACTGCGCCACCAGGGAAGCCCTCTGAGCTATCTTTACCATTTCACCTACCGTGTTGTGCTGAACTATTTCTGAATATAGTTAGAAATTCCTGTGTTGTGTACATACTTGGAATATGGTAAATGCTCAGTGTTTGTTATTGTTAAACTGAGTACAAAAAATGAGACATACTTGAATTAAATGACTTGCCCAAGATGTCACAGGCAGTGGCTGAAGTGGAACCAGAACCCAGGCCTACCTTTTCTCAGGCTAGAGCTCGTTTTATTACACCACATACTGAAGCAGTGAAACAGGGAAAACATCATCCCCAGAAGCCTCTGCCTTGTTCCTCAGAGCTCTGTGCTCTGTGGATCACAGCCAGGCAGTACACAGCCTCCTGGTTGTCTGTGGAATGGGTTCATTATGCAAAAATGGTCTGGGAAATCCTCTCTGTCAGCCCCAAAAAGGCAAAAAAGAGGAAACTGTAAAGGAAGTATAAACTTTTATCAAAAGACCACTTTGATGTATTCTAAAGTGTGTAATTATCAAATAATTCTGATTTTTTGTGACTAATTATGTATACATAATTTTCATATTCAAATTTTCTAAATAACTATTTGGCGTCCAACCATTTGCTTCCTAATCTCCTATTTGAAAATATATTCATCTGAATAAAGAACTACAATTCTTCAAGTCATACAAATCTATCTGAACACCTCTGTTTACTGCCAGCCTACTCTAGTCCATATGTTACATATTTTAACATGTGATAAGGTAACCTTCCTTTGGACATTTACAAGAAAGAAACTGTATTAGCTGCTAGTAAAATTATAATATAAAATGTTCACCCGTGGTTTACTTTACACAATACTATATCAAATGAATATTTTGGAGTTGTTTTGCTTTGTTTTGTTTTCTATTTCCAAGTTATACGATCACCCAATTATGATGAAGTAAAACTCTGTCTTGCCTCTAGAAAAGTATATAATCCTTATTTTGGCTTCTTCCTCTCTGATGACTAAATTGGAAATTCCTCAAAGCTGTAATTCAAAGCCATAGGTGACCTTAAAGAAATGATTTTTTATATGCTACCTTTTATTTTAAGGTAACTTTTCAAATGTGGACCATGCGTTCCATTATGTTTAGCTGTCAAGCATGGCCTTCATTTGCATTTCTTCCCACTGCTATAATTTTGAGAACTGGCAGGTGACCAAAGAAGAAAAAAATGTGCATCTACCATCTACAGTGCAATGTAGGCTTTTTAAATTATAATTAGGTAGCATAGATATTCATGATTAGATCAAGGTCAGAGGAGCAGAACGTCAGAGCTAAGAACTTAAAGGTACAAAGAATAGAAATATTGCTTTCTAAAGTTTTTCTTTTTTAAATAGTAATGGCTACAATCTTTAAGTTTTTCAACAAAGCATTTAAAATAGCTCATCTGTTTTATTTTAAAATGTGCACGCCTGGTGTGTTTGCCATGCACGTTTAAACTGGAGCTTGAAGTTTCAGTTGCATTTTCACTTCAGGTTTTTTTTTCAGCTTCCCATTTCTGCTCCTGGTGCAGAAAACCAATCTGGGGATTATAATGACAATGGATTTTTCTTTTTAAGGCTGAGTCTACAAGACACACAAAATTATTTGTACAGAAGGCATGAGTTTTCTATTAAGTCTAATAGATTAATCCAGGAAGGTGGTGTGATGTTTAGATGCAGAGGTTTTCACGGGGACATCCCTCCTAACACTCGGGATAACTACCTTTGGATGGGACAATGGGCGCTCCCTTTGGGTAGACAGATTACCATATAGCTCCTTTTCTTGACCGCTCTAACTTACTGGCTCCCTCTCAGTCCATCTGATCAATTTAGGTTTATTACTTCCTCTTGTCTCTTGACTTACAACCCATGTAGTTCATTGTCCGCTCTTGGGTACCTTTTCTCCTCTCACAGTCTCCTAATGGGGAGCCCTCCAATTTATTCTAGGGACCCCACTCTTCTCACCCTCTTTCCTTAAGTAACCTCTAGTCCCACAGCTTTTAATGCCAACTATACACCAAACGCTCAATTTCATTTGACCTCTCTCCTCACCTTGAAACTCATATATCCGACTTCCTATTCAACATTTTGATTTTGTTACCTAGCAGTCATCTCAAATTTAACCTGACCAAAACTCAACTCTTGATTCACCCAACTGCAAACGGATTCCATTCTTGTCTTCTCCATCTTCATGTAAGTCACCGAAACCCAGTGGTTTAAGGGGAAGGAAAGTAGCATCCTCAAATCTTCTCATTTCTTCAACCTCTCCCCACATTGGAAGATCCTATTGATTCTCTAACAACACATCCCATTCTGTTCACTTCTCTTCTTGCTGTTTTATGTCCAAGTCATCACGACTTCTTACCTGTATTCCAGCTTCCTCTCTTGTTCCTTAAAATCCATTATGCATACAACTACTAGAGTTCCAGAGTAACTTTTTAAAAATATACATCATATGTCCACTCTGCATAAAATTTCTTAATGGTTTCCCATAACATGGAGAATAAACTCCAAGCTCCTTACTTTTGGCCTGTAAAGTCTGACCCTAATCAAATCTTAGACCTCATCTCCTTCCAACATTCTACCTGAGCTACTGCCTCATTGGCCTTTCCTGTTCCTGAGCTTCTCCCTTCTCATTTCTACTTCATGACATGCCTGATATATGCTTCCTCCAGGTCTTTTTGCCTATTTCCAGTCTATTCAATCCTCAGTTCAAATTTCAACTCTCTAGGTGTCCTCTACACCCTACCCACAATCAGTCTCTATCTTATCACCTCATTTTGTTTTCATCATTGAACTCACCTAATATTTCCCTGCTTGTTTAGTGTCTTCTCAGGGATCTCTAGATCTTGTTCACTACTATATTGTTAAGGCCTAGAAAAGTCCCTGACACATAGTAGGTACGTACTAAATATGTTAAATGAATGAATGATTGCATTCACATTTGTTTGGCATCAATTATGCACACTTGGAGGGCTAAAATTTTAGACCTCATTCATACCTAATCATTTCTTGTTCTTAACCATTTTGTTTTTGCTGCTTCATATCACCATATCAGGTACAAATTTACTTTTTAAATAAATTAGTTTTTCAAAGTGTGTATTCAAGGCAGTGCTACTCAAAACTTGGTCCATGGGGTGGTGTGCAACACAGAAGATAAAGACACTGAGAGAAAACATGTGGAAATATTATGGAAAGTTACCCCATATGTCTGTTGAATCTAATAATCAAAAGATCAGGTTTTATATTTTGTATCTTTGTTTTTATTTTATTTTTTAGGTATTCCATTTTATCGTATTTCACAAATGTATTGACCATGATAGTTGAGAATTCTTTTTTAAAAACTTATCTTTTAACACAGCTAGTTTCAGAAGCGCTAATCCAAACTACCTTTGATATGATATTACCTACCGTGATAGTGGTATTTAACTACTTAATAAGACTGGAGGTATCAATTTATCATGCATAAAAGCAGATCCAAATTTATCTTGTGACAAAGAGCGATTTGTTTATATGGAAAAGAACTAGTGAGTTTAAAACATATTACATTCAATAAAGTCCTGAATTTAAAACATAGGAAGGAAATCGGGGAGAATACCTCTTGAAATAACCCTTCATCCTGAAAATAGTTATTGTTTAATAATGAAGTCTTTTTGAAAGCACAGAGTAAGTCGGATCAATGCCAGTAATGACCCTCCTGTCTACGTGGTATTGTTTCGCAAGAGTTGAGCAGAGAACAGGTTGATGAGCAACAGAGATAAGACGAGAAGGAAATGTCAGGAATTTAAGCCTCCTAGCCCAGACCTGTTCAAATTCAGTCTCTAGACTGTTCATCAAGACATTCTCAGTTTTCATCTTACCAAAATCTTAAGTAAACTAATTGAAACAACTGGAAATAGTCTCCTAATAGAGAAGTTCTTTCTCCAATAGTAAAGAGATGTCCCAATGACTTCCTTGTTAAGAGACACAGACCTTGGTCACTCACAGGTGCTTCTGTTCTCTTGGCCTTCTCAGTTCTGGTCTGGCCACAGTGACTAAAAGGCAGTAGTAACTGTAGATATGAGCCTATCTCCTGCCAGAAATTATCCCGACCTACTTCCACTTGACCTCAACGCACTTCACAGAGGCCTCTGCTGTAATCATTCTTGGTCACTACCAATTTGGGCTGGATTGGATTCAGTGACTTAGAGGTGAAAGGCTCCATATTCCACTACCAGGCTCCCAGCTTCCTCAATTAATCAAAGACTGACATAATAGGTCTATTACAACTCTTAAAGAAAAGACCAGATCAAATCACTATCATCACTCTATAACCATAAAAAGAAATATTAATAAATACCCTTTATTTAAATATAAAAACCAATACTCTTTGGCATTTAAATGAACTTGGTTAGAAGGCATTTCACCTAGCATTTTACTATAGGAAACTTGAACATAATTAAAATGATGATCAAACTATTATCTGAGTTTCTACAGCAGCTTTCTTTGGAGAAACTCCAACATTTTTATATTTACTTTATCGTTTATCCTGCAACCATGGTTTGGTGTCTTGGTAATTTGTGAAAGGGTTTATCTGGTCAAAAGGAGTGCTATGAAAAGTTGTATCATGATGGCACAGCTGAACTGCTAACCAAACCGGGATCTCTTATCTGTCATTGTATCAGGAAGTCCTAATGGAGTCAAAGAAAAGGTGAAATCTGAAAGATCATAAAAGAAGCAACGATGAGATTGCAAATCACTAGCAGTAAGTGATTGCAAACATCTAAAGCAATAAAATACTTCTGATGCTAAAGCAACAGCCATATAAACCCAGAGGAAACTACTAGAAAAGTCAAAAGCCAACTAATCTAATCTGAACTTTTAGTGACACTATCAACATACATAAAGTCATTTGAAGAGTTCAAAGTTTAACCTTATGTCTGAAATTCAAGGATAAAGTCAAAGCAGAGAAAATATTTCCTTTCATCTACATGTCAAAATAAGAGACCGCCTCCTACCTAACAAGGAAAGTGCGGATTATTTATATGGCAATTTATATTAAAAAATAGTACTAGTTCTTTGTGTTAAGGCTGTAAATGAAACTTCAGGTTGTCTTATTCATTAATGTGTTCAAGTTAGAGGCTTCTGAGAGATTCTGAAATCTTTTACTTTGGTGCTTTATTTTGTCACCTTTCTTCCCTTTTTAATATGCTTCCACTGATCTTAGCTTTTCCATTTTTTACATCATCTGTCAGGCACCACCTTGGGCTGGTCACCAGGATGCCAGAACCCTTGTCAGAAGCTTACTCCTTTGAATTCAACCCCTTGGGTGCTAAAATCTTCTCAGTCACTTTACTGCCTTTCATCCTTACAATTGCCATCTTTCTGATTGACATTTTGGAAACTTGAAGAACAGTTCCTTTACTAATATGTAATATTTCCAATTGCTTGCAGGTTGCTCCCTCCTGACAACCTTTGGGGTGTTTGTTAATGCACTAAAAACATGCTGTCTGCAGTATTGCCACCTTGGCAGAGGTGTGACAAGCTGGTTAGACCATGCCAAGGAGAAAAATGGCGGCCGCTACAGCGAGCTCCATGTGGAAGACACAAAATTTTTCTTCACCCTTCTCTCTCTCTTCATTTTTCAGCTCCTCTACAGAATGTGCCTTATGCAGGTGAGGAAAGGTAATTAATACTACCCCTAGCAACAACCAAATGACTGCATGTTAACATAACAAGTGAACATTTCTTTTCACCCCAACAAGTGCTTCCCATATACTTCATTAGGCTGTTATCATATAAGTACATTACAGGCTCTAATTTTAAAAGCTAAGTGGGGTCAGACAGAGGCATACCTGAGGAGGACCTGGGTGTAATGTTTCTCCTATAGAACTACGAATGTCTGTCAGTAAGTGCAGACAATACTTCAAAGAATTTGTCATAAGGCCTAAGAGTAATGCACAAATATGAGATCTAAGGATAATTACCCAACTACTCCCTTCCAAAGGTTTTGCCTTCCTCCTTGACCAAGCCTTTAAAAACTGGTACTAACAAGTAGCTAAAATGGCTGATTTGAGTACCACCCCCCACTGTACTCTTAAGTATAAATACTAATCAGCAAACGATTCTTTCCCTACCAATTCTTAGTTCCCTTGGTGAATCAGTCCCTATGCTATGAGGAAATCAAGGGGAAAATACTAAGTCCAAAGTACTGTTTGTAAGTATATGTGATTTTAATACAATTTTAATGTAGTAATGGTCAAAGAGTCACTTACTTATGAAGAAATATAAATGATTATAAAAGTCTTTGAAGAAATTTGGGACTCTGCATTACTAACGTCTACCTTGGAATTAGATGGCTAATGAGTGAGCTATATTCTTAAATCATAGAATAATAGAGCTGGGAAAAAACTTAGAGGTTAACTTATTCAACTACTTCATTGGTTGAAGAGGAAACTGAGGCTCAGAAAAATTAAGTGATTTTGAAGGGGACAAGGAGGTCATACAGTGAATAGTAGTGAAGGAAAAGCAGAATCTACCTTCTTATTCTTAGTACATTGAGAATTAGTACATCTTATTCTTAGCTTCTCTAAACCAGGGGTCAGCAAATTATTACCTGCAGGCCAAATCAGCCCACTGCCTTTTTCATATGTCCTGCAAGGTAAGAAGGTTTTTATATTTTTCTATGGTTTAAAAAAATCAAAAGAAGAAAAATGTTTTGTAGCAAAAGACAATTATATGAAATTCAAAATTCAGTGTCCGTACCCACAGACATAGAAAACAAATTTATGATTACCAAAGGGGAAGGTGGGGGGTGGGGAGGATAAATTAGGAGTTTGGTATACACACTACTATATATAAAATAGGTAACCAACAAGGACCTACTGTATAGCACAAGGAACTATACTCAATATTTTGTAATAGCTTTAAGGGAAAAGAATCCAAAAAAGAATATATATATATATATATATATATATATATATATATATACACACACATATATATATGAATCACTTTGTGGCACACCTGAAACTAACACAACAATGTAAATCAACTATACTTCAATTAAAAAAAAGAAAGTAGCCCGTGCACAGCAACAAAGACCCAGTGCAGCCAGAAATAAATAAAATTAAATTCAAAAAAAAAGGAAGAAAGTACAATTGTTAGAAAAGGATAAGTATAGAACTTCTGTTTGGTTAGAAGGATCCTGTCCTTCTAACCAAACAGAATAAAAACTTCTTCTTTAAAAGAAAAAAAATTCAGAATCCATAAATAAACTTTTATTGGAACACAACCACTCCTGTTTGTTTGTCATAGTATGTCTGCTTATGCATGAAAACAGCAGAGCTGAGTACTTGCAACAGAATCCACATGTGGAAATATTGTCTATCTGGCCTTTTACACAAAAGTTTGCTGACCCTTGTTCTAAACAATGCATGAAAGCTAGGCTGACTTAGCAGATTCAACCTCTCTCTTGACTCCACAATAGTAAATGGAACAAAACCACAAAATTACTACCTGTATATATGTCATTAATAGCATGAAAACACACTCCCTCTTGCAAGAGCATCAGAATCACAACTAACTGCTGAGTAATCATCAACAGGAAGACACTGGGACTCACCAATAAAGATACCCCACATCCAAAGATAAAGGAGAAGTCTCAATGAGATGGTAGGAGGGGCTCAATCACAATAAGATCAAATCCCATAACTGCTGGGTGGGTGACTCACAAACTGGAGAACACTTATACCACAGAAGTCCACCCGCTGGAGTGAAGGTTCTGAGCCCCACATCAGGCTTCCCAACCTGGGGGGTCTGGCAACAGGAAGAATTCCCAGAGAATCAGACTTTGAAGGCTAGTGGGATTTGATGGCAGGACTTTCACAGGACTAGGGGAAACAGAGGTTCCACTCTTGGAGGGCACACACAAAATAGTGTGTGCATCAGGACCCAGGGGGAAGGAGCAGTGACCCCATAGGAGACTGAACCAGACCTACCTGCTAGTGTTGGATGGTCTCCTGAAGAGGCGGGGGTGGCTGTGACTAACTGAGGGGACAGGGACACCGGCAGCAGAAGTTCTGGGACGTACTCCTTGGCGTGAGCCCTCCCAGAGTCCACCATTAGCCCCACCAAAGAAACTGTAAGCCTGAGTGCCGGGTTGCCTCAGGCCAAACAACCAACAGGGAGTGAACTCAGCCCCACCCATCAGCAGACAAGTGGATTAAAGTTTTACTGAGCTCTGCCCACCACAGCAACACCCAGGTATACCCACCACCAATCCCTCCAGTCAGGAAGCTTGCACAAGCCTCTTAGATAGACTCATCCACCAGAGGGCAGAGAGCAGAAGCATGAAAAACTACAGTCCTGAAACCTGTGGAACAAAAACCACATTCACAGAAAGATAGGCAAAATGAAAAGGCAGAGGACTATGTACAAGATGAAGGAACATGATAAAACCCCAGAAAAACAACTAAATAAAGTGGAGACAGGCAAACGTTAAGAAAAAGAATTCAGAATAATGATAGTGAAGATGATCCAGGACTTCAGAAAAAGAATGGAGGCAAAGATCGAGAAGATGCAAGAAATGTTTAACAAAGACCTAGAAGAATTAAAGAACAAACATCTAGAAGAATTAAAGAACAAACAAACAGAAATGAACAATACAATAACTGAATTGAAAAATACACTGGAAGGAATCAATAGCAGAATAACTGAGGCAGAAGAATGGATAAGTGACCTGGAAGACAGAATGGTAGAATTCACTGCTGCCAAACAGAATAAAGAAAAAAGAATGAAAGAAATTAAGACAGCCTAAGAGACCTCTGGGACAACATTAAACACAACAACATTCGCATTATAGGGGTCCCAGAGGAGAAAAGAGAGAGAAAGGACCCAAGAAAATGTTTGAAGAGATTATAGTCGAAAATTTCCCTAACATGGGAAAGGAAATAGCCACCCAAGTCCAGGATGTGCAAAGAGTCCCAGGCAGGATAAACCCAAGGAGAAACATGCCGAAACACACAGTAATCAAATTGACAAAAGTTAAAGATGAAGAAAAATTATTAAAAGAAACAAGAGAAAAACGACAAATACAAGGGAACTCCCATAAGGTTAAGAGCTGATTTCTCAGCAGAAACTCTACAAGCCAGGAGACAGTGGCACGATATACTTAAAGTGATGAAAGGGAAGAACCTACAACCAAGATTACTCTACCCCGCAAGGATCTCATTCAGATTCCACTGAGAAATCAGAAGCTTTACAGACAAGCAAAAGCTAAGAAAATTCAGCACCACCAAACCACCTCTACAACAAATGCTAAAGGAATGTCTCTAAATGGGAAACACAAGAGAAGAAAAGGACCTACAAAAACAAACCCAAAACAGTTAAGAAAATGGTAATAGGAACATACATATCAATAATTACCTTAAATGTGAATGGATTAAGTGCTCCAACCAAAAGACACAGGCTTGCTTAATGGATACAAAAACAAGATCCATATACAAGCTGTCTACAAGAGGCCCACTTTAGACCTAGGGACACATACAGACTGAAAGTGAGGTGGTGGAAAAAGATATTCCATGCAATTGGAAATCAAAAGAAAGCTGGAGTAGCAATACTAATATCAGATAAAATAGACTTTAAAATAAAGAATGTTACAAGAGGCATGCAAGGACACTACATAATGATCAAGGGATCAATCCAAGAAGAAGATATACCAATTATAAATATATATACACCCAACGTAGGAGCACCTCAATACATAAGGCAAATGCTAACAGCTCTAAAAGAGGAAATCGACAGTAACACAATAATAGTGGGGGACTTTAACACCTCACTTACACCAATGGACAGATCATCCAAACAGAAAATGAATAAGGAAACACAAGCGTTAAATGACACAATAGACCAGATAGATTTAATTGATATTTATAGGACATTCCATCCAAAAACAGCAGATTACACATTTTTCTCAAGTGCCCACGGAACATTCTCCAGGATTGATCACATCTTGGGTCACAAATCAAGCCTCGGTAAATTTAAGAAAACTGAAATCATATCAAGCATCTTTTCGGACCACAACACTATGAGATTAGAAATCAATTACAGGGGAAAAAATGTAAAAAACACAAAAACATGGAGGCTAAACAATGTGTTACTAAATAACCAAGAGATCAGTGAAGAAATCAAAGAAGAAATCAGAAAATACCTAGAGACAAATGACATTGAAAACATGATGATCCAAAACCTATGGGATGCAGCAAAAGCAGTTCTAAGAGGGAAGTTTACAGCAATACAATCCTACCTCAAGAAACAAGAAAAATGTCAAATAAACAATCAAACCTTACACCTAAAGGAACTAGAGAAAGAAAAACAAAGAAAACCCAAAGTTAGCAGAAGGTAAGAAATCATAAAGATCAGAGCAGAAATAAATGAAATAGAAATGAAGAAAACAATAGCGAAGATCAATAAAACTAAAAGTTTGTTCTTTGAGAAGATAAACAAAATTCATAAACCTTTAGCCAGGCTCATCAAGAAAAAGAGGAAGAGGACTCAAATCAATAAAATTAGAAATGAAAAAGAAGTTACAATGGACACCACAGAAATATAAAGCATCATGAGAGACTACTACAAGCAACTCTGTGCTAATAAAATGGACAACCTGGAAGAAATGGACACAGTCTTATAAAGGTATAACCTTCCAAGACTGAACCAAGAAGAAACAGAAAATATAACAGACCAATCACAAGTAATGAAGTTGAAACTGTGATTAAAAATCTTCCAACAAACAAAAGTCCAGGACCCCGATGGCTTCACAGGTGAATTCTATCAAACATTTAGAGAAGAGCTAACACCTATCCTTCTCAAACTCTTCCAAAATATAGCAGAGGGAGGAACACTCCCAAACTCATTCTATGAGGCCACCACCACCCTGATAACAAAATCAGACAAAGATACTACAAAAAAAGAAAATTACAGACCTATATCACTGATGAATATAGATGCAAAAATCCTCAACAAAATACTAGCAAACAGAATCCAACAACACGTTAAAAGGATCACACACCATGATTAAGTGTGATTTATCCCAGGGATGCAAGGATTCTTCAATATACACAAATCAATCAATGTGGTACACCATATTAACAAATCGAAGAATAAAAACCATATGATCATCTCAATAGATGCAGAAAAAGCTTTTGACAAAATTCAACACCCATTTATGATAAAAACTCTCCAGAAAGTGGGCATAGAGGGAACCTACCTCCGCATAATAACCATATATGACAAATCATAAAAGACAAACCCACAGCAAACATCACTCTCAATGGTGAAAAACTGAAAGCATTCCCTCTAAGATCAGGAACAAGAGAAGGATGTCCACACTTGCCACTATTATTCAACACAGTTTTGGAAGTCCTAGCCACGGCAATCACAAAAGAAAAGGAAATGAAAGGAATACAAATTGGAAAAGAAGAAGTAAAACTGTCACTGTTTGCACATGACATAATAGTATACATAGATAAGCCTAAAGATGTGAGCAGAAATTACTAGAGGTAATCAATGAATTTTGTAAAGTTGCAGGATACAAAATTAGTGCACAGAAATCTCTTGCATTCCTGTACACTAACAATGAAAGATCATAAAGAGAAATTAAGGAAACAATCCCATTCACCATTGCAACAAAAAGAATAAAATACCTAGGAATAAACATACCTAAGGAGGTAAAATACCTGTACTCAGAAAAACTGTAAGACACTGATGAAACAAATCAAAGATGACACAGATGGAGAGATATACCATGTTCTTGGATTGGAAAAGTCAATATCATGAAAATGACTATACTACCCAAAGCAATCTACAGATTCAGTGCAATCCCTAGGAAATTACCAGTGACATTTTTTACAGAACTAAAACAAACAATCTTAAATTTTGTACGGAGACACAAAAGAACCCAAATATCCAAAGCAATCTTGAGGGAAAAAAATGGAGCTGGAGGAATCAGAGTCCCTGACTTCAGACTATACTATAAAGCTACAGTAATCAAGACAATATGGTACCAGCACAAAAACCGAAATACAAATCAATGGAACAGGATAGAAAGCCCAGAGATAAACCCA
The DNA here is from genome assembly GCF_963924675.1 of Phocoena phocoena. NCBI lineage: Eukaryota > Metazoa > Chordata > Mammalia > Artiodactyla > Phocoenidae > Phocoena > Phocoena phocoena. The sequence goes on from NC_089229.1 coordinate 89,715,964, forward strand.
CGCACCTGTGGTCAACTAGTCTATGACAAAGGAGGCAAGGATACACAGTGGAGAAAAGACAGCCTCTTCAGTAAGTGGTACTGGAAAAACTGGACAGCTACATGTAAAAGAATGAAATTAGAACACTCCCTAACACCATACACAAAAATAAACTCAAAATGGATTACAGACCTAAATGTAAGACTGGACACTATAAAATTCTTAGAGGAAAACATAGGAAGAACACTCTTTGACATTAATCACAGCAAGATCTTTTTTGACCCGCCTCCTAGAGTAATGGAAATAAAAACGAAAATTAAAAAATGGGCCTAATGAAACTTAAAAGTTTTTGCACAGCAAAGGCAACTGTATACAAGATGAAAAGACAACCCTCAGTATAGGAGAAAATATTTGCAAAGGAATGAATGGACACAGGATTAATCTCCAAATATATAAACAGCTCATGCAGCTCAATATTAAAACAAACAAGCCAATCCAAAAATGGGCAGAAGAAGACCTAAATAGACATTTCTCCAAAGAAGACATACAAATGGCCAAGAGGCACATGAAAAGCTGCTCAACATCACTTATTATTAGAGAAATGCAAATCAAAACTACAATGAGGTATCACCTCACACCAGTTAGAATGGGCATCATCAGGAAATCTACAAACAACAAATGCTGGAGAGGGTGTGGAGAAAAGGGAATCCTCTTGCACTGTTGGTGGGAATGTAAATTGATACAGCCACTATGGAGAACAGTATGGAGGTTCCTTAAAAAACTAAAAATAGAACTACCATATGACCCAGCAATCCCACTACTAGGCATATACCCAGAGAAAACCATTATTCAAAAAGACACATGCACCCCAATGTTCATTGAAGCACTACTTACAAGAGCCAGGTCATGGAAGCAACCTAAGTTTCCATCAACAGACGAATGGATAAAGAAGATGTGGTACATATATACAATGGAATATTACTCAGCCATGAAAAGGAATGAAATTGGGTAATTTGTAGAGACATGGATGGATCTAGAGACTGTCATACAGGGTGAAGTAAGTCAGAAAGAGAAAAACAAATATTGTATATTAACGCATACATGTGGAATCTAGAAAAATGGTACAGATGAACCGGTTTGCAAGGTAGAAATAGAGACACAGATGTAGAGGACAAACGTACGAACATCAAGGGGGGAAAGCGGCGGGTTGGTGGTGGTGGTGGTGGTGTGATGAATTGGGAGATTGGGATTGACATGTAGACACTGATGTGTATAAAATTGATGACTAATAAGAACCTGCTGTATAAAAAAAATAAAAATCTAGAGGGGCTACATCCAAGATTCTGAAAGAAACTGGGGATGTGCTCCTCTGACTTCTTCCAAGTACGCAGTCTGATTCACGTGCTGGAGATTGGTTTGTCACCCATGCTAGAGACCAACACCCATCCTCTTCTACTAAGTGGGTTTTCAGATTCTTAAAGAAAAAGGCCGCAGAAAATATTACATTATATTCACACAGAAAATATAAGTAAAGCCAAGCCCAATGAATCAGCTTTTTCTAAAACCTCAACTCCAAAAACTCTTTCTTCACAGGAGTTAATATTTCACTTCATGTTGCCAAAAAAAAAACAAACTTTCAGCAATGGTATCAGAGAGACTTGGTGTTGGGAAATACTTTCACTGAGGCTGAAGTCTGATCTGGTAGACTCTATTCTCATGTTAACTTCCCCCTTCCATTCCAAGAAACTCATTTGAACGTATTTATCACTACAGGGTAGAAACAGTTTGTAAATCCAGGTTAGCTGTTTCTAACATATGCCAGCAGTATTCAAACACAGTTTCAGACGATAGAGTAACTGCTTGGAAACTATTTGGATTATTTTAACATAACTGAACTAAGAGAATCCACGTTACACTTTGGGTGCTTGTTCCTGCAATAAGTAAATGTAACAACTGCTATTTATTAGCTTCTACATAATGCTGGAGTTGTGATGGGCTTCCCTAACTTTTAATCATAAGAGCCCTCAACCAGCTAAGGTCTTTTGCTAACTGTTGATGGTTAGACTTCAAGCTTTGGTAGTGGTTGTATTCTTTTAACCTCAGAAGGGGAGGAGGAAGATGGTAGTTTTGTAAGCTTGGATAGACACTCTAAGCCACAGCTTTGACACACAAGTAAAAGCATGATGCCTATTTAGTTCTAGGGTAACGTAGGTGAGCAGATAAGACGTGCATGCTACAGGTGAACTTTTAAAACATATCACCATTTGCATCCCACACACTTTAATCACTGTCTCCCATATTGTTCTAGAACTGTACTGTTCAATATGGTGGCCACTTGTTGCTCTTGAGCACTTGGAATGTGCCTTGTCCAAAATGAAACATACTATACGTGTAAAAGACCAGATTTTGAAGGCTCAGTATGAAAAAAGAACAATGTAAATATCTCATTAATAATTTCTATATTGATCGTGCTAAAATATTTTTACTTTATTGGGTTAAATAAATGTATTAAAATTTTAAAAAATATCATGAAAACATCTTAGAATGGAGAAATTAATCATGAGTACAAAACTACTGATGGTTCCATGGGATGCCTTGAACCTTCTGTGCAAATAGCACAAATTACTGATTCTTACCTTCATAATGTAGTGACACCTGATTTTTTTTTTTTTACTAAGTTCGAGTCTTCTCTGCAAACTGTTACATATTTTAAAATTTAACATAAATTAGAATAAATTTTGATAAGCTAATTTTTAAGCATATCACCAAATCTAGATGCCTAGTTTATTGCAAAGAACAAATACTAATACTTATTGATCACCTATATGTGTCAGAGCCTCTAAAAGATGACTTCACAGTGTCTAATTTAACCCCCAAAGCAAGCCTACAGGGCAGATTTTACCATTCTAAATCTGAGTCTCAGAGACATTAAGTGACTTGCAATTGGTTCTTGGTTACCCTACTAGCATATGGCAGAGTGGCTATCCCTACCCCAGGCTGGTATCAATGCCCACACTTTGCTGTTACCCACTATGCCTCTCTTGCAGCTGGGTTAAACATCCCTGGTACAGACTATACAGGTTCCAAAATCATATACAGTAATGTTATACCAGAAACTTCAAAGAAAATGTTTAGAATGTACTTCTCAAGGGAGGCAGAGGTAACTTCCATTGGGATAGGCTGGAATAAGATTTTTGCCTCCAGATGAAATAATCACCAGTATAAAGGCGATCAAAATACCAAGAATAAAACATCATCGAATTCCATATTTTAAATTTAGTAGCCATTATTGACCTTCAGTTCCAAGACATACATTTAAAATATGTTGATATTAAGGCCAATGATGTCTCCATTTGACATTACTGGCCATTCAAAGGTGAAAATGAATCTTTATTGACAGCAGTTATTCCTGAATTCTCAGAGGCTTGTATGAAATAAAAGTATTGAAAATTTTTAAAGGAGATGATTTCAGAACTTGAGGCAGAAGCAGAAGTGAGTTCAAGCTTTCAAGATATCGGGGCCTTTTTTTAGATTATGCAATATATTAATACTGCTTCACTAAAGATTAATAGTACATTTGCCACATTATTAAGTTAACAGGTTTCTGTGTCTGTGATTCATGCCGATAATAACTTTCTTCCTGTTAACAATAATTCTCACTTGAAATCAGTAACAGAAACTTTCAAGTTGTGCCGAGATCCTTTCAGTCTTAGAGTAGTTCTGCTGCCAGCACTATTTTAAAAACCATCATTCATTTGCCTCTGACTGGGGATACATGCTTAATATTTTGATTGAACTAGGGCAGAACTAGCTAATACTCCCTTCCCTCTTGCCATCTGTACCCAACCAAAACAATCCTGTTTACAGTCCCAAGGGTCAAATTAAAGATTGGAAGATAAATTATCACCAGGACATATTTTATACAGATAGAAAGAATCTCAGTGAAAATGTGGTCCATTCCCGGATTTAGGCAGTTAACATAGCAATAGGCTCATTTTACAACTGGTGGGCTGGTTAGCAGCTGTACTGACTCATGACTCTGCTTCTCCTTATACCTTCTCGAATTGCACAATTGGTAATAGAGAAGGAGTTAGTGAAGGTTTCAGACAAGAAGCTGTCATCTGGATGTCTGAGCCGGGTTGCTCTCCCAGGATGGAGGTAAGGCAGGACTCCTAATGTAGTTCACACACTGTAAGAAAAAATGGAGAATCCACTCCTCAAGGACAAGACTTGGGTTGACTTTCTCGCCAAGACACTCAGTAGCTTTGTGTGCCTCTGGGAATGAAAGAAATACTCTGTGCTACTAAGGATAAGGACAAAGATGTGATTATTGCAACACAGCTCATGAACTATAAAAGTGAGGAGATGCCCCTTTTCCTGTGACATTGTACTTTAGTTCTGATGTTGTGACCTAATGAGAGGTTAGGGATACTTGAAGAGACTCCAAGTTAATGTTAGAGTTTTAGTTAGTATTAGGTTTTTTTTTAAAAAATGAAGAAATTCTAACACTACCTTGACGGTTTCCAGTGAGGTAGAGGTGTTGTTAGTGTTTTGTTTTTGTTTTCATTTCTGCTACTTTATTGTGTAACTTTTTTCTTGGAGTTCCCTTTCTGGTCCTCTAGTGCCACACAATTAGTTTAAAAGGAGAGTATAGACACAAGTGTGTTTTCTTTCCCTTTTCTCGTTTTACTTGGCTTATCTTAAAAACAAGGCCAATCCAGGTAGCCTATAAAGACAGCCTACAACAAGTAATATGTTTCCTCACTGGGTCCCCTCTTAGGGAAAAATCATTCTTACCTATTTCGCCATCAAACTCGATGGTATTTAAAGGATCTAGCCTAGCCCCAAACTATTTTTTAATCCAGGTGAAAATGAAAGTCTTAATACTTTCTACTGGCTTTTGCTTTATTGTTGGGAAAAACAAAAAGCTTATTTGCTTATATGCAAAATTTATTACTTGATTTCTTATGTGTCATCCCAAGCACAAAATTAGGGTCACTTTTACTTTTCCAAGGAAAATTAAGAAGATAGACTAGATGACAAAATTCGTCCATAAAGAATCAGTAGAATTGTCAATAGACTAGACACAGTTCCTACTCTCCTTTGTCAGTTCATAATCATGACCTTGGAGACCCGGGGAACATCCAGCTCATCTGTCACAGAGTACTGGCAAGGGACAAGAAATCTGCCACAGGACACTTCCTCCAAAGTTACTTTAACCACTGTCTTACTGAATGGCTCTTTCCCCCTTCAAATACAGATTCCTTCAGGATATTATCTGCAGACCATGAATTCCAACCTGAATTTGGGTGGATTTCTTCTGCCAGTTGCAGTAATGAATGTCGTCAGCATCCTACCACTACTACTTTTAGCTCCTTTAATGGAGTATTTCAGCACCTGCCTATTTCCCTCTAAGAGAGATGGCCCATTTCTGTTGGCATGCATTAGTAAGTACAACTTACCATTTCAAGTGAATGGTTTACAACTTTTAAAATAAAAAAACACTGTACTAGGATCTAAGCTAGCTATATGCTCTGGAGTAGTCTGATTTTGACAAATTGGGAAGAAGGTGAATTTGAGAGTGATTATGTCCAGCTTCTCAAATCTCTACATAGACATCAGTGTCCCATTTTCTTTTCATCCTTTTATGCTTCCTCAGAAGACACACATAAAGACTTGGTGCAACTTCCAATGCCACCAAATGGCCTCTTCTTCTTCAAGTAAAGCAGTCTCTACTCTTAAGTCGATGCTGAGAATGTTCTTAAAAATTAACACAGGTAATGGACCTAAAAAATAATGCTGAGCTACATTTGGGAGGCTTTAACTTCTGAACCAGCAGAAAAATTTATTAAAAGTCGTATTCACAGCTTTAATATAGCACTTCTTCCAATAGTAAAGTGTAAAACAGTAATTTTCAAACATTTTTTCCAGCTTTATTGAGATATAATTGACATACTGTATAAGGCGCACAGTGTCATGAATTGATGCAAGTCTATACTGCAAAATATTTATCACAATAAGGTTAGTTAACACTTCCATTACCTCACATAATTACAGCCTTGCTGTTGTTATGGTCTACTCCTATTTTTAATAATTATTTTATTTTATTTATTTTTGGCTACATTGGGTTTTCATTGCTGCGCGTGGGCTTTCTCTAGTTGCAGCGAGCGGGGGCTACTCTTCGTTGCTGTACACGGGCTTCTCATTGCGGTGGCTTCTCTTGTTGTGGAGCACGGGCTCTAGGAGCGCGGGCCCCAGTAGTTGTGGCACATGGGCTTAGTTGCTCCGCAGCACGTGGGATCTTCCTGGACCAGGGATCAAACCCATGTCCCCTGCATTGGCAGGCGGATTCTTTGGTCTACTCCCATTTTTTTAAGTGAAAAAAAATGTAGGACTTCTTACTCAGAACACAATCAATAGACTGTAAAATAAAATCTCTGCCAACGAAATGGGAGAGGAGGAGCATTCTGGTCACACTCTCCTCTGCCTCGCTGTGGTCCCTCAGGAGCTGCCGTGGAACAAGACGACAAACGATGGTACGGGAAAACCAGGCTCAATCTAACGACCAGAAATGGAGGTCTCAGCCCCTGCTCTGCTACTGAGCTGCTCCTGAGTGAACTGGAAAAGCCACTTAACCTTTCTTGTCTTCTAGTTCACTTATTTTTTTTATTGAGGGGCATGCCTGAGATAAATTTTGGGTCCCTTTGTTCTGTAAGACTTTTGAAATCATTCAGGGTGACATCAGTACCTGGAGCCCAATTGGGACACAGAGTGAAAGCTCTATAAATGTTAACTAATATTGAGTCATCATTTGCAAGGGGCAGGTCTCATTGTTTGGTGAGTATAAACACAAAACAAAGGGAGTTTGAAACGCTTAAGAAATAGCATGGGGCTTCCCTGGTGGCGCAGTGGTTGAGAGTCCGCCTGCCGATGCAGGGGACACAGGTTCGTGCCCTGGTCCGGGAAGATCCCACATGCCGCGGAGCGGCTGGGCCCGTGAGCCATGGCCGCTGAGCCTGAGCGTCCGGAGCCTGTGCTCCGCAACGGGAGAGGCCACAACAGTGAGAGGCCCGCGTACCGAAAAAAAAAAAAAAAAAAGAAATAGCATGCAATGGCAACTTTATGTCTTATCATCTACTTGAGAAATAACTTCATTGAAATAGCCAAGGTCAAGCAACTGATTCTTTTCTCTTGGCTAACCAGTTGTTCTTCTTAATTCCTCCTTTGTAGAGATCTGTGAAGACCAAGCAGTCTTCTAGTAACCCATTATTATATATTTTGCTGTTCCTCTGTTTATAAATTAAATTTTAGGGTATGTGCTTCCTATTTACCAAAGCCATCAACAAGATCACATCACAAAGTAGATTTGTTTTTGGAAAGAACTCAAGTGACTAAACTCTCCCTAGTTTATTTTATCTTCAACTGTAGAGGTCTTTAGTGCATATTCTGTTTGGATTTATCCCATAAGCCAGTAACCCTGACATTCTTTATTGTCATAGGTTTAGGCAAACTATAAATCTTAATAGGTTTTGACAGTCCTTAAATCTTAAAAAGTGCTTTTTTTTGTCTGCCAGTGAAATCCAAAACAGTATTAGTGAATGCCCGACACTATTTGAGGATACAAAAGAAAAGACATCGTACCTACCCACAGCCAGTGTACTATTAATATATTGAATGCAGAAGAAAATGGGGGTAAATTTACATTGCAAAATACCAGACACTTTGGCAGTCCTGTACAGAATCATGAAAATTGAGTCTATGCTTCCAAATTATGCTTTAGTACTAAAAAAATTTTTTAATTGGGCTACTTTAGAGAAATATGGTATACAACATGACTGAAAGAACTACTTTAAAAATCCTTCCTGGAGGCTTCCCTGGTGGCGCAGTGGTTGAGAGTCCGCCTGCCGATGCAGGGGACACGGGTTCGTGCCCCGGTCCGGGAAGATCCCACATGCAGCGGAGCGGCTGGGCCCGTGAGCCATGGCCGCTGAGCCTGCGCGTCCGGAGCCTGTGCTCCACAGGGGGAGAGGCCACAACAGTGAGAGGCCTGTGTACCGCCAAAAAAAAAAAAAAAAAAAAAATCCTTCCTGGGAATTCCCTGGCAGTTCAGTGGTTAGGACTCCACACTTTCACTGCTGACCAGGCGAGGGCTCAGGTGCAATCCCTGGTTGGAGAACTAAGATCCCAAAAGCAATGCTCTGCAGCCAAAAAAAAAAAAAAAAAAATCCTGAGAATAAGAAATCTTAAATTCACTTGAAATATGAGCAACTTTCTCTTGGACAATTCTCCACTCTTGCATATTTGAAATCATGTCTATTCTTAAAGTGTGTGTGTGCTTTTCTGGATAGAGGAAAGTTAGAGTTATCTAACATATTGTTTGATGTTAATGAACTAAATATTCCCTATGAAGAGTGGTAACAGACTTATTGGGCAGGAAAAAGAAAGAAACTAGATTCATCTAAAAAAACTGAGCTATATTCTTCTGCATACAGAATACTGAATTCAGTTGTTTCTAAGCCAGACTCCATTCATTTGTTCATTTACATACTTGTTCACTTATTTGCATAATATTTTGCTATGGGAATATAAAGAGGTATGCATCTTTTTAACTAAATGTTTGCTTAAGTTTTCCATATTCTGCCTGTGATTATGGAAGATGAATAAGTTTTATCAGGACATATAAACATAAACCTAGGGTACTTTTTGATAGTAATCTACGTAACTGAATTAATCTAACATTAAAATTTACTTTCACTTTGAACCCAAGTACCTTGAAAATTGAGTGAAGTATATAAGTATATAAATTATGAACATACAAATATTTATGAATTCCTAATTGGAACCTAGGCACCTTCATATACATACCCCACTTAACTTCACGATAATTCATCATTTACTAGGTCAAGGGTCTCAAAGATAATGTCTTATTTGAATTCAGACCTTCTGATTCTAAGCCCATTGCATCATCATCATCACCATCATCATCATCATTATTCCACTTACCAGCCATACAGAGTTCTTAGATTACAGAAGTTATCAGTGTTAATTTGGAATCCTGACTGCGATTTCCAATTAAGGCTACGAAGTGAATGAAAAATTTTGTCATCACAATGAGTAGTTGCTCCTGGAGTCCCCCACTCCCTTTCACATTCAGTCGTTCCCCATCACGTTTAAGGAGGCAGATGGTATAGACAATGACGATGCCTAGTGTTTGACATGGATAATCACAGCCCCGGCCAAGAGTGAGGGATAGAGAAATCTCATTCAGTTGGTCAAACTAGAAATTTAATAAAGGGAAAAAAATGAGCTCACTTTCCTTCATCTAGCTCATAAACAGTGCAACGAAAGAGGAGTTTCTTATTCAAGATAGGACATTCTTGAGTTTATCAGCTAAAGAAAACAACAAGTGTACCAAAGTACCAACAATAAAAAAATCTCCAAACCTTCCAGAACTGTGAAAGGCAAAGGTTTGATACGCTCAGAGTGTTTCATCAAGACTGTATTTTCCTAACATTACATGTGACAGATTTGTCTGTTTAAAAGTCAATCTTAGTACACTAAAAATCTAGAATCAGTGATACTGTGATTTATCCTCTGACATCGTTGGATATCCTTTGTTTTAGCCTTTTTCGGTTCAAAAATGTTTACACCATGAGTATCTCCTTTCCTTACCATTAGCTAAAGCCCTGCAGTCTGTGGCTTTAGTAGCTAGCGCTGACACACACAAGTATTGATCTGACTAAAATCAGCCTAATTAAGATTGTTATTAAGCCTTATACAAAGCAGATGTGTACAACACAGCAGGTAGCAATTATCTGGGCTTTTAAGTAGCATTGATATTGAAATGCAGATGAAGTATATTCAAATATCTGCCAGACCTTCCTCTTTAAAATAAAACTTGAAAATTCAAATTCTAACTTAAAGTCTTTTATGATATAGGTATAGCCGAGGTGTTGTTTCCTTCTTGTGTAACCACTAACTTCTACGAGTCCTAATAATTGGCAGTGATATAAAATTTCTTTTTGGTTGGAATCAAAATGCTTGATAAATTAAAAACCAAGTCAGAGATCCAATCACCTTCATTGAAAGTAGGATTATTTCATCAAAACTACTTTTTCTCTATTATAGTTTTTAGAACTGTGACATTTTTCTAAGAAACATCACAGTGTATACCCATCGCAGAATACCTGGCGAGAGGAAGTATATAAACGCTAAAAGAAGTAACGTGCAAATATCTAGCCTGAATAACTCGTTCTTTCGGTTGTTCACGTGTTTAATAAAAGCACGTTAATGTTCTCAGGTTCTTACTTTTAAAGTTGACATGAACACTGGAATTAAATTTGAGGCCGACCATCTAGTAAACCATCTGAAGCAATAATTTATACCTTACAGATACACTTGTATAACTGATCTCCATGTAAATGAGTTACCTGTTCCAGGTTCAGAAGGTTAAACGCAAACTGAAGCCGAATCTCCTGAAATGAGTTTCGAGTGGTCTAAAGAGAAACGAAAGACAGAATATGGATAGCTCAATTCAAATACAGGAACACACCACTAGCAGGAGAAACAATAAAGCCAAAAACGTATGCCATTCTAATAGTGGGTGAGAAGGATCTTCCACAAAGGCAGCAGACGTGTATGATGATAAAATCACAGCTGTCTCTATAAGAGTGTTTTATGGACACCAGTATATTCTTACATCAGCTAATTTCATATCCTCAGAATTTTCCAAAATCATGGATCCAAGGGCAATTTCTCAAGGATTCAGTAGAATTCCATACTTACTGTTGTGTTACACATCAGAGACTCATACATCAAACTACACATAAAAAAACCCATAGTTTTCTCAGTGAGGTAAATTTAACCAATAATGGAAGAATCTTAACATATCTATATTGTAGTATTAGATTCTGCTTCAATAGGAAATGGCAAGTACAACCGAAATGTTTGAATAAATTCTGACTTTTAAAAATTTCGTTGTGGTCTAGGTTGGAAAATTATTACATGGTGGGATAATAGAACAAACTATAAGAGCTTTAAGACTTTTATAGACCTGTCTACAATCACACAGCCAATATTAAAACATACATTATTTATCTGAATATAATATCTCCTTTGGAACCATGTGCTTTATCTTGTAAATACAGATCTGCTAGAGGTGTAAAATGTGTACATTCTGATAAACTGTACTCTGCTTTGGACGAGTTATGATCTAATAGAAGTTAGGAATAAAAATGGAGCAGATTAAATTTAGGTTGGAATCCAACTTTGTTATGAATTTTTAAAAAGCCATTTTTCACTTGCACTGGAGTGCAGCAGCAAATAAAAAGCAAATGTAGTTACCTAGATGCTTCAGGTGAAATACACTTTGCCCTAAAATATCTAGGCAAATGAGTTAAATATTCGTGCTTTGCTTGAAATTGGAGAACTATCTTTCATTGGGCTTTCCTAGACCTGGTCTCAGAGCGCTCTATGCTAGAGAAGTTTAACGTGTGTAGAAATCTTCTTGGATCTTGTTGAATGCAGATCTGATTCAGTCTTTCTAGGATGAAGCTTGAGATTCTGTATGTCTAGCAAGCTTCCAGGTGATCCCTAAGCTGTTGATCAGGGACTATACTTTGAGTTTCAAGGCCAGAGCAAGAGGCCAAGAGACTTCTCTCTCACGTTTCATGCCTATGTACAGGAAACAGAGGCCCAGGTAAAAAAGCCACAATTCCGCATCAAGTCAGAGCTAAAATTCATCAGTAAGCCATAAAACCTGATGACTAAACCAAGGTTTGGCCAACCATTACACTCATGGGCCAAATCTGGCCCCAACTGCCCTAGCAAACTGCTTTACATATAGCGGTAACAGAGTAAATATTAAATTGAATTGACATTTCAGGTCTCTTTCTGGTGAGTCTTAACGTGCCAAGTAATCTAGATAAATCCTGTGATGAATTTTATCTTAAAGGTAGATAATATTAAAATTCCTTTTTTAAATATGAACTGTTAACAGAACCAAAATCTCTACTTCATTATGAATGGGCCTTCGTGGAACCTGATTTAAAGTAATAATAAATTTTAAAATTCCTCAAATTTTCTCTTATTCAGATTTCCTCCCTTTTTACACCTTCTATTTCTTGAGGTCTCAGTAAAGAGCAGATTTTATGGATACATTTAAATGCTGAGATACAATCAAAAAATTTACCTACCAGTTTCTCTATCAACCAAAACAAACATTAAGCTATTTAAACATCAGATTGATTTTTCGGAATTGAAAGCTTTGCCTTATCTGAAATTTTATGCAAGTTAGCGAAAGGTGACTATCTCTAAATTTCAAGTAAATTCCATCAAGCTAAAGTTTGCCTCTGCTCTAACAATGGGATTAAGTCCAGTAATAGGAATGATAAATTGAGAAATGGAATGGTTGCGGTAGATATAAACCGTACCAAAACTGTAACAAAATCTCTACTCATTTTCAACCAAAAATTCCTAGATAATTCCTTAAAAGTAAAAGAGAAAAGCTGAACCACTATCTGAATAATTGCTTCCATTTATGTCTGTTTCCTAGTTAATTCACCTTTAATATTTTTTTCCTAAGCCAAAGTTTCTAGTCTTTAATTCAGTAACAGCTGCTTTACTTTTTCTGAAAAGATTAGAGAAATGTCAGAAAACTGAGGACTGATGATGCTTACAGGTTATTTCAAAACTGTTTTTCAATAATAATTAAAATCTTATAAAGAGATCATTTTATTTAAAATTTTCCCAAATCATTTTTGATTCAGATATATCTAAAAAAGTTATCAGAATAATATAACTTATCTGAGGATAAAAGTTCAAAACCATTGCTTTAGCTTCAATAATAATTGCTACTAATTGCTACCAGGAACCGTGACAATAATAACTGTACATTGTCTTTAAATCTCACAGCCATCCTACAAAGTAAGTGTCTTTAACCCCATCTTAGAGCTGAGGAAAGAGATAATGAGGTTAAATAACTGAGGCCATGTAACCAGTAAGTCAGGAAATAGGGAACTCATGTAGCCATTTCTGAGAGACCAGAGCCTGAGCACAGGAAAATCACACAACACAGTTAGCTGGCATCTGGATATCCTTGGAACATCAGCAAAAACAACAGATGTTGAGGATACATCCTCTACTGTCCATGTGTAAGAAATGCTATAGCCTATTACACTGATTTGGAGGCTCTTTAAAATTTTTTTTTCTTTTTCACTTTTTCTTCAGTTGCTGGCAATCTTTCTGCTGCATTATCTGTGATGGTAGCTGGCTTCTTTGAAATACACAGAAAGCACTTCCATCCAGTCAAGCAGTCTCTTTCAGGCAAAGTTGCCACCATTTCCTCCATGCCCTGTTTCCACCTGGTTCTTCAATACATTTTACTTGGAGGGGCTGAAACTCTGGTCAACCCAGCCTGTGAGTAACAATTTTTTCACCACCTGTTAGAACACACTGAGTCTTCACACAGAACACATCACCTCAAGCAGCTGGAGATCTAGTCCCACGCTGGAGATTTCCCACAATGCTTCAGAACAAGCCTATGCATCACCCTCATTTTTAAAAAATGTATAATTACTCTTTCTTCCTTTACTACATACAGACTATCATTAATTCTACCTGAATATAGATAGAATGGAACGTAAGATTTACTAACTTGGTTAAAGGCAGTGATCATTTGGTCAGATACAAGACAGGAGGAAAAAACTTTGCTAAAATCTAGAAGACACTGCTGACATATGCAGACGAAAACTCTCCTCTTCTCCCTTCCCTCTTCCCACCCCGCTCCCTCTCATTCATAGATAAACTCACATATATACTCCCTCCAAGAATGACATTTCTAATGTACTTTCAGAGTATATAAGTATGCAAAGCAATGAAAATTTGAGTCAATTTTCCAGACAACTCAATGTCTTTAAATTAAATTACACTAAATTAAGTGGGATCACTAGTGTTTCATAAGACAGGTTCAAAGTAACTTTATTAAAAATCAAGCATATTCTGGCATATCTAGATGGCTGATATTAATTAAACTAGCCACTTTAAAATTCATCAAAATATTTCTGTGACTTCTTGCACAGAAATGTGTGTGTGTGTGTGAGTGTGTGTGTGTATTTACCAGTGTGATCTACTGCATCCTATATTTCTATCTTCCTTATTGTTCCCTGTATGGGGAATCCTGATTGTAACTCAAGCACCAATTATACTTTACCAAGATTATTTTTATAACTTCCTAACTCTTCCTACCTTTAACATCTCTCCTGTTCTAGCTACTCAATTCACAACCTTTTGAATAATTATCCTAAATGACAATTCTACCATTTCCCTTGTTTAAAATCTTCAATGATTCTATTATCTTCAGTTATTCTTAAATTCCTTAAAGAAATATATATTTTATATATACATACGTGCACACATACACATACATATATATGATACTGAAGCAGTTCTTTGAAAAAAGTCAAAATAAAATTGTGTCATTACAGTCATATATATGTTGGACTTCTTTTTTATAATTTTAAATCATTTCATTCCACATGAAATAAAAGGTTTTATGAGATTCTAAAATGTGGCTATCACTGTTTAACACTACAAGGAATACAACAGAAGTATAAAAGAATGCCACCACACAAATATTTGTGACTTCCCTGATGTTTCCAGAAAACTGTTGGACGTAGTCAGCCAGAATTTTATAGGTTAGATGTGAAGAAAGGTAATGTATGAAGGTGATGAGTGAATGCAGTCAGGAAATGCCCAGCCAGCTAAGCAACTGTGGTTCAACACACAAAAGCCAGAGAGGCACTTACACACATAGACTTCAAAAGGCAGATCATGTAGTATAAATCATTTAGTCCAGCCATCCCTGATTTACCCATCTGGAAGCTGAGGTCAAACTAAGTCAACTGACTTTTCCTCTATAGAGCTCATGGGGTAGGGACCAGAGACTTTGTTTTGACTTACAGCTTTGTCACTTACTACATGTGTGACCTTAAAAATTCATTTAACCACTAAGCTTCACCTTTTAGATCTTTAAAATGGAAATAATTATAATCCTTCCTTATATCACAGCATCAGTGTAACAGTCAATGGGAATGAAGCCTACTTCTTGAGAATTAAATGACATAAAACGTGAAAGGGTGTTTGGAACTGTAAAATCAAGAATCACTCTTCTGGAAGGCAGTACAGCATAGCCGTTAATATCCATGGTCTTAAAGTCAGGCAGATCTGAATTCAAACCCACTTCAGCCACTGACTGGTTGTGTGACCTTGGCAAAATTATTCTGCATTTCTGAGCCTTTCTCATCATCTATAAAAAATGGGGAAGGGATATTGTAAGGACTAAGTGAAAAATATTTCACGTAAAGGAAAAAAGCAGAGTGTCGAATATATAGACAGCACTCAGTATTAGCAGCAGTAATGTATGCTGTTATTTTTGTTACTATCTTTCACATAAATTAATAGTCCAAGACTCAGGGCTCAAGCACAGATGTCCGGCTCATAACTCTTTCTACCACACCTACCACAATGTGAGCACCAGGAGACTTGGCAGTGTGGGCAGAATCGTGTCTTTCTCACCAGTCGTCCTAGGTCCCTTTTCTCTCCTTACTTCTCACCTCCAATCCAACAGCAAGTCTTTGTCTTTACTCTGAAATATAATCTAAATCTGTCCCTGTCTTCAAATGAATTGATCTATGAAACACAAACAGACTCAGAGACCTAGAGAACAGATTTGTGGTTACCAGAGGGGAGGGGGTGGGGGAGGGAAGGACTGGAAGTTTGGGGTTAGCAGATATAAATTATTACATATAGGATGGATAAACAACAAGGTCCTACTGTATAGCACAGGCAACTATATTCAATATCCTGAGATAAACCATAATGGAAAAAAAACCATTAAGAAATGTCTTTATATGTATAACCGAATAAACTTTGCTGTATGGCAGAAATTAATACAACATTGTAAATCAACTGTACTTCACTAAAAATAAAACTTGTAAAAATGAAAAAATGACAAATAAATCTGGCTCTGTCTCACTATGTCCTTTGCTATCCACCTGGTCTCTAATCCCAATTCCTTTTTTTTTTTTTTTTTTTTTTTTTTGGCCATGCTACAAGGCATGCAAGTTCTTTCCCAACCAGGGATTGAACCCTTGCCCCCTGCATTGGGAGCATGCAGTCTTAACCACTGGACCACCAGGGAAGTCCTCTAATCTCAATTCTTTCTGAACCTCCTAACTTGTCTCCCTGCTTCCTCTCCTGCCTGAGACCATTCTCTTAACAGCTATCCTGCTCTTTCTAAAACATCAGTCCTGTCGTTCCCCTGCTTAAAATTCCACAATAGGGATTTGGAGATAAATTTCTTAAATGGTGAGTAAGACTCCACGTGATTCGGCCTCCGTGTACTGCTCCAACCACATTCTAGAACATTCTTTCCCCGACCGCTTCACTAGAAATTTGATGATCTTCATTCTGTGTTTCTAAGGTGTCAAACTTATTTTTGCCCCAAGGCCTTTGAACTTCCTCTGTCTAGAATCTCTTTTCTTTCCTCTTCAAGCAGCTGGCTTCTCCTCATTATTGAGTTTTCTCAAAGATTGAGTTTCCTCGTCAGAGAGGATTCCCTGGTCATCCCATCATCTTCCAGTCCATTACCCTGTTCCACTTTTTTTAAAATAACACTTGTGAGAATCAAAAATTTTCTTATTTATAAGTGTATGTTTATTGCCTGCCTCTCACCATGAGAATGTACAGTCTTGAAGTACATTTTCTGATCTTTCTTTTTCATCTCTGTATTCTTCCGTGTTCTGAAAAGTACACATATATGGTAGGTGATAAATAAGTATATTTTACATACTAGATTGAATAAACTAATGAATGGATGAACTCTATAGCCATTTCTATTTGAGTATAATAAAAATATACTATTCAAATTACTGACAGTGTCCTACATTGTTAGCACTGAGAAAGCAAGCACAGTGGATCACTTCCCAAATTTCAGTGGACGTTTTTTACCCCGTTAAGTCATGGTGGACATTGAAGATGATTCGCAAGAAAAAAAAAAAAAAGAAAACACTTCAAATTACGTCTTAATCATGGCAGTGTATACCCCCGCTATCTCATAACTTGTTTTTGTTTATTCAAATAATACTGTGTGGGCGTCTACAATATGCCTGACACTGCTCCAGGAACTTAAGACACATCAGCTTAAAAAAAAGAAAGAAAACATTTCTGCCATTGTAGGACTTATATTCTACCAAGGGGAGAAAGGTAATACACAATAAATGTAATAAATAAATCACAGAGCATGTTAGAAGTTGATGAGTGCTAAAGAAGAAAAGATAGAAAAGGATAAGGGGAATCAGAAATGCCAAGGAGGGAGAGAACAGGTTGCAGCATTAAGAGATTGGTCAGGATAGACCCCAGTGAGAGGTGACATTTGAGCAGAGACTTGAAATAGTTGAGGGAGTCATCCACATGGATATATGTAAAGAATATCATTGCTGGAAAAGCAGTCAGTAAATGCAAAGATGGGAGGTGTGTCTGGCAAGAAAGTGCAAGGAGTCTCATGCAGTTGGAGGAGTGAGGAAGAGAGAAACTGGTAAGAGATGAGTAAAAGTGGCCATTGTAAAGACTACAACTTGGGGCTTCCCTGCTGGTGCAGTGGTTGAGAGTCCGCCTGCCGATGCAGGGGACACGGGTTCGTGTCCGGGTCCGGGAGGATCCCACATGCCGCGGAGCGGCTGGGCCCTTGAGCCATGGCCGCTGAGCCTGCGCGTCCGGAGCCTGTGCTCTGCGGGGGGAGAGGCCACATCAGTGAGAGGCCCGCGTACTGCAAAAAAAAAAAAAAAAGACTACAACTTGGGCTCTGAGTGACATGGGAAAAGGAGTGACATGATATTACTCACACTTAAAAAAAAAAGAAAAACCCTCTCTCTGCTGTAGAGAATATACTATAGTGAGGAAAAGGATAGATACATGGAGGTACTAATCTAAGGAAGACCAATGAGTGTCTCAGAACAGGAAGAAGCAGTATAGGTAGTGAGAAATAGTCAGAGTTTAGTCATATTTGAAGACAGACCACTAGAGTGAAAGAGGGGAGTTAGCGATGACATCAAAGTTGTTGACCTGAGCAATTGGAAGGATGGAGTTGACATCTATAGAGAGATAACAGGCTACCGGTGCAGCAAGCCTTGAGGAGAAGATCACGAGTTTCATGTTGGACATGTTGAGGATGAGCTGTCAAACAGAGATATCAAAAAGGGCATTGGATATCCAAGCCTATGATTTGGTACTGAAGTAGGGGACAGATGCAATTTGACAGTCATAAGCATTTCAGTGGTATTTAAAGTAATGGGACTAGTTGAGATCACCAAGGGAGTCAGGGTACATAGGAAGTCGGTGTAGACAGAGAAGAGGATTCAAGAACTGAGAGCCCTGAGGCACTCCATTATGAAGACATTCAGGAGATGAGAAATTTGCAAAGGAGACAGAAAAGAACCTGAGAAAAGAAGAAAACCAAGAATGCAACATCTTAAAAGTCAAATGAAGACAAGGTATCCAGGAGGAGGGAATGATCAACTGTGTCAAATGCTGATGGATCAAACAAGCTGAGGACTGAGAATTGACTATTGAATTAAACAATCTATGGGCTATGGGTGATTTTGGCAAGAGTTTTTTGTATGCCCAGAATGGGAACGTTCAAAAGCCTGACCAGAATACGTTTAAGGGATAACGGGACAAGAAGAATTGAAGACGATTCATTTGAAAAACTTTGCTACAAAGGGAAACAGGGGAATGAAACAGTAGCTGACAAGGAACGGGGTTAAGAAAGGGTTTTTTATTTGTATTGCTTTTAAGGAAGAAAAATGATGGCATCACAGATTATTCTGGTGGGAATGATTCAACAGAGAGGGAAAGTTGATGGTGTCAGGAAAATACAAGTTGAGAATTTGGCTTACACAGTAGCAAGCATAGTTCATCAATGGGGACAGTTTGGAAGTCAGAGTGTGTAGATGCAGAAACTCATGGTGTGGAGATTCTATGGAAATTCTCTTCCAGCTAATTCGATATCTTTAGTGAAGCAGGATGCCAAGCCATGAGCTGAGGATGAAGGAGGACATGTTGGGGGTTGGAAGAGAGGGGAAAGGCGTGTAGTCGTTGTCTAGAACAATGGGGAGTGAAGGAACCAGGGAGATAATATAGAAGTTACCACAGAGCATAAGGAGGCCATTTGAGGTTTGTGGGCAGGAATTTAAAATGGATTGGTCAACGGAGTTATAAGGTTTTCTCCAGCCACATTAGACTGCATGGATACAGGAGCAGAGATAGCAGGTAAAGAATTGTTTTGCCAATCAATTTCCAGAAAGCAAGAGACAGGCAAAGAAATGAGGGAATGTGTTAGAATATGACTCTGACAGTTGAACTTAACTCATCCAGTGGAACTTAACTTGAGTAAAAAGAGTAGTGAGGGGCTTCCCTGGTGGCGCAGTGGTTGAGAGTCCGCCTGCCGATGCAGGGGACACGGGTTCGTGCCCCGGTGTGGGAGGATCCCACATGCCGCGGAGCGGCTGGGCCCGTGAGCCATGGCCACTGAGCCTGCGCGTCCGGAGCCTGTTGCTCCGCAACGGGAGAGGCCACAACAGTGAGAGGCCCGCGTACCGCAAAAAAAAAAAAAAAAAAAGAGTAGTGAGAACATGAAGGGCATGAAAGAGGTGAAAATAATAAAAGGAGTAATGGAGTGGAGGCCCTGAAGGAGGACAAGCATTCTGGTGGTTGAGTAGTCAAGAATAAGCTGGGGAGATGGAAGGTGGTAGTCAGAGGGGAAGGCACAAAGATGAGATTATGGAGTGGTGACAATTATTACTCTAGGGCATGGGTTGGCAAACATTTTCTTAAAAGTGTCACATAGTAAATGGTTAAGTTTTACACTCTACTCTCCGTTACAACTACTCAACTCTGTCATTGTGGTGTATAAGCAATCAGAGACAATATACAGTAAATGGGTGTGGCTCTGTTCCAATAAAACTTTATTTATAAATAGGTGGCAGGCTGGACCTTACCTGACTGTAGTTCAACAACCCTGGTCTGGGGTGCAAGATTCAGGGTGTGACCATGGGTGTGAGTGGCTGATGTCAAGTGGAGGACAAGGACATTGGAAAGGAGGTCAGGAACTGGGAAACCAAGAGATGGCAGGATGGAAGGTTGGGAGGATGATCTATATGTATGTGTGCGTTAAAATTGCCGAGGATTAAGGCAGAAGTGGAACTGGAGAGTGTGACCATTAGAGGGGAGCTGATGACTTTGAAAAATAGAGGAAAATGTCTTAGCGATTGGTGGCTGACAGCACAAAAGAGAAATATTAGGTGATATAATTGGGTAACATGAGATTCAAAGCTGAAGCTTTTTAGGGATGAGGAAGGAAAAGTGACCTGAAAATTGAAATAGTATAAAGTTCCATTTTCTAGTTCTGTGGTGCTTCTCCACATGTTCAAAATAACCCCTCACCAAATGCAATAAACACATTTTAACTGTTTAAGAACAACTGGAGTAAAAGAAATTTCCGGCAACGAGTTCCTAGCACCAGGTGCGTCAGGAAGGCAGTTCTGGCCCTATAGTTTGTAGATCCCGCATATGCTGTGATGGGGCATCTTTGCAAAACACTAACCACCCTCCACCTGGAGACACATTTCAGCTCTCTTTGGCAAGAAGACCAGCTTTCCCGTACACTGAATATTTTCTACAGTGTCTTCACAGTAAAATGAGAATTTTAGAATAGTGGCAGACTTGTTGATCATATCTATACTACAACATGCCAAAAGAAGTATCATGGAGCCTAAAAAATCAAGCTGGTGATCACCAAAGTCGAAAAAGATCAGAACATGCAAGTAGACGCCTGGAATTGGAGATCAGAGGACTAGAAGCGCTAAGTCCTATAAAAGGGAACCGGAGGCTTTCAAAACGATGGAAATGACATCAAAGAGAGGTTCACCAGCAGGCAGAGAGCTGGCAAAGTGTGTTCATGAATTATATACCGCACCAGAAGTTCTAGCAAGAGAAAAGCACAGGATTAATAATTAACTAGCAAAGTAATACTGGGCTTGTAGAGTTTCTGCTTTTTCTCAGTGAAAGAAATCGGCCTACTTCGTCTTTCTGCCCATTGTTTGTCTCCTCATATTTATAAAGAGGAAAGTTCATAAGCCACATCCTTTTTATAGCCATGAATCATTTCTTCCCAAAGCCTCTTCAGCATTTTCCTCGTACTCTCCTTTGGATCTTTCTGAACAAACCTTGCGAGCCTGGCCTCGGGCTCCTGCTGGTGGTTTGCACTGCACAAGAGAGCTCTGGTACCCACGGCCTCCTGGTGCCGATATTTGAAGCCCTTCTTCACAGCATTTTATTTCTCACCATCATTACCTTCATCTCCAGTAACTATGTGTGGTATTAAGTGCGCAGTTAGCACCGCCGTTAGTATTGTGCATATCTCTGCTTTCTGCCCTCCCAGAGTTTAAAATCCAGGAAAGATGTACTGATGCTTTTTTCCCACCCTCGGCCCCAGAACTCAGCACATCTGGAGCACAGAGACTCCTTTAAATGTTTATCAAATGATAAATAAAAACACGTGGAGAACACACAGAAAGCAAAACAGAAATGTTAATTGAAAACAGGAAGGAACATGAATACATTGACATTAGGTGTTAGTAAGTTCATTTAAAAGTGCTGGACAGGACTTCCCTGGTGGCGCAGGGGTTGAGAGTCT
Organism: Phocoena phocoena; assembly: GCF_963924675.1. NCBI lineage: Eukaryota > Metazoa > Chordata > Mammalia > Artiodactyla > Phocoenidae > Phocoena > Phocoena phocoena. Next base: position 89,737,694 of record NC_089229.1, read on the forward strand.
GCCTGCTGACGCGGGTTCGTGCCCCAGTCCGGGAAGATCCCACATGCCGCCGAGCGGCTGCGCCCGTGAGCCATGGCCGCTGAGCTTGCACGCCCGGAGCCTGTACTCCGCAACGGGAGAGGCCACAACAGTGAGAGGCCCGCGTACCGCAAAAAAAAAAAAAAAAAAAAGTGCTGGACAAATGCAGAGTTTTACTGGGGTAAAAGTACAGAGAAACCAGGGGTAAAGTCTTCCTGAGAGGGAAGGGAGAAGGTAATAAAATCTCATTCTTCTTAGAGAGAGGGAAACTAAAAGTTTAGTGCTTACAGTATATCAGTTTTCTATCACCACATTTCTTTTTTAAAAGAGCTTTAGTGTTTATCTACTAGCTCTCATTGTAGAAAAATTTGCAAAATTCAAGAGTAAAAATCCAATAATTCAGCCAGTCAAAGCTAAAACTGTTCATGCCATTTAATGTGTTTACTTACAATATTTTGCCACTCATATACAAAAGAGAGAGATGAGTACAATAAACTCCCATGTATTCATGTTCCAGCTTCATATTTTAGCTTTATCCCTTAGATTGCCATGCATATTTTAACATAGTTATGTTGATATGGAATGTACAAAATTATATATACTTATTTTGTTTATTTCTGATATTGAAAAAATTATTTTTAAGCGAAAATTAAAAAGAACTTTGCTCCGTGATTTTCTTTCAACCTCTTACCACCATCATTACTATTACTCCAACGATGACTTGGGGGGGAAAAGATAACCATTTTGGAGACCCAATGCTTAAGCTACTGTCTCTTCTTAACTGGGATAATTTAAATGCATATAAAGGGCTTTGCACAGTGCCTTACACAAGTAGTTAGGGGCTATTTGATTTGGTAAAATTAATACTGTTAAAAATAGCTAAACTTATTCAGCACTGTAATAAACACTTTACATATATTATAGCAAGTAACAGTCACAGCACCTCAGCAAGTGAGTAATGGTCTTACTCTCATTTTATAGAGAAGAACACTGAGGCTTAGGAAGTTTAAGTAACATACTTAAAATCACAGGGGTAGTAAACAGTTGACCCGAGATTTTAGTATAAGCTTATCTAACTCCAGAGCCCATGCTGTTAACCTCCATGCTAGTTTTCTATGATAAATTCAAGATCTCTATAGGGAACCTAATGATGTATATGGAAGTACAGAATCATAGACCTTATTGATAGATTGCCATGATATTAACCAGTACAAGCCTTAGCTCAATCCAAAATTCATAAGAAATATTCCAATTGAGGTGAAATTTGGGTGAATATATTGGGACACTCAACCACCAGTAATCAAATTTTCCTTGTACCATTACAGCAATATATTTTGCCATTTTTTATTCCTTGTAGACATCTGTAAATTGTAACATCATAATATAGCTTACTATAGTAACTTTAACAAAGTCCAACAGAAATTTTGCCTGTTTTGGTAAACTTTCTTTGAGGTATGATCAATACTAATTTGAAGAATACCTGTGAAAGTATTTTAAAATTTAAAGAATTCTAAATTCTGACCTTTTTCCTTCTCAGTCTCTGTAATATCATACAGATTTGTTCCAAGTACCATCAGAGGAAACTTTATGAATTGTTTGACGCTGTTCAATGGTTTTGGTTGTTTCATGGGGGCACTGATGGTGGAGCTGGTCTACCTCATCTCAGAAGGTAAAAACAGTTTCATGGTATGCTTATATATATATTGATTTGATGACTAGAGAATTGAGGGACAAAACCTTAAGAGAGGGGTTTTGCTAGCGTAGTCTTTTTTAAAATTGATCCACTTTTGCAATTAAGAGAGTTAAGATAGGAAATAGACTCTTGCTGTATTCATTAATTTCTAGGAATTGTTTTTCTTTTGATAGGGGGAGGTAATTACAGAATGTCACTTCTCATGAGACCCTGTCTTTCTTTCGTGTATTTTAAAACAAACTGGTCATTATATTCTTACTGGGTCTTTCAACAGGGCTGTATTCCATAATGTGTCATAGCTGGCACAGGTGACCCTCAGAAAAGGTAAGTCCTGTGTAAATATAAAAGGACAGGGTATCTGGATGATCCTTTAGCCAGAAATAGTGTCTGTGCAACCAAAGAGAAATTGTGAGTTGAATGACAACTGATCTTGGAAATTTTTCCCTATAGATATTTTGGTAAGGAGAAACAATCAATCTGAAAAATTCACATGCAACATAAAAAGTACTACACTTATATGGGCTGGTAGAAAAATCAAACAGGATAACATTAAAGATTAGCTGTCACAGTGAAATGTCTTTGGCTGTTTTTTAAATCTACAGACTTTTTCCTTTATTTGTTCTGAGAGGTTAATACAGCTTAAAATTTATTAAATTTGCTTGTGCTTATTTTATGGGAAATACTGCATGCCTATTCTCTGCTTTCAAAAATACTTAGTTATACTTTTAAAATAATGTAAAGAAACATTCATTTGTATTCTCTACAAATAAATTTTACTTGCCTACGTTCACACTATGGAAAACATAAATTCTATGAATGAGAAACTCCTTTTAACACTAGGGTATCCATTCAAAAAATATTTATGGAGGATCCACTCTGTTCCAATTACCATACTGGGCGCTAGAAACACCATGGCAATCAAAATAAACTTCCAAACCATCACAAAATTTCCAGGGGTGTAGGGAAGCAATAAAATTGAGTGATGAATTAAATGATAGGTATAGTAGAGTTCTAGGGAACAAATCTACAATCCTTGATTGTTAAGATCAAACCCTGTTCTTTTCTTAGTTGACTGAGAAAGTTAAGCCAAAGTTTATTTTGAATACTTACCATGTGCCAGGCCCTGTGCTACATGGAATTATGCGAGATGCGGTTCCAGTTTTCAAAGGGCTCAAATCCAAACTGTCACAGTTAAGTGTGAACTGCAGGAGTTGTTGACATCTCTGATGATTAGATTCTTTAAATGCAAACAAAGAACAAAGCACTGGTATTAGGAGTTTATAAGATAACTTGGAAAATTCTAACCTACATCTCTACCTCAACATCTTAGTTGTTGAACATGTTTATTTTCTTCAACATTACTCAATGAAGATGTTTCTGAAAATTTGCTAAAAGAAGGTCTATAATCAAATTACATTTGACATATTCTAGAAAGACTGCAAAGTCAAACATTACTATCAGTTTACCTTTTATATAAGTCTAAATTTTTCATATACATGCTTAAGCAACTGACCCAGAGTCTGGCCAAACTTCAAGTTAAGTTCTCCACAAGGCAGTTCTCACTTTAGTCATCAGCCACAAGTTTGGAGGTCCCCAGGGCTGCCATCACTTCTGATAAGCTGGCTATAAATATGGAGATTCCCCACAGACTCCCCCTCAGAACTGACGATTTGCTAGAAAGCACAATACTTAGGATTACAGCTTTATTATAGCAAAAGAATACAAATGGGAATGTGATAAAGGGAGAGAGGCATAAAACAAGGTCTGGGAGGGTCCCAAAAGTGAAGCTTCTTTCACCCTGAGAGATGTGGTACCCAACTGGCACATCAGTGTGTGACAATACGCAGAGTATTATCACCCAGGGAAGCTTACCTGAGCTTTGGTGTGCAGACTTTTTCTTGAGGCTTTATTATGTAGGCAGATTGACTGAAACATTGGCCATGTAGTTTAACTCAATCTCCAGCCTCTTTTCTCTCTTAAGAGATCGGGCTGATATCTTGTGGCTCAAAACCCCAACCCTCTAATCATCTGGTTGGTCTTCCTGGCTGGCCAGCTCCCATTCTGAGTCATGCCATTAACATAACCCATCAGGTGGGGCTTAAGAGGCCAATCATGAATAACAAACATACTTCAATCACTTCGGAAATTCAATGGTTTTAGAGTTTATCTCCCAGGAACCAGGAAGAAAGACCAGGCAATTTCTCTATCATGCACAACTATTCCTGCAAATACATTTCACTGAAAACCTACATTTTTATTGAGAATCTGCATAGTGTGGTAGGACCTGTTATATACATTACTGGGTTTATTACAGCAATCTTATAAAGTTGATATTACTATCCTCATTTTTGAAACTTAATAATTAAGACAGAAAGAAGAAAATGAAGTGCTTCAGTCACCACCACTAGTATCTGACAGAGCTCTGACCCTCCCAGCATTCTGAAACCAATGCCAGTGTTTTTCTTCAATATTTATTTACTTATTTAAGTTGACTTTGGCTATGCCAGGTCTCAGTTGTGGCACATGGGATCTTTGTTGCGGCATGTAGGATCTTTATTTGCAGCCAATGTTGATTTTAATACATCAAACAGCTACTAAGGGTCACACAATGTAAGGGCTTTTTACTTCTGCAATACAATCTCCTTGGATGGAGGTCTGCATATAGGATATTATTGATCATATTCTAGACATAGTAAAAGATACATTTTTAAAAGTTTATATAATTTTGGCAGAGTTTGGTGCCCATGAAAGGAGGTTTACTAAGAACACATGGTAAGGACATCTTAGCAACATGGGATGTGCAGGGGAGATTCTCTAAACTTATGTTCAAAAGAACACCATTTAAATTACTGATGATTGATTTGATTTACTTCTGAAAACTTTTTTTTCTGTTCATAGTAATACCGTGTTACATCAAATCACATCCCAATAAATTAGAATCTTACAGCTGGATGTCACCTTAGAGGTAATCTAGTCTAACATTGTACCAAAAACTAGAAGATGTACCATCATCTTCCAGTGCCCAGAAAAATTCTCTACTTTGAGAAGTAACCTAAGTCTACCCATCTGTTGATAACTGTATTCCACAGGATAAGCTTAGTTTTCTATCCACATATCAACTCTTCAAACATTTGATAAATATTTGGAGAAGTAATGTGGTACAATGTTTAAAAGAGTAGGTCCTGTAGTCAAACGATACGAATTCCAATCCAGGTAGTCTAGCTGTGTGTCCTCAGTTTTCATGCCAGAAACAACAACAGTAAATAATTCATCATGTTGCTGAGAGGATTAAGTAATTAATATGCACAATAAGTGCTCAATAAAGACAGCTGTTACGATCCCCTTCTATTTTATAGACAAACCACTCCAGTTTTTTTCATGTTACATGATTCCCTGATTTTTCACTATCAAAACCCCTCCATCCATTAAACAAACAACTTGTCAGTATCTTTCTTAAAATATGGTTTCCAGAATCAATAGCAATACTCAGAATGGGTACATCAAGATAGATATGTTACTTTTATCAACCTTCTCTCTCTCTTAATGCCAACAGCGACTGTGGTGATTTTTTCAGTAATTGCATCACACCTATGGTAAATTAAAACCTGAGGCTTTTTTTTATTTTTGGCAGCTTTTCTCAATTCAGTTCCAGTCATCTTATCACAATTTCTTTTCCTAATTAAATGGGGGACTTTATCTCTATCCTTAATAAATGTCAACCCATCATTCTAAATAATAGACATTTAAAAACTTTGATTCTGTCATCCAGTGAATTACTAATCTTTACTTCTTTACCAGCTTTGTGTCATCTGCAAATTTAGTAAGCAAGTTCCTTGACTTCTTCCAGGTAATTGATAAAATTGTTGAACTGGACAGGACCAAAACCAAAGCCTTGTGGAAAATTCCTAGAGATCTCACTGCAAGTTAATGACAATCAACTAATCCTCCCCCTTTTGGATATCATCATCTCCCACTTCACCTAATTACTATCATTCAGCCCACACACTTCTCCATCATTCCCAGAATGACATCACAGGAGACTTTTGTCACGTTTTTCTAGGAATAGGATGTATCTGAGTTTGTGACAGTCCCTTTAACCATCAGATTAGCATTCGTCAGGAAAGGAAATGAAGTTCATTTAGATGATTTGGTTTTAGTGACCGTAAACTGGCGTATGGTGACTAATTAGGGCCCCTAAGAGAGGGTGATCCTTTGACTTTTTGCATGACTTTGGGTGGGTCATCATCACTCTGTTTCCTCTTACGTAAACAAAGAGAATGCTGCACTTCAGTTTTCTCAGAGATGATGGGAGGATAAAATTAAGTAATGTATTTGAAATTTTAATGCCAGAGATTATTTTAAATATAAAATAAAGCCATAGTGGCACATTTGGTTAGAAATAAGATGGGTCTATTTAATCAAACAACCAGACCAATTTCTTTGACAGAACCGACCGTAGTGAAAAGAACATTATAGCTGTATGCTTAAGCATCTCACAAGCCTCCACATTCCATTCAGCATATAGGATATTTTAAACCTTTAAGGATTTATGTCAGCAGAGCATGTGTGTATGTGAGTGCGTGTGTGAGTGTTAGTGTATGATTGGAAAAGATGATCAGCTATCACAGTCTCCAAGCAGCATTAGTCATTTTTAGCACCATGATGGAGAATGGTGTGAATGCGGTAAATTCAAAAGATTTCTCAAAACTTGACTGTGCAGACAGATAACTGTTAGAATGACATTTTCAGTACAAGTGAGAAAACTGATCCTTCTGGGATCTCTAACTCTGAGTGCTTTAAAGAAGATACAAGACTAAACCCATCCTCCTACACTAATCATTTCAGGAATAGTTTATCTAAAAGTAGCAATGCTAATAAAAGGGAGTGAAGTCAGTCAAACTGCTTATTTCGACTCTATGCCATTAGCAACCAGATCAATTTTCTCACACACATGAGTGCGAGCTTACCTTTTGACAAAAATAACGAAATAGAATTCAGTGACAAGTGACATCTTAGTTATGGATGTGTAGGTGATTGAAAGATCCGAAGCAAAATGTCTCAGAGAAACTGGATAATTGGGCAGAATCAAGGGGTCAAGGTATACATCTTCTTGTCCCCGTTAGTCCTTCCTCTTCAGAGTCCAGGAAAGAAGCAGAGAATTTAGCTATTTAATTCCCACCAAGAGCATTTTAAATTAGAACAGTGATCTTTTAAAATTCTCATTTAAATATCTATGATTACTGAGACCACTGACAGCCCTCTCAGCATGAATCAAGGAGTCGGTCTTGAAACAGGAGTTTGCAGTTGCAGTAAACTTGAAAGAAGAAAGTACTTACGCATCTGGAAGGCTATTCAACTGGATTTCACAGGTCCGTGCCTACTCTCTTAGAGATGTGTTTCTTCCAATTCACATCAACGCCTCAGGTCTAACTACAAATGGCTTTCGAGATGACAGATTTTTAGACCCGGAAGGGAAAAGAAGTGGGCCGCTACCCCATGATTCACCTTTAGCCAGGCCATATTCTACTAGACCGCCCACTGGTTTTGTGCCGCTCTTCCCGTGGCTAACATGGCATTGCCCCCAATGCTCCACGGGCAAACCTGCTATCGATCCTCCATCAGAATCAGGTGCAGAGACCTCCTTGTCCAATGGGGCACTTAAATATCCCAGAAACAACTTATTCTACACCCTCAACCTTTGGCTCCAGAGAGACCCTTAGAGCTGCCTGGAGGTCTTAGGGTTCATAACAGTATCAGGACAAAGCCCCAAATACTTTTTACATGTGGACAGGAGCATCCATTGCTGTTGGCTCATGAGAGGTAGAAACGGAGGAACTTGGAGTCAGACCAACCTGAGTTCAAACTCAACTCAGCCCTTGATAAACTGTGAGGTCTTGAGCACTAGGGGTTCAGAACAGCCCTCCCCAAGATGTGCCAGTTTGGCATATTATTCATTTGAGCTAAAGTTTGGATTATTTTGAGCTAAAGTCAGCGGAGGCTTTACTGCCCCTCCCTTAACTTCCTAGAAAAATTTAAACTGAGAATGTTTCCCAGAAAAAGAGTTTTCACCAGAGGTAAATTTTACCTAAGTGGGCCCCATCTATATGGCAGGGCAAACATCTAATTACGAAACATCTGCTCTTTTTCTTATTATCCTGTGAATTCCCCTCTTTCTTTGGAAGCTCCAGGCCCCTATCCCATTTCTTACATCAGGTTGGCATATATAGCTCATGTTATCTTTCTGTCTTTGAACCTCTCATGTGTGTGGGGTTCCCCGTAAGTACAAAATTAAATTTGATTTTCTCCTGTCAATCTGTTTCATGTCAATTTCATTCTTAGACCAGCCAGAAGAACCTAGAAGGACAGAAGGAAGTTTTTTCACCCCTGCCTGACTGCACATGACTTAACCTGAGTCTCAATTTCTCCTTCTCTAAAATGGTATCACTAACAATTTCCAAGGTATCTATGAGGACCAGAGGAAATAGATATAAAGCACCAGATCAGTAAAGGTGCACAAAAATAATGATTCGTATTGTTATTGTAATTCGAGTGGGGTCTCAACATTTTCCAAGTGAGCTAGGATTACCTGATGTTCAGGTTTGGCATTTTTATAATTCTTCAGAAAAGAATATGTCCCATAAATGCTGAGCTCAGGTGTCCTATCAGCTTCAATTCCGGGACCAGATTGGGATTAGATGAAATAAAGCCACGTTCTGAGATCCTTCTTGGCCTCATGGACCCACGCCATTAGCATTGCTCCCTTTGCATGGCAAACTTACACGTCTAGATAGAGTTAGATTCACATCCATGTTCATACTAAGAGTGCCTGCAAACGGTGTTGAAGTTGACACTAGAACATGCTCCATGTTCATACTAAGAGTGCCTGCAAACGGTGTTGAAGTTGACACTAGAAAGATGAGTGGTATTTGGCTTGTTGAGCATAATAGTGAAGAATTTCTGGTAGAAAGAACATATAACAAAGCCTGGAAGTAAGGAGTCACCTGGTGCATCAGAGGAACTCAGAGATCAGTAACCTGAAAATATTCAGGGAGTATCCCATGAAGTCAGGTTGAGAAAGTAGAATTAAAATCGTGAAGGACCTTTGGCTTACAGGGATTTTTTTTTAACCGGTATGCAATAAGAAATTATAAAGGCATCAAGCAAGGACATGAGCTATTTGTGTTTTAAGATCACTGTGGATGCAATGTAATTTGAAAAGGAAAGAAGAATGGCTTGGGAGAAGCAGGAAGGGTTCAAATGAAGTAACTCAGGCAAGTCTGGTGGTGATGAACTAGTGAGGAAGTAGGCAGATGGAGAGAAATGGATAGATGTAAGCTTGATTTCAGAGGTAGGATCAGTAGTGCTTAGTGATGGTTTTGACAGAGTCAGGAGGCGGTAGGATGCAGAAGAGAGGAGTGGTATCAAGGAAGCATCCCAGATTCTGCCAAAAGCAACTGGGTGGGCAGAGATTCTATTTACTAAATGGAGAACACTAGAAGACAAAGAGGTTGAAAAACTTTTCAGCCATTCATTTTTTAACACACTAAGTTTGACCTACCTGTGAGACATCAGAATGGAAACAGCTGGATCTCAGAAAAAAGATCTGGGTTAGATATATAAATATGAGAATCTTTGGCACAAAAATAGCGTTTGAATCCATGGAGGTGAATAAAATTATGTAGTGTGAATATTAAGAACGAGGAGAAGAAGGACCCCGGGAACTAGACCTGAAAAGCCTCAATAGTAGAGGTTAAATGGAGGAGAAATGGCCAGCCGGAGAAGGAAAAGGCCAGCCAGAGGGTGGAGGGAAACATATACATACATACATGTGTGGGTGCGCGCGCACGCGCGCGCGTGTGTGTGTGTGTGTACTGAAGAGAGAGGACTGATTCAAACAGGAGATGATACATTGTGTTAAATGCTACTGTGAGATCAAGTAGAGTGAGGAATGGAAAGTATCCATAGATTCAGCAACATGAACATCACTGGTAACTTTAGCAAGAGTCATTTCAGCAGTGAGGAGGGAAAGAAAACCAGATTGGAGTAGGGTCAAAAATATCTAGTAAGTGAGGAAATAAGGGCATCACATCTAAACAATGCTTTTGAAGAACTTTCTCTGAAGATTTAAGAAATAAAGTGGTGGTTTGGAGGAAGCTGTGGGTAGATTCACCAGATGTAGCACTTAAAAATGTAAGACACCCAATTATGTTTGAATTTCAGGTAAACTAAAAATTTTTCTAGAATAAGTACGTCCCATGCAATATTATGGATGTACTTTGCATAAATTATACTTTACAAAATTATGTGGGTGATATTTAGGACATGCTTATTCTAAAAAGTAATTCATGGTTGTTCTGAAACTCAAATTTAACTGTGAGCCCTGTGTTTTACCTGGGAAACTGAGATGTGGGTTCGAGATACATTTTTTTTCATTTTGAGAGATACTTGATCACATTTAACTGATGAAATTACCTGGCACAAATGGAGCAGTTAAAAATGCAAGAGACAAAGGGAGGTTGACTTCTTATCAGAGGGTGGATACTTCTTTCCTGCACTGAAATAGAAGAAAGGAGAGCGTGGGTGCAGGTGCAGATGTGTAGTTCTGGTGTTAGAAATATTCTGGAGCCTTCCTTTCAAGGTTCCCAACTTCCTTTAAAAAGTAGGCAGCAAACCATTCATGAAAGCAAAGGTGGCTTAGGATGAGAATAAAGAGTAGGAAAGACAGGGGGATAGGAATTTGTTATTTCGAGAGCTAGAAAAGATGACTTAGAAGAGAAATGTTAAGAAGGGTGGCAGTGTTGAGGACCCAGTTGACACTGGTGATCATGAAGGGTGATTTCAAACCACCTAAAGCATGATTTTGCCCAGTGCTATTCAGGTGCTCAAGGCAGGCATGAAACTGTCTGGTAGATTTTAAAATGGTCTAAAGACCATAAGTCACAAGAAGAAAGGCACAAACTCTATTCTTGATTTTAAGTAATTCAGGGTAAACCTTATATTTCCCTATAAATATGCAAAAAATGAGAAAAGCTTTCTTCTCAAATTTTGATATTAATAAATCTACACCATTAGCTAGTTGCAGGTGCAAATGAAAGGATAGACTGTACAAGCAAGCAGATTTGGGGCAAAAATCAGTTTCTGCTATATCGACGATGTTATTTAAATTCAATATTTCACTCTTTGAAATAGCTCCACTTAGAGCTTGATTTATTAATTCAGTCCACAAAAACACATTAGGTTCCTACTATGTGCAAGAACTGGCTAGATACTGAATTAATAATACCACAGCTGATGTTTAATTAACAAGAAGAACCTTACAGAAATATCTGACACTCAAATTAATATCAGATCTATTCATTTGACTAATGCCATTACAATTACAGTTCAGAGCTGATGGCATTATCGGGCTATTATCACAAAGCATCGCCTCTCTTCTAAAACTCATTTCCATGATGATTCATTGAAATCATCATGAGAACACACTATCTTGATGGGTTTTTACCTCCCAATGCTCTTCAAGAGAATGAAATCACCCTTATAAGAAAGCTTGTTATCCCAAATATCAGCCAGGCCCGTTCTCCTGCAGTTCAGGTGAACAATGCAGAGAGATTTCTCAACAATTTTGAAAGACACTGTGTCCCTTCCTGGAAATAGCAAGTTGATTTCATTTTTATCCACAATTCCCAAGAAGTAGAAATGCAAATTTTAGTCTCGATGCAGACATTGTTATGAGAACAAAGTATTGAGCATGTGCCGATCCGGGGCCCAATCTCCAATCACCCATTCATTCAACAAATATTCATTCTGTCTCCTTTACATGACTTCAGGCGAACAGTTCAGCCTCTCTGTGCCTCTGTTTCCTTGTCTGTAATTTGAGGGTAATAATAATTTGAGTAGTTATTAGATAAATATGAAAAAGTGGTAGAAAAGACAAAGTTAGAATATAGTTGTTAGGTATTTTTTCCTTCAGGTATCATGAAAATTAATGTGTTTTAAAAATTAACTCAGGTAGTAGAGCTATGAATCTCAAACGAAGCATTTAAATCAGGTTAGTGAAAGGAGGAAGGAGAGAAATTAACATTTATTAAGTGTCAGTTATATGCAGACCTTGCTGTATGCATTTCACAAAGATATTATTTCATTAAATCTTCACAACAATTCTTTGGGGGTAGATATTTGTAGCCCCACCATGAATAAGAAGAAAGTGAGCTCAGAAAACTATACAAGCTGCCCAAATCATACGGCCAAGGTGGATCCCTGATTCCAAAGCTCTTTTCACTGCACAGGGTTTATTTCCCTGGACACAGAAGCACGTCCACGCTGGAAAATGATGGTTACATCTTTTCAGTTGCATGCTTCTTGGCTCCCAAGCAAAAAGCACATAGTGAAGTGATAGATGTGCCTAAAGTAAAGTAAGGTGTGAAACCCATTTCAGTTTTGTCTCAACAATTTTGGATGTTTGCTAGATGACCCCCATTGTAAAACAACTTTTTAAAAAGTCTAACAAAGTTTGAGATAAATAATTGCTCCCTGTGTCCAACTATCATTTGAAAAATTTCAAAAGGCACATTTTAAGATTTTCAAAGTTTCAATAAAAACAAAAATAAACAAATGGGACCTAATCAAACTTAGCTTTTGCACAGCAAAGGAAACCATAAACAAAACGAAAAGACAACCTGCAGAATGGGAGAAAATATTTGCAAATGATGTGACTGACAAGGGCTTAATTTACAAAATATACAAAGCTCATACAACTCAAGAACGAAAAAACAAACAACCCAATTGAAAAATGGGCAGAAGACCTAAACAGACATTTCTCCAAAGAAGACATACAGATGGCCAATAGGCACATGAAAAGTTGATCAACATCACTAATTATCAGAGAAATGCAAATCAGAACTACAATGAGGTATCACCTCACACAGGTCAGAATGGCCATCATTAAAAAGTCTACAAATAATAAATACTGGAGGGGGTGTAGAGAAAAGGGAACCCTCCTACACTGTTGGTGGGAATGTAAGTTGGTGCAGCCACTTTGGAAAATGATGGTCAGAATGGCCATCATTAAAAAGTCTACAAATAATAAATACTGCAGGGGGTGTAGAGAAAAGGGAACCCTCCTACACTGTTGGTGGGAATGTAAGTTGGTGCAGCCACTTTGGAAAACAGTGTGGAGGTTCCTCAGAAAACTAAAAATAGAATTACCGTATGATCCAGCAATCCCACTCCTGGGCATATATCCAGACAAAACTATAATTCAAAAAGATACATGCACGTCTATGTTCATAGCAGCACTACTCACAATAGCCAAGACATGGAAACAACCTAAATGTCCATCGACAGATGAATGGATAAAGAAGATGTGATACATATACACAATGGAATACTACTCAGCCATAAAAAAGAATGAAATAATGCCATTTGCAGCAACATGGATGCAACTAGAGATTATCATACTAAGTGAAGTAAGTCAGAAGGAGAAAGACAAATACCATATAACTTACATGTGGAAGCTAAAATATGACACACATGAACCTATCTATGAAACAGAAACAGAATCATGGACATTGAGAACAGACATATGGTTGCCAAAGGGGAGGGTGGTGGGGGAGGGATGGAGTGGGAGGCTGGGGTGAGCAGATGTAGGCTTTTATATAGAGAATGGATAAACAACAAGGTCCTACTGTAGAGCACAGGGAACTATGTTCAATATCCTATGATAAACCATAATGGAAAAGAATATTAAAAGAATGTATACATATGTATAACTGAATCACTTTTCTGTACAGCAGTCATTAACACAACATTGTAAATCAATTATACTTCAATAAAAAAATTTAAAAATAAAAAAATAAAGATTTTTCACAGTTCCATTACCTTCAGATTAAAACAGTAGTTAGTAAAAAGGGGCAATAATGCCTCTTCCTCCAAAAAGAGATAGCCAAAGTCTGCCTTGAATCAAAAACAATATGCTTTAGCACTTAAAATAATGCCATGTATACTTGAGGTATTGGGTAAATCTAGGATTTCAATAGAGAATACAGTGAAATGTCACTGAAGGGTTCAGAATCAACCAGTTTTTGTCACTTGGGGTATTATAATTTCCAAAATAAAATCTTAGGACAGGTTTGTAAATAGCACGTAACTTGTTACAATATTGAGGCTGTTATCCTGTACTTTGCTGAAGAAGAGTTAGTTGTGATTGAAAACCAGCCAATTCTGATCTTTTATAATAAACCAGAAATGATTTTTAGAAATCAAATTTTTTCAAAAGTATGTTTGATTAAGTGGTTTTAAAATAGTAATTTTCTGCCATAAAGGTAATATATGATGAAATAAATCCAAAGTATAAAAGAAGGGAGAAAAAAAGACTTTGAAAAGATAATAGCAATTATTATTTGGGTAAATTTTCTTCCAAATTTTTTTTATTTGTGTGTGTAGGTATTAAATTTATATGGGTATATATTTTAAGCAAAATTAGTGTCCGAATTAATCCTGCTGAAAGCTCAATAAATAAATTTGTATCAAGTACCCACCTTTTGTTCTTTCCTTAAAAATATTGAGAGCATATTTCCATGTCTCTCCAAAAGAATAAAAGCTCACTTTTAACAATTACTTGATATATTTCATTGCATGGATGAATATATATCTTAATTTAACTTGCCTTTCCCTTCTTGAGGAATGTTTACGTTGTTTCCCATTTTCTAATGCTACAAATAGTACTAAGGTGAGCATGTTTTATATAATATTAAAGTACATCAACTTACTGTCTCTGTGGAATAGAATTCTGGATATGTGATTGCTTTCAATGAAGTTAAATATTTTAAAGACTCTTGAGAAGTAAAGCCAAATTGTTTTCTAAAAGGCTACATCAATTATGCTGCCAGTGTGGTAGGATAATACTTGTCTCAATGTATTAATTTCAGCCCTGAGAATATTACTATTTTAATCTTTGTTAATCTGATTAGCAAAAATTATATTCCATTGTTAGTTTGATTTGTGTTTTTAAGAACAGGAAATTGAAATTTTTAATGTTATGAACATTGCTATCTTTTTTTTCATTCATAAAATGACATATCATATTCTTTGTCCATTCTTCTTTTGGTCTATTTGTGTTTTTTCTTATTGCTTTCTATGTCCTTGAAACTTTAGAGATATTATCATCATTTATTGCTAATATTTTCCCAGTTTTAACTAAACATTTAATTTTATAGATGAGTTTTTTTACATGTGTTTTGCTAATATATGTAATCAATTCTATCAACCTTTATCACTGTGATTAATTTCATTGCATCTATCTGTAGTTATGGAATTTTAGTAGATTAATAGTTTGAACAGAATTTTCTCATTCATGTGGACTTAATTTTCATGTTAAGATAACACTTATTTGATTCAAATTAAAAAGTTGCACAACATAGTTTGATATATGTTGAGAAAGGTTAGCTAAACCAAAAATATTCCACAACCACAGGATAAATGAAATGAATCTGATTAGTCAATGATGTGTACTTTATTTACTTTTTTAAGATATTTTTTGATGTGGACCATTTTTAAAGTCTGTATTGAATTTCTGTTACAATATTGCTTGTCTTTTATGTTTTGGTTTTTTGGCCACAAGGCATGTGGGATCTTAGCTCCCCAACCAGGGATCAAAGCCGCACCCCCTACATTGGAAGGCGAAGTCTTAACCACTGGACCGCCAGGGAAGTCCCGTGATGTGTACTTTAATATAGCCTTAGTGCTCAGGTGATCTTAGGACTGTTTCAGGGCTATCTTTGCATCTTGTTCCTTTCAGATGCCTCTTGATTTTAGATTAGTATCACCCTCTTTTTAATTACTACAGTTTTATGATATATAATACATATCCGGTATTACTAATCATACTTCTTATGGTCATTCTTCATTTATAAAAATATAATGAATATAAGAATCATATTCCCTATGGTTTATACCTCCATATGAATTTCAAAATCATTCTTTTAGTTTTCCCCAAATCCTGTTTTTATTTAATAAAATAAGTAGAAGTTGTTAGCTTTTAGGAAAAAAAATAAAAGCTTTTACAATAGTGTTCCGTCTAAGTGTATAACATTTTTAATTTATTCAATGTTTAAAAATTTAGTTCAGTAAGATTCTTTTCTTCATATATATCCTTAACATTTCTTGTTAGAGTTATTGTAGGCATTTAATGCTCTTTTTCTTTTTGCTATTATAAACTGAATCATTTTCCCTCATTACAACTCAATGAGATAATCACTATTATATAGGGAGATTATTAATGTTTATGTCTTCATCTTGCATCCAACTTCTTAAACTTTCTTAGTAAATTTATGCGAATATTTTAGTTGATCCTTTTAAGTTTATAGCAGTATTCTCTAATCTTAAGATACATATAATTTTTATCCTTATTTTCAGTATTAACTCCTATGCTTTGCATCCTCATCAGTACACGGCACTTCCAGGGCAATGTTAATACCAGAAGACAGTCACATTTTATCTTGCTCATGATCTTAATATGAATTTTTCTCAGCTTTCTATTAAGCATATTTGTAGGTTTATAAAGATAATCTTAAATGATGTTCTTTACCATAAGAAAATGAAAGTTTCTATTTCTTGTTCTCTAAGATTTAAATAAATCAGGTTAAATTTTATTGAATGCTTGTTAAACAGCTCTTGAGATCACCTTTTGATTTTTCTTACTGCTCCTGACATTATGCTGTATTTAATTAATAGATTTTTCAATATGAAGTCATCTTAACATACATGGGATAAACAATCCTCAGTAGCATCAATACTGGATGATCTTTTGCTCTGGAAGATCCAGGGGAAAGATTCACTTCTTCCACGAAAATTAAAAGGTGCATTCAGGACCTAATATCTCTTTTGAGAATCATTCTTTGTAACGTTTTCCTGCTATTTGCCGCCATTAAGATTTTTCATCTCTTCTTAGTTCTATTCTGGCAATTAATGTTTTCCCAGATAATCACCCTCCTTGCATAAGATTTTTTGACACTAACATAGCATACTCATAACTAAACATTGTTATCTCTTTTGATTCTTTTGTTGTGTATTTTGATTGGATTTGTCAGGGTTTTTGTTGTTACTGTTGTTACATTTTCCTGCAATGAATCAGCTCTTAGAACTATTTAATATACTTTAAGATATTGACTTTCTGTTCTATTTCCTTCCTCTTACTTTCCGTAGATTTTTTAAAAGTTATTTTCTGATTTTTTTTGTGTTGAATGTTTAATTCATGTATGCTCGTTCTTACTCTAAAAATGAAAACAGTGTGCCTTTAAATCTGTCTCTTAACAGGATTTAAATCTGTATGCCTAAATTTGTAAATGCAATTTTCTCATTTTCTTTATTTTCTAAATACATTGTGATTGTGGTTTTCATTTCCTCTTTGACCAGCTAGTTATTTAGCAGCAGAATCTTCAATCTATAGGAATTTGGTTTGTCGTTGATATTACCTGAACTTCTATAAGTTCTATAACTTTTTTCTTTCTACTAAACAATGTGGTGGTCTTAATTAAATTCTTACCGATTGTATTCTTCTTTTTTTATTGAAGTATAGTTGATTTGCAATATTGTGTTAGTTTTGGGTGTACAGCAAAGTGCCAATCACATTATTCTAATTCTCTACATTATTTTCCTTTTTGCCTATTCTATCAAAAATTGATCAAAGTGTGATGTATGTAATCATTCACAAGAATTATCTACCTGTTATTTATTTCTGTGTTTCCAACAGATTTTGTTATGTTTCATTACCTAAGGGATATTCATTGACATATCTTCAATTTGAATTGTGCTTTTTACCAATATAAAAAGATGCTTGATGTCTCTTTGACATAGTTTTTCCTTTGAATTCAATTTTTCCTGAAATCAGTATTTTCTGCTATTTTATTTTCATCTTTGCCTTATGAGGCAAAGTTT
Source organism: Phocoena phocoena (assembly GCF_963924675.1). NCBI lineage: Eukaryota > Metazoa > Chordata > Mammalia > Artiodactyla > Phocoenidae > Phocoena > Phocoena phocoena. The sequence continues at coordinate 89,755,338 of NC_089229.1, forward strand.
CTCATTTTTATGAGTTTCTCATTTTTATTATTATTTTATGAGTTTCTCATTTTGTTATGAGTTTCTCATTTTTATTATTATGAGTTTCTCATTTTTATTATGAGTTTCTCATTTTTATTATTATTATTATTTTAACCTTTGTCATTTTGTGTTGGGGTGTATTGTAAGCAACAGTAATAATATATATTATCATCACATTTCCTCCTTCATATGGATTTTTTTTTTCTATTTACTTATCTTCAAGGTAGAGATTTACTGAGAGGCAGTATCTACTAACTGAGAATGTATACGGATTTCCTTACCTCTGGTCACATTCCATATTTTTGCCAAAATCTTCTGTTAAGGTGCCCCATTAAAACTCAAGTTACTGCAACAAGCAGACTGCTGAGATAAAGTGAGAACGTTATCTATAGCATTTTCTGGTTCTCCAACACTCTGATCAGACAGTGTGATTATAATTTGCAGTCTCAAGCATACTTGGCTCTCGCTCACATTCAACTGTAATGCTTTCCTTCTGAGAACTACAATGCTGTGCTCCCATTACTTCTTGTCTCAGGGTTAATGGAAGTTCCACTCCCCCATGTATCAATAGTTTAGCAGCAGAGGTACTTGGTGCTGGGTACTGTTTAGAGGGATGTAGGGGAGGACTTCTCCTCCCCAAAACAGTAACTATGCATTAGATCAACATCAAATACTATAATTCTGTCTAGAATTGACCTTGATTTCTGTGGTAGGGGCACTTCCTGATCACCTCCTATTCACCCCATTGGGGAGGGAAGAATCCTCGCCCTAAATAGCATAAGAAGGCTGAATACGTGGGCAGATGAGACTGACAGCAGTTTATTCATCACCTGTGCTCACAGCCCAGGGGACCAGAGCATGCCATGCCTGGCCCTGTGGGGTTGCACTGAGGAAGAGAGGGAACAAGCAGGGTCTGTAGCAACAAAGCAGTGAGGTGATCTACAGGAGGATGTGATTACTGGTCTGAATAATGTTGAAAGCTGGTAAGGAAGTGAAATCTGTTAGGCTGAGGACCGAGTGGAGTGCAGCTGGTCTGGCTAATAGGGAACTAGCCAGGAGGGGACGATATCCCGTTGTGGGGAACATATCTGACAAAGGAAGCAGGGAAATGTGCGGTCAGGCCTTTGGGGCCCTGTGACACTCAAGACGGAAAGGCAGCACACGAAATGTTAGGCCTTATAATACAGGGCATAAGATGGGACAGGAATAAAGTATGTTCCTCTTTCACATCAGCAGCTTTGCGCTGTTTATAGCCTCATAGCATGTGTGGGTCACCGTATGTATTTTTTCAATCCTGTTCCAAAAGCCTTAAATTTAGTGTAAATTACCCCAAGAGTCTCACGATAGGTTGAGTCTCACGATAGGTCAATCCCAGGATTTAGGTGGAAATGTCATCTTAGGTATTTTAAACGGTATGTGGGGTAAGCTATGTCAAAAACTGCTGTCCAGACGTTTTTAAACTGTTGAAATGCTAAGGAAAGTCATAAAATTAGTAGTTCTGTTAGCGCCAGTAGGGGGCTGTATTCGTGCAGTGGTGAGGGTAAGAAGTGAGGGTTCTGCTGAGCGATGATTCCCTTTACCTCTCTGTGTCTTCACCCTTTAGTAAATAACATACAAGAACTAGCTTAGATAAGCCTATAGTCTATCTCTAAAGTGACCATGATCATTTAAGATAAATAGAAACATTTTATTTAGTATCTATAAAGTCTAATGCTTGAGAGTAATTACAGACATACCTCGGAGACACTGCAGGTTCGTAAAACAAATAAAGCAATAACACGTCACGTGAATTTTTTTGGTTTTGAGTGCATATAAAAGTTTTGTTTACACTGTACATTCCTTTTACTGTAGTCTATTAAGTGTGAAATAGCATTATGTCTAAAAAACAATGTACATACGGTAATTAAAAATAATTCCTTTGGGAAAATGGCACTGATAGACTTGCTTGACAAGAGTGGCCACAAACCTTCAGTTTGTAAAACGTGAAGTATCTGTGAAGTACAATAAAACGAGGTGTGCGTGTCTCCCTTACTAATCCATGAGCTCCTTTTCTTAAGCAACTTGGAATGCCCATTTCCTGGCACATAAAAATTTCTTAACAAATGATTTTCAAATGAACAAATAAATCTAGCTGAGCAAGAGATATTTGAGGAAACTGTGAGCAATGCCAAATATTTTGTGAGTGCTCTATTATGTCAACAGCCTAACACTCATTACTAACTAGCTGGTTATTCAATTAAAGTACTTAACTGGGGCTCACTGTCAGCATTAACGAATAGCACTTTGTCATTCCTTGGACTCTTTACATGGCTATTTTCTTCTCATGTTGATAACCTGCCTGTCCACCCCAGCTAAAATCTAGAGAAGTCTAGTTAGTCCCATTCGAGACCTAAAGTCTTCACTTTGTCTCCTTTTGCAAGGATACTCCCGATTTCAATCAGGTACTAGAAATGTCAGATGAAAAATGGCACAAATGTGAATTATGACAATAAAAGTTTATAAGCTACTAAAATAAAGTTATAGTACCTAAGAGCTGAGTCAACTGACAATGTTAAATGGAACATTTTACAACCAGTCCTGGGATAATGATAAAAAAAAAAAAGAAAAGGCACACAGAACATGAAGAAGTATCCAACAGGAAATGGGCCCAAGATCAAGCTGAGGCTACATGATTTTATATGAGCATCTCTAAAGAGGGGAGAGGTGATAGCCTAATTCTTATGGGTGCCTAACCCTTGACCTCTATTATCTCTTTTACTTCTCTTAACAGCTCAGTGAGAGAGGTACTGCTGTCATTTTAGAGAGGAGAAACCAAGGTTGAAGGGGTCCAGTTGAGCAAATGCCCAACAACAAAGCTATTAAATAACAGAGACATCAAAAGTCTCTCTGATTCCAGAGCCCATACTATTTCCATTGGGTATATCTTTTTACACCCAATGCTATCTCTTTACATAGACACAATAGCTCTATACATATAAAACAAATTTAAGCTTCATGAAGAATCTCTCTCTCCAACTTGATGCTAGTGTTTGTTCCATGTTATCAATTCTGGTGACGGTTCTCTTTACCATAAAGCTCACCATGTAAATTAGCTATACAGTCAATGTTAAATTGTAGCTAAAGAAGGCCAAAATATGGTGCTAGAATGAGCTCAGCCTTAGGAAGAAAGCTGAACACGAAAATGGTATTTAAGAAAGAATACTAGGGCTTCCCTGGTGGCGCAGCGGCTGAGAGTCCGCCTGCCGGTGCAGGGGACACGGGTTCGTGCCCCGGTTCGGGAAGATCCCACATGCCACGGAGCGGCTGGGCCCGTGAGCCATGGCCGCTGAGCCTGCGCGTCCGGAGCCTGTGCTCCGCAAACGGGAGAGGCCACAACAGTGAGAGGCTCGCGTACCGCAAAAAAAAAAAAGAAAGAATACTGCTCTATATAAAATAGATAACTAATAATGATCTACTGTATAGCACAGGGAACTTTACTCGATACTCTGTAATGGCCTATATGGGAAAAGAATCTAAAAAAGAGTGGCTGTATGTATAACATTCACTTTGCTGTACACCTGAAACTAACGCAACACTGTAAATCAACTATACCCCAATAAAAAATTTTTTTAAAGAAATAAAGAAACAATAGAGGAGTATTATCAGGAGTCTGAACAGGTGGTACGGCACTCTTTCGTTTTATTTTTAAAATAATTCCGCTCACAAAATATCCTGTTACTCGTAAATTTCCACTGCCTTTAACTTTCCTAGTATGACATCCTCCTGTCACCCCACATGCACATAATGCCAAGTCACAGTGCTTCTCATGCGTGCCCACCCCGGCATCCCCAGTGACAGAGACGCAAGCACACTGGCATGCCCAGGGGATCTAGCGCCATCTCCTGATAGGCTGGTATTCGCTGTAATTGCACAATTTCTTGGAAATATTATGTTTTACCTTTAAAGATCTTACAAAATTGATATTCTTCTCCCTCAGCTGACTTTGTTATAGAATAAAGATAGACTTTCCAATTACTTGTTATGGACCAAAATGCATGCTCCGGGAAGAATTAATGCCATGTTAATTCTGAGGCTTTGCATACTCTGTGCAAACTCCTTTTACTCTAGCCACAGAAACACAGTGATAAAATGGTATAGGGCTTCCCTGGTGGCGCAGTGGTTGAGAGTCCGCCTGCCGATGCAGGGGACACGGGTTCGTGCCCCGGTCCGGGGTGGGGGCGGGCCGTGAGCCATGGCCGCTGAGCCTGTGCGTCCGGAGCCTGTGCTCCGCAACGGGAGAGGCCACAACAGTGAGAGGCCCGCATACCACAAAAAAAAAAATAAAAAAATAAAATGGTATAATCGCATGACATGTAAAGTGCTTATGTGAAATGAAAAGGACAAAAATATGAGTGGGATATTAATTCAAGAGAAATAAGGAAACAGGACTGTTTGAATAGGCTTAGCAGGATGGCTTAGTTCTCCCTGACAATAAGTGTGATGCTATCTCACCATACCTTGACCTCTCTACCCTGACTCCCCCATGCAAGTACAATCAAATGTTTAGTTTCTGTACACACACACACACACACACACATTAAGAGGGTTACACAATACCCGACAGACAGACATAGAGGGAAACATTCAGGGAAATTTCTCCTAAATATCAGATAAAGGCAGCATGTCAATATAGCAATAAAACCATACATTTCTATTGTAACGGAACACAAGTTAATAAAATGGGGAAGTAGAACTTACAAAATAGCTTTAAACTCAGTACCAGATTTCATTATAGGTCCTAGACTATAGTGGACACAAGCTAATTTTCATGGTTGTCCATAATAATAGTCATTGGGAAGTTAAATGACAGAAGAGAAGCAGCTTTAAATGGGAAATGGCACAATTATTCACAGCTGTCATGCTTATGCACTTGCTGACTATCAACCTTGAACAGAGCATTTAATTCAAACCCCATTTAAAAGTATACACTGTCAAGGGAGAGGCCAAGAACCATATACTAGTTCAGGAAGCAACCCATAACCCATGTGCGAAAGATGACACTGAAGATCAAGTCTACTGGGACGTAGACGGATTGCTCACAACCCAATGTAGGAGCTGCTCCTGTAAAAAAGCAAGGAAATGCCAAGAACCTTGGCATCTGACTGTTCACAGATGATCCATTCCTGCTCTCATAATGCATAACATTTTGAGGGGAAATATTCTGCCCATTCAGAACAGCAATTGAATTTAAATTCTCTCTCTGAAGATAGATTTCACCTTTTAATCAATCTTTTAAACTTCTGTAATGCTATATATGTGTGATATATTTGTTAATACTAAGAGTCCATTCCTGTTTTTAAAGTATTGCATAAAAATAAGTGCTGCATGTATAATATATATGATATAATACATCATATTTCATATAATGTATTTGATAATATCTCAAAACCAACTGAAGAAAAATTGAATGTGTGTGTAAGACATAGAGATAATATGGATATAGATACATAGGTGTAGATATGAAAAGAGAGTTCTAGCAAAGATCAAAGCAAACGTCACAACTTAGGAGCAAAGTAAAAGAAATTACCTGAATCCTAATTAGTTTCATATATACTCAGTTGGACATCAAAAGGAAGTGAGGATTCCTTACTTAGGGGTATTAAACTGAAGGAATTACTCATCAGGTTAAAAGAAAATCTTCACATCAACCAGAGACTGCAAGTATTTGACCGATAGGGTCTGTGATATTATAACAAGGTAACACTGGATTATCTTATCTAAGTTGTCAAAATAAAGTAATATCTGACATCTACATATATTATCTCACTAGCCTTACAATTAGCACATGCAACCAGCTATCTGGTGATGGTAAATATTTTTCATACATTCAATGTATATTTACCAAACAATCCCTATGGGGGTGCCAAGCACTGTTCTAGATATTAGACATATAAGGATGAAAAAGACAAATGTGGTTCCTGCAAATTAATAGCATAATCAGGGTTACCTGATTATAGCATAATCAGGGTTACCCAGTTACCCAGAAGAACCCAGCTCTTCTGACACCTATATTGTGTTATGCAAATCAAGTTTTTTTGACCTTCAAAACATTTGGCCTGCCTTGCTTATTATTTTACTGTTAATTACAGAATTAAATGAATTTTAACTCTGAGTTTCAGATGTGCTTTTCTGCTTTGTAGATATTATTCAAGCGAATAAAGCTCTATGAATTATGGCATGATAAAATATTCACAGAAACTTACAACTCCACAGTTGAATAACAATTACATTTGCTCCAAACAGGCAATTGGTTTCCAAACACATTAAACAAAGGCAATTTAGAAAGCTTCTTCTTCTTCTTGGCATCATTAACGTTGTTGAACGTCCTGGGATTCTGGAGTGTTTCACAAAGGTAAGTAAGTGTGTGGTAAGATGAACAATTTCTGAGTCCATGAAAGAGTGATCTGGGAGCCATCACTGAGCCAATGGGAATCCTGCATTCCATGACTGGACCAGTTAGCATATTAGACAAATTTAACAGATATTCGGAGCAAGAAATTTCCATTTAGACTTCACTTTTTCTTTTCTCTCTTTTTTTTAACATCTTTATTGGAGTATAATTGCTTTACAATGTTTAGTTTCTGCTGTATAGCAAAGTGAATCAGCTATACGTATATATATATCCCCATATCTCCTCCTTCTTGCGTCTCCCTCCCACCTGCCCTATCCCACCCCTCTAGGTAGTCACAAAGCACTGAGCGGATCTCCCTGTGCTATGCAGCTGCTTCCCACTAGCTATTTTACATTCAGTGGTATATATATGTCCATGTCACTCTCTCACTTCGTCCCAGCTTACCCTTCCTCCTCCCCGTGTCCTCAAGTCCATTCTCTACGTCTGCATCTTAATTCCTGTCCTGCCCCTAGGTTCTTCAGAACCTTTTTTTTTTTTTTTTTTAGATTCCATATATATGTGTTAGCATACGGTATTTGTTTTTCTCCTTCTGACTTACTTCACTCTGCATGACAGACTCTAGGTCCATCCACCTCACTACAAATAACTCAATTTCGTTTCTTTTTATGGCTGAGTAATATTCCATTGTATATATGTGCCACATCTTCTTTATCCATTCATCTGTCGATGGACACTTAAGTTGCTTCCATGTCCTGTCTATTGTAAATAGAGCTGCAATGAACATTGTGGTACATGACTCTTTTTGAATTATGGCTTTCTCAGGGTATATGCCCAGTAGTGGGATCGCTGGGTTGTATGGCAGTTCTTTTTTAGTTTTTTAAGGAACCTCCATACTGTTCTCCATAGTGGCTGTATCAATTTACATTCCCACCAACAGTGCAAGAGGGTTCCCTTTTCTCCACACCCTCTCCAGCATTTATTGTTTCTAGATTTTTTGATGATGGCCATTCTGACAGGTGTGAGGTGATAACTCATTGTGGTTTTGCTTTGCATTTCTCTAATGATTAGTGATGTTGAGCATTCTTTCACGTGTTTGTTGGCAATCTGTATATCTTCTTCAGAGAAATGTCTCTTTAGGTTTTCTGCCCATTTTTGGATTGGGTTGTTTGTTTTTCGATATTGAGCTGCATGTAAATTTTGGAGATTAATCCTTTGTCAGTTGCTTCATTTGCAAATATTTTCTCCCATTCTGAGGGTTGTCTTTTGGTCTTGTTTATGGTTTCCTTTGCTGTGCAAAAGCTGTTAAGTTTCATTAGGTCCCATTTGTTTATATTTGTTTTTATTCCATTTCTGTAGGAGGTGGGTCAAAAAGGATCTTGCTGTGATTTATGTCATAGAGTGTTCTGCCTATGTTTTCCTCTAAGAGTTTTAGTGTCTGGCCTTACACTTAGGTCTTTAATCCATTTTGAGTTTATTTTTGTGTATGGTGTTAGGGAGTGTTCTAATTTCATTCTTTTATATATAGCTGTCCAGTTTTCCCAGCACCACTTATTGAAGAGGCTGTCTTTTCTCCATTGTATATTCTTGCCTCCTTTATCAAAAATAAGGTGACCATATGTGCATGGGTTTATCTCTGGGCTTTCTATCCTGTTCCATTGATCTATATTTCTGTTTTTGTGCCAGTATAGACTTCACTTTTTCCATTGGTCCTTATAATAAAGTAGTTCTTTGCTCAATTCTAAAACAAGAATTTTTTCTCCACCATTTTAGAGTTAGAAATAACCATATCGATAATAAGAATGAATGAGTCATTATCATTAAAAGCAAATATCATTAAACAAATAGCTTGAAATCTAATGATGCTTAAGATTTGGATTCCATTCAGGCCTTTAAATCAGCAGTGACCATTTCAAGGTCAATAACAAACTGTCCAAAATCATTTAGCCAGTCAGTCACCTGAGACCATTCAGTGGCTTAATATGTATTATCTACCATCCATCCATTGCCAGCCTCCCTCCCTCTCACTGACGTATTCTTGGATGGCTGTGTTCTTTTGAGATTCTCTAACCTCTCTGAGTCTCTGTTGATAAAGGACCAAGTGCGATGTCTGCCACATAGCAGGAACTAAACAGATTTTTATTTTCCTCACTTCTTTTCATTCATTCACCTATTTAGTATCTCATCTATCGCCACTTATTTCCTGCCTGAATTCTTCTTTTGTTCATCTAATAAATCTCTTTTGGAACATCAGTCATGTGACAGGCACTGTAAGAAGTTAGAAGGACATAAAGTCAGTATCAGTATATGTTTAGTGTCACCTATGTCCCTGCTCTCATGGAGCTTACGGTCCAGTATAAGAGAGGCACTTAAACCTCATTCAAGACAGAATTAATGACAAAAAAAAGTTTTAATGGCTCCCTGAATTTTAAAATTTCTTACCTTCCAAAGTGTATATTATCGAAGTAATCCTCCAGGATGCATAATTTCCCTAAAATGCCTGTCTCATTCTTAGATTGAAAACCAAATTAGAAAGTCAGATTCTTGCAGAAGGATTCAACAGAAATGTCCCCAGCTTTGCAGCAAAATGTGTTGGCATCAAAAACTGAAATTGAAGGCAAGAGCTTTCTCCCCTCTGTCCATCACCTCCAAACACGAGTGGTGCCCATCCACTAATTCTCACAAACCTGCATTGTTTCTCAATTTCAGTTACTCTCCCACTGTAAGAGTTGACCCTGTCTTTCATGAAGTAGTTTAAAAGGCAGTCTCTAGAGGCAGCCCAGTTGAATCCAGTCCCACAACTTAGCTGTACAAACTTTAAGCTGTTTAACTTTGCTAAGCTTCAATTTCTACTTTGTAAAAAGGAAATAATAAGAATGGTGACTGTGTCAGAAAGTTGCTGTGAGGATGAGTAAATTGCCAAAGTGTTCGCAGTAATAATAATGGCTTCATATGTTGCCTTATGCTCCCTTCTTTTTATTCTTTACCTAGACTCATGCTGAGATATGGTTAAGATGACCATGATTGTGGGCTAAATTCAGGTAGAACTAGCGCTGGAACCAAATACCTACTAGCTCAGGGACTGATTCATTTATCCATTCATCTAACCAACATGTTAAGCATTGTTCCAAGCACTAGAAAAATAAAACCAAAGAAAACAAGGTACTGGTCTACAAGGAGCTGGCATCTAGCACTCAAAATATTTAAGTATGATTCTTCTGTGATTGTCGAGCAAGTGAGTTACTGTAAAGTGAGAGATGGTAGAGTTGGGGTTCAGAGAAGGAGGCGAGAATAAAAAATACAAAGAACCAGAGATTGGAGGAACCAAAGATGAAAGGAACTAAGGGATAATGTAGGGCTTATTCAGAAAGAAATTGGAGTCTTACCAAATCTTCTCCATCTCCTGTATACTTTCTTTTCTCCTGCATACTTTTTGAGGGAAGGTAAAAAAGAGAGGGTGAAACAAAGCAGGAAGGAAAGAAATTAATTTTCCATGTGTTGAGCATTTCTGTCTTAAGCAGCAGGTTTGTCCCCCTCCCTGGTATGGAGATCATACCATTCCACTTTATAAGTAAGAAAACCAAAGTGAAAATCTAACCAAGTAAATTGACTAAGTTCACACAAGTAGGATTCAAACCCTAGTTTGTCTCCAAAGCCCATACACTTTCTCCTAGACTCTGCTGCCTCTAAGTGCCATAGAAGAGCCCTTTTCCTGCTCCCTGACGGCCCCTTAACTCTCGTGGGGGAGGAAACCAGTCCCTTCAGTTCAACTAACTATACCCACCATCACCTGTTGATCAGCCTCCACAAGAAAAGAATGTGTGTCATGTTTCACAAGAAAGGAGAATCTGAAAAATTTACCTGCAGAGATTAAGTAGCTAGAACCAACTACATTAGTTCAAAGGCACACATTGCCTTGGGTATCTATTTCCCACTGGGATCCAAGGGGCCAAACCAAAAGAGTTAACCAAAAAACTATCGGGAATCCAAGGCATCGGATCACTGTCTGCAGTGAGAAGTGCACGATTCCAGCTTATTTCTATACTGATCGTTTCTGTCAAACCCTAACGAACAAGAAGGATGCAAAGAAACAGGGGAAAACACAGACGTCCCAGGGACAGCATTATTGAAACATATTATTTATAAGTCAGATGGTGTTTGATCTTAATATACTTCCAATCACAATCCAATTTTTACCAAACCCAAAGGTGTATTTGTTCAGAGCCAGATACTGGTGACAAATCTATCAAGAATAGGACAGTGCCAAGTTATTCTTGTCCCCAAGATCTTGAGACCAGTGGATTAATGATGAAACAGCAGCCTCGCTAATATACAGGTGGAATTGGGTTTGTGTTAGCACCTGTGGGCACCCTACCATCAAGTTTATATCAGTGTGCAACAATCCTGGTGTAAGTCCTAGAACCAAACTAATCTTGTAGGGGTCAGTAGGAGATCACTTAACTGAGTATAATTAGGACTATTCCATGAATGGCAGTCCAGATGTACCTTCCATTACTACAAAAAAAAAAAAAAAAAAAAGGCAAACAATCCCCTGCCTCTGCCTCTGTCTGTATTAGAGTCCCCCTCAATCAAATCTGAAATAGGGCAATGGTGACATGACACACCTGAGGCTCTCCAGGTTGGGGGTGGAGGAAGTAGGTGGATGAAATGTCTTTCCTTGCTGAAAAGTATTATACAAACACCTCTACAGTCCTTACTATAACTATGTATCTTACATCAAATGCTAAAATAAAGGATATTACAGACATTTATGGGGGGAGAGAGCAGAAGCGTATTTGTTATTACAACTTGACACCACCGTCCCTCCAATGTTGTAAAACACATCTTATGAAGTTGATATCATTGTGCTTATTTTGTTAATGATACCAGTAATCTTTTGTGTATAACCTGCAATGATTATTGAAAGAGACATAAATCAGAGAAAAATGACCAGTCATTCAAGCATATCCTTTTCTTACAGTTATCGCTAGCAATATATTAAGAAGGGAAAGAAGGTAAAACTCTCTAGCGTTGGAAACTTTCACAAATCAAAAAAAGAAGAAATGTCTGACCTCAAAGACTTAGGTGCATTTGATAAAATTGAACTTATGGCCCTTGACCATTTGTTCATTCAACCAATATTTATTGTACATCTGCTATGTACCAGGCACTGATCAAGGTACTAGGAATACAGCAGTGACTAAAGCAGTCTGAAATTCCTCTCCTCCTGGAACTTCTTCAAAAATGTTTAAGAAGTAAGTTGCCTTTACAGGCAGTGTACCATAGAGGGAAAAGGCCAGGACTCTGAATAAGAGACTTCTGGTTTCAAACCCAGGCTCTGCCAACTATTACTCATACAAACCCTAAGCAACTTATTTAACCTCCTAGAAGTTCAGTATTTCTGTCTGTGAAATGGGGATGGCTCCACCCTTCCAGAGTTATAGTGAGAATTCGGTACGTTAGGGTGAGCACTGGACCCTAGCACGCTGCCTGGCACTTAGAAGATTTTTCTTGAGTCATGGACAGAGGGCACACATTTTTAGAAATATGTTCATGGATTTTTTTCTTTGACAGTGGTGTTTTCCACACAGTCTCAGCACCGAATTTACAAACCCTCAGTGCATCTGATAAATCTTTCGAGTCCTGCCGCCATGAAATCTACAAGGTTGATAATTCCAGACTTTCCAGTTCTCTCACCGTCAGACTCACTGCAGGTTGTAAAAGAGCGCCATCTAAAGGTCCTCGTGAGGCACCTTAATATGTCCTAAAACTCCTTTTGTCGTTTTATAAAGACTGTTCTGGTGAGCGGTGCTCTTAAATAACCATCACTGTGGTGCCAGTATCTATGGGCCTATAATAAAAGTAAGACAAGCACAGGGGGAAGGCAAGTGATTTATCAGGTCCTCTACATCTGGTCCTAAAAAAAGCTTTCTTTCTTTCTTTTTTAGATATTGTAATGTAAATCATTTTAATGCCCAGAACATCAGCGGAAGTCATCTTGAAGAAACACTTCCCCTCCATGAAAAGTCTCTGAAATTTTACGGCAGTACACAGGAATTTTCTTCGAGTATTGATCTTTGGGAAACAGCCCTGTGAAGCTCTGTTGTTTGACTCAATCTGTCTTATGAGCAGAGTATTCACTGTTTTCTTCGGCTAGACACTATGCGTTTTTGTTCTAGAGCTAATATGTGTGAGGGTGGCCTTATGAATGTTATCTGTGTACTTTACAAAGACTAATTATGACTCCTCTAGTCATAATTATGACTATTACGCTTTTGCATTAACATGTTATGCCTTTGAATTAATGAAGTAATTTCAAAGTCTAAGTAATTACTCTATGACAACACAAGTTAGTATTTCCTATGCATCACGATATTTTAAAACTTTTTACAATGGTTTGGCCATTATAAGCAACCTATATGACATTTTTTAGTTTTCATGTGTCCTTAGAATCAAAATAACAGTATGTTAACACTCTTTCTTTCAATGCATTAATTGAGTACTTACTGCATGCCAGGCATAGTGATCATATACTGTCTACGTCAGAGTAAATAATAAACCTATACACAATTTCACTATACTTCATCTTGCTATTACACTATCAAGTTATGAATTAAGGAAATATTCTCTGAATCAAAGAGCAACATTACTACAATAGAGGTCCTTAACAAAAAGAGAATATTCACATACTGAAGAAACTGTAAAATAAATGGAAATGATGGAATTATTGCGATTGAAGGAAAGAAGAAAATTAAGGAAGGTTAAATGAGTGTTGGGGGAAGGGCAAGTGATCAAATCAATCAGGGAAGCTTAAAGAGATTCCCTAGTCCAAAGGATGTCTTTTAGTCTCCACTGCTACCAGTTCAGACGCAGCCAGAAAATTATCTTCTAAAAGAGATTTTTCCCGTATAAGCAAAGAAATGTGAAAAAAACTCATTTAAACCAAAAAAAAAAAAAAAAGGCAAATACAACTAGTGTCCCAAATCTTTGTAGCAGTGCTTGTCAACGTTTTGTTAAGGACCCCCTGCTTCAGGTACCTCTTTCTGGCCCCTACCATAGACTGCTTTAACCCAAACCTTTTTCCAAGACTTCCCAAGTCTTCTTACGCTCCCTGAAATCTGAGCACCACTGCTTTAAGGGACAGTTCAAGCTGGATAGGAGAGGGGACTGCAAATGATTCTGCAGTTAAGCACCTCCCTTGTGACCTAAAATAGTTTAGATCTGTAGAATAAAAGATTTACACATCTTGATTAGGTGTGATATGCATTTTTCATTGCAAAAGAACAGCTGTAAAGCACCAGGTGTTTCCCTTACTCAAACTATGTTTTGTTTGTTTGTTCTGAGGACAAATGAAAAGACAAACTCTTACAGACAAAAATTCTTGCCCTGTAACTTTTTCAAATCCTTCTTTTTTCAGCATTTGTTCTCTGACGAAACACTGAGGCCGGTCCTTGATCTTCCTTAGAATCTTTCTTTGCTGCAAAACGTTAAATGCCAAGTTTGCGATTTGGGTTTAATGAACACCGCAAAGATCAAGAAACCTTTAAACATCTCGTCTCAGTACAAGTCAGAAGCTCTAACAGTCCCTCTCAGCATTAGAAAAAGGGTTTGCCTTATTTTGTTGTTCCCCCTCCCCACCGCCCCAAATTTGCCTTCCTCTCCTTAATTTCTACATCATAATAGAAAAAGGTGCTCATTATGCTTTCACTCATCCTTAGAGATGAAAAGGGAGCTACAGAATTGTAAAGATGACCCTAAGCGAACACCAGAAGAGCTTAGAATTCTCACATCGGGGCTGACACTCACGATTAGCTAAATTGCAAGAACTACACACGCTTCCATTGGAAACAGGATGCATTCATGCACTAGTTTCTTGTCTCGTGCTTAGCAACATTATCACCGAGCACCTGGAATAGTTTAGGCATTAAGTGTAATTGGTTTTGCTTTACATAAATCTGTAGCTTTGTAAATAAGCGGAGCATTCCAGCTTCTCTGTAACACCAATTAACTTAAAGGGATGCGTTGTCTGTAGGAGACTGCTGGGTTCTGTACTGTATTTCTCCCGTAATGTGCTCATTGGCTGGCAAAGTTCTGTGTCCCTGCAGTGTTGCATTGACTCCCAGTCACTTGGTGTCAAGGGTCTGTACCCAGCCACTCATTTGCTCCATTTTTCAGTTGTAAAAGATTGGGAAAATGGAGTCTTCCCTAAGAAGCATCTTCGGTGCTCTATTTCTGTTCACGAGGGAGACCTGAAAGGCAAGGTACTTGAAAGTGTTTTCTGTGACCTGCAGAGCACAGATCTGACCCCAGCTGATTCTATCCATAACTGACGTCTACATCTCTTTCCTCTTTCTTTTTTTCTTGTAACGTTTCAATCCAATGCAGCCAAAAGTCACTGCATTGAGCCTGTATACAAAATTAAGAAAACCATATTCTTATTATGTACATTTGCTAGTGAAAATGTTTCCATCAGAGGGACTTTTTTTAATAACACTCAGAAATCTGCTCCTGGGAGTTGGTAAATTTTTTCAGGCTTCTGGGATATTACCCCTCATCTCTTTACTCGGTTTAATCCCTTCTCTCTCATATCCCCTTCAGGTAATCTTGATATATAGCATTCATTCCATAGCATTCATTCCACTCTGGCCAACCTCTAATTCTCTTAGTTTCTGAAAGTGTTTTGTCGACTATCAGAGTAACAGTATCATCAAAATACAGCTCAGGATTCCAAAAAGTTTCCTACTAATATTATGTGATTTACAAATTGAAGGAGGGAGAGTCACCCCTTCTGAAAACTGTCAGGATCCCTTGTTGGATGAGAAAAGAGCTTCAGCATTAGGACCGTGAACCAGTCCGGCGGTGGGCATAGCCCATCGCCACTGCTAGAGAAGCTGACATACAATTACCGGTCACAGGCTTATGGGTAAGGTTCTTAAATGAAATCAACAGCCAAGTGATGACAGCACACAGGTGCTGCTAACATTCAGGTCTGCTTGTAGAGAACAGGGAAATGAAAGGACCCACTCATAATAACAACCCGATACAGTTTACAAGTTGCTGTCACATGTATCGTCACATTTGGTTGGCACCACTCCTGGGAAGTAGGCACATTTTGGCATGCCCATTTTGTACATGAGACATTGCAGCTCTGAGACATTATCAAGAGTCACAGAGATACTGGATGCCACAGGACTAGAACCTTGGTCCCTCTGTCTCTAAAGAGCCAGCCCCTTCTACAAATGACACTCATAATGTCACCAACACTGGATCATCCCCAGCCACTCGGGTGAAACACTCTCTAAATAATCCAAAAGGGAACAAGAATGAAAAGAAAGACCACATTGGGGTCAGAGACTCTGACAAAATGGTTACCCAAAACAGCATGTTTCTAATGGTTACCCAAAACAGCATGTTTCTAACATCTCTTTCCCTGCCCTCAGCTTCCTCTGTGGAGCCAGGGCTTTAGGCTGCTAGAAGCACCGCACTGAAAAGACCTGCCCAGACTGACCACACTGGGGTTGGGAAAGAGGGTCTTGGGCTCAAAAGCATCCTTTCCTTCCCCTTTCAACAAAATGCCCTCAGATGCGCTACAGTCAATTCCAAACTGCTTAGGAAAGAACGGGTTAAGAAAAACAAATTCACCCCCCAAAATGTGATTAAGATTTGTGAAGACTCCTGCAGTACTTGCTGAGTACAAGACACTGTTCTAAGTGTTTTTATTTAATATTAACTCATTAATCATCACAGTAACTCTATAAGTACAATTGTAGACCCCATTTTACAGATACGAAACATGAAGCACAAAGGAGTTAATAACTTTCCAGGGACTTCCCTGGTGGAAAGTGGTTGAGACTCTGTGCTTCCAGTGCCGGGGGCACGGGTTCGATCCCTGGTCGGGGAACTAAGATCCCACATGCCGTGTGGTGTGGCCAAAAAATAAAAATAAATAATTTTCCAAAGGTTATACATGCAGCATGGACAGAGTAAAAATTTGGACCTAGGGATCCTGATTACAGATTCCAGGGGTTAGCCCTCTCTATATAGCTGCCTCTCAGTAAAGCTGTTGTCTACAATAGATTTTTATGTATTTTCAGGGCAATTCCATGGAAGACAATGCCTTAGCCCAAGGGATTTCAGTCTCTTTCTGTCCCAACACAAAAGAACGTGACTTCTTCCATCAGTCGTTGCTGGATGGAAACAACAGGTACTTTTAACACGCCTAGGTAGTGCCCCCTCCCTCCCTTTTTGTGAATAATTATTGTTCTCCTGCTTACACCCACAGGCATGACTCTAAGGGCAGAATTTCAGACTCTATGGTAGTGAGTGGGTACTTCTATCTCAAAACTGTTGTAGGGAGGATTCCCTGGTGGCGCGGTGGTTGAGAGTCCGCCTGCCGATGCAGGGGACGCGGGTTCGTGCCCCGGTCCGGGAAGATCCCCCATGCCATGGAGCGGCTGAGCCCGTAAGCCATGGCCACCGAGCCTGCGCCTCTGCAACAGGAGAGGCCGCAACAGTGAGAGGCCCGCGTACCGCAAAAAAAAAAAAACAAAAAAAGGAACTGTTGTAGGGATCCTTGTAGGGTGTTTCTTAAATCACAAGGTAAGCTGTCTGTTCTTCAAATGACAGTCATTATTAGAGATCAAGATGGAGCCTTAGGTCAACTAGTCTCTCCACTTCCTTAGCCTCTCCAGAGACATTCCTGGAATTCCTCCAGCCCTGTTCTCCAGTGAGCTTAGTGGAAGTGTCAAAGATAATCGAGGATTGTGATGACAAGACCCAGCCTCTCCGTCTCTCTCTGCCTATCTCTGTCTCTCTGTCTCATTCTCTCTGTCTCTCAGTGCTCTCTCTCTCTGGCTCTGTGTCCCACCGAGGTTGTCTATAGTAGAATGGATGCTATTTGACAGCCAAGATCTTTTCCCCAAGTGATACACTGTCACTAGTCTACTCAGAGACTTTCCTAATTATTAAATAATAATAGCACCCAAACCTTAATCTATCACCCATCTTAGACAGGTTTGAATCCATTTACTGGCTGGGAATCAGGTTGTTGCTTCAGTTTGCTAAACCACAAGTGACCAAGTCTCATATAAATACAGTAATCAGTCAAGAGTCTATGACAAGTGTCTATTACCATGGTAGCAGCAAGTCAGGAGCACATTTAATGACATTTACGCAAAGAGCAAGGTAACACTGCTACCAGGGATAAAAGAAGGAGAAAAATGGAATCAACGGGAGGCGGAAATTTGGCAAAAATCAGGGGGAAGTCACCATAACATTGAAGAAACTACCAAGAAAGCACACATGTCGTCATCATGCAGTTTTCATTTTCCCAAAGCAATCTCTGGAAGCAAAACGAGAAGGCAAGTCGAGAGAATATGCTAAATTTTAAAATAAGAGAAAGAGCTCTCTGTCAGAAATGCCAGAGAGGAAGTGCGAGCTTCAGAAGCCAGAGCAGTGAGAGGCCATCTGGAGACACTGATTTCCCATTTTTGTGTGATACAATGCACAGCACAGGTGCCTGGATTCCCATGAGTTGATTAGGACCCCCTAGAGCAGACCCCATGCTTCTTACCACATTCCCACGCCTCTCTTACATGAGTGAAACCTTCCTGACCGGTTTCTACGGTATCTCCGTAAATGCAGACTTCTGTCTTCATGCAGCTTGTACAGTTCTGCCTTACTTCTTTGCAGCCAACCACGCCTGAAAGACAGGAACAAACAAGATGGACAAGTGTGGCAGTGAATGAACCGTTTTACTGCAATTGGAAGTTCACGGAGAATAAATTATCCTCTAGTTCAAGCTGTCCAGTAGTAATTCTCATTAATAATAACACTGCGACAACAGTCTGCCTCTCACAATGACAGTGAGTGCTGGAAACTTTATCGTTACTCTCGAAGCAGGAGTCACATCCCAGACGGCCGGCGCAGATCACCATATGCAGCTCACAAGAGAAGGCTTAAATTACTACGAAGCTTGACTGCATAACTGTCCATGAAGTTCACTGGCTAGATGAGCAGGTGGAAAAAATCCAAGGGCTTCTCTCCTTCCAGCTTCCTCTGCTGATCCATGCTACATCGTAAATGATTTTTCACATTAATGAGATCGTCTAGCTAAAAGGATACTTTCCTCTCTTCTTGCTTCATTGACGGTATCTCTTTTACTACAGGATCTTTATTTCCTACATGTGGCCACAAGGTAATAGAGAATCTGTGGTCCATGAAGACAGAGATTTTTGTGGAGATCTACATCTCCACATATGTACTCACATATACATATACTTACACGTACAGAAGGAGGGTTCCAGTCAGTAGCAGATGCTGCTGTGCTTCTCCATGTGGGCTTCTTTATGTTGTCTCTCTATACGGGCTACTCTGGGCTTCTTTGAAGCTTGATGGCTGGTACCCCAGGGCAAGTATCCCCCCAAAGAAATAAAGCCAGGCAGAAACAATATTGTCTTTTGTGACCTAGCCAGGGGCTACGCAGCATCACTTCTACTGCATTCTATTTGTTGAGGCAGTCAGAGAGTCTTGTTTAGATTTAAAGAGGGGAAACCAGCTCCATCTCTTCGTGAGAAACAGCAAAATTCCAGAAATTCACTTGGGACCCCAAATGTTGCTGTGGACATTTTTAGTCTAAAGAGGGACAGACATCTGTTAGACAAACAAAGGGCAGAGGCAGGAGCATTTCAGGTCACGTTAAGACGACGCGTAAGCAACATGGCAAAGTGTGAAACAGAACAGCTTATCCTGCAAACTGCAAGTTGTTTGGACTTTTTTTTTTTTTTTTTTGCGGTACGCGGGCTTCTCACTGCTGTGGCCTCTCCCGTTGCGGAGCACAGGCTCCGGATGCGCAGGCTCAGCGGCCACGGCTCACGGGCCCAGCCGCTCCGCGGCATGTGGGATCCTCCCGGACCGGGGCACGAACCCGCGTCCCCTGCATCGGCAGGCGGACTCTCAACCACTGCGCCACCAGGGAAGCCCTGTTTGGACTTTTGACAGGAGCAGTTGTTTGACTGGAGCACAAGATTCAAGGGCAGGATAATATGACAGATTGGTGTTTCAAAAAGAACACTCAGTCAAAAAATGTAAAGGATACATTGGTCGGGGCTAGAAAGAAGTTAGCTCAGGATGGTCACTGTGTTTAAGTGAATATTGGTAAGAGATAATGAGGTCTGAGGTTAGGACAGCAGGATGGGGATGGGAAGGGGAAGAACATAGGAGATTCAAAGGCATAATGATAGGAAGAAACCATCTATTGGATTTCCACTGGGCATTTAATTATCTCAGGCACTTAATTATCTCACAGTAACTCTATGATCTGGGAATTATTACTGTCTTTATTTTGTACGTTAGGAAACTGAAACAGGGAGAAGCCAAGGTACTTACCCATTTTCCCCACAATTAGAACTAGGATTCATAGAGTCCAACACGGAAGCCCACACATTTAATCACTAAGCTGAACTGATTGGATGTGGTGGTGACAAAGGAAAACGTGTCCAAGATCATCACCAGGTTTCTGATTTAAGCAGCAAAGTGACAGTTAATGCCACTCGACTAAAGAAAGAAATACAGGAGGATGGGGGACTGGGATGGTGGAAAGGATGTAAACATGTTTGTACATAATGAATTTGAGGTGTCTGTAGGGAGTTGAGTGGAGATTTCTAACACCCTGTTGGTGATCTACACAAGGCATGATGGGTTTTGTTCATACAGAAATGAATCCGATGTTTAAGAATCTAGTTGGAGACATTAGATGTGAACAAGTAAAATTAAACAAATATTTTAATAGCAACTTGAGACAATACTATGAAAGATGTCATAGGTCAGCACACAATTAATTTCCATCTTAACTGAAAGTAAAATAAGGATCCAGAAGAGGAAGAAATCTTGATAGGTTGGGGTGATAGGACCATGTTTTACTGAGGAGGTATAACCTGGATCTTCAAAAATGGATGAGGATTTGGATAAAGAAAAGAGAAAACGGAATAATACAACGGTTTGGGATGAAGCCAGAGAAAAACTCATAGCCCACAGTGCAAGTGTTTTAAAAGGGAAAGCTTCGAAGGCAATATAGGAAATCAACACCAGAATGCCAGAGTTCTAACCTGCGGGGCAAGATATGCTGCCTCGCTGAGTCTCAGTTACCCCGACTGTAAAATGGGTATTTCAGTTACGACCTCAAGGTTTTTATGAGGATTAAGTAAGATAATATATGTAAAGCAACAAGTAAATGTTTATTACTGTTTTATTTTTTTAATAAGAAATGAATCTAAGTCATCAAACGTTTATACTTAAAAGGACCTTAAGGAACATCTAACCAAATTTTTATTTTATAAATGAGGAAATCTAGGCCCAGAGAGGTGATGCAATTTGCAAACAGAGAAACACCTATTTAGCTGGTAAAGCTTCCAGGAGTTCTGACACTCAGTCTGGCTCACTGGAGTATGGATTCGCCAAAGAATTATTAGGGAAGAAGCCTCCATAGTCAAATGCTGGGTTTAACAAACAATTTAGTTCAATGTCTTCAGGACTTCTCAGAAGCTTTATTATATATATTGGGAATTGCTAAGAAATGGATTTGCTGTTCAGTGTTTTCTAAATTCATGTGGCCACTCGGTCCTTTGCTCAGAGAATACTTCTCAGTACTGGTATTCTTTGCTATACATTGGAGATGCTGGTAGGGTAGAAAATACATAGGCTTTGTGATCAAACAAAATTGGATTTGAGGGCTTCCCTGGTGGCTCAGTGGTTGAGAGTCCGCCTGCCGATACAGGGGACATGGGTTCGTGCCCCGGTCCGGGAAGATCCCACATGCCGCGGAGCGGCTGGGCCCGTGAGCCATGGCCGCTGAGCCTGCGCGTCCGGAGCCTGTGCTCTGCAACGGGAGAGGCCACAACAGTGAGAGGCCTGCGTACTGCAAAAAAAAAAAAAAAAAAAAATTGGATTTGAACTAAGTATCCATCAGGTAGTAGCTGGGCAGCCTTTGACATACTATTTAATCTCCTTGAGGCTTAGTTTCTACATCTGCAAAATAGAGTAAGAACATATACTTCACAGGACTTTGTACATCAACATATATAATGCATGTGGCAAAACCCCTGAGACATGATGATAGTCAATATAAATCAGTCACCTGCTATTTTTTCCTCCTCTTCAATCAGCAAATACTCATTGGATATCTTCTATATTCCCCAAACTACTCTCAAGTATATATTATTTAATATTCTATTTCTCACTCTTAGAAAAATAAAAAGCATTTAGTCTTTCCTATTTGTTTTACTCTAAATAAAATGTTTATGCATTAATACCAATCACCTTGATGCCAGACCTTAAAGTCTTCCAATCTGGGGACTAGAAGAGATGAAGTAGAAATCTCATTTATGAGAACAAAAAGTCCCTTGATTCATTGTAACAAGTCTTCATGGAATTTGGAATTTCTCCAGATACACAGTTAACAAGTTTCCTCTTGCTTGGTACTCATAATTGAATTATAAATGAGTTAGAGCTTCATACAGATAAACACTATATAAGATGGAAAGAAACTGTGATGGTTAATTTTATATGTCAACTCGACTGGGCCATGGAGTGCCCAGATTAAACATTATTCTATGGATGTCTATGAGGATGTTTCCAGATGAGATTCGTATTTGAATCAGTAGACTCAGTAGATTGTTCCCCCACGATGGGGCTGGACATCATTCAATCTACTGAGGGCCTGAATAGAACAAAAAGTAGAAGAAGGGATGATTCATTTCCTCCCTACCTGCCTACTGATCTGGGACATTGCTCTCCTGCCCTTGGACTGAGACTTACATCATTGCTCCCCTGGTTATCGGGCCTTCAGACTGGGACTGGAATTATACCACTGGTCCTGGGTCTCCAACTTGCAAACAGTAGGTCATGGGACTTCTCAGCCTTCATAATTTTGTGAGCCAATTCTTAATAATAAATCTTCACATGTATATCTTAATGGTTCTTTTTCTCTGGAGAACCGTGACTAATACAGGTTTTGGTACTGAGTGTGGTTCTAGAAGAACAGAATATTAAGAATGAGTTTTCTGAATTGGTTCCAGAGTTTATGGAATTGGCTCTCTAATGTGATTAGATTTAAAGTTGCTAATGACTCTTTCTGGTAGTAAAGAGAGGGCTGACAATCCACGGCATGATCTGGCAATAGACATATGCAAAACATCTTCATTGGGCACTCACTTATAAGAATCAAGAAGCTAGGTAACTCTGTGTACTACATATGATACTTTCATTTTTTAAAAACGAATGAATATAATGACATTGGTTGCTTCTAATGCTGGACAAAGTAGTGTAAGAAAAGGATGAACTCAGGGGTCTGAATTCCCAGTTCAAGCACCACATAAATAACATAAGAGTTTCTTTGTGTGTCCTGAGGGAGATTCTTGTTTCCTGTAGCTGCAGGGCTGAAAATTTGAAAATCAATGCAGAACCATCCTGGGAATGAATTACAATGCAATTTGTTAACGTCTGGGCATTGATCCTGGAAGCTGGGATGGGGTCATCTGGGAAGACCCTGAGGGAGCTGGAGACATGGAGCCTCTAAATTCTGATGAATCTTTGTCAGTGGAAGAGGTCTCCCCACCCCCCAGTGGAACTAGCCTCTCCAGACCTTTCCATCTCAGTCTGAGGGGATTCACCCTGCATTGCCTGAGGAAACTGTTAAGGCCTTTCCCTGAGGCAGCTGCCAAGCAAGACAATGCTGAGTATCCTCAGGACCCACCCCTACATCCCTCTTCGCCTCTAGACCTGTAACTGGACTCAAGTCCTAGTAGACTCCTAAAGGGGAGGTAATGGACTACACTCTAGAAGAACTACATGAGTTTTCTAATTTATACAGTCAGGAAAACAGGGAACATGTATGGGTATGAATATTAGGAATATGAGATAAAAGTAGAAGAAATACAAAGTTGGATCAGGCAGAATTTATTAATATGGTTTCACTAAATCAAGATTATACATTAAATATTACAGCTCAGGGAGTTAGAAAGGGTTCTAACAGTTTGTTCAGTTGGTTGGTTGAAACATGGACCAAAGAGTGGCCCACAGTGAGCAAACTGGAAAATCCCAACCTGCCTTGGTTTAAAGTATAGGAAGGGATTCAAAGACTTAGAGAGAGAGGCTGGAATGTTAGTGTGGATTTGTCATTTAAGACCTACTCACCCACACTAGAAAGGCCCAGAAGACATACTTTTCACCAATACTATGAGAAATAAGGTAGTGATGGAGCCCCAGCATCCTTGAAGAACTCTGTAATCACTCTTCTGTGTAGGCCAGACCTTACACTGGGAACTGCAGTCACTGAATTGGGAAACTTAAATGCAATGGGAGTGATTGGATTCCAGGGTGACAGAGGCCAAGTGACAGCACTCAACCACCAAAGGCAGGGTGAGCCTTCTTACCATGATGGACAGCAGAGTCAAAGTAGCAATCAGGATAGCCTGACTCATGCAGACCTATGGCACTGGCTAGTTGATCATGGTGTTCCCAGACATAAGATGCTAAATTCTTACTTAATGCATATCGGCAGAAAAGTTCTAGGTCAAGTGGACACAAGTTTAATCTGAATCATAAAAACAGAGAGTCACAGCCATCTGAACCATTTCCAGGCTTGAGCCACCTTACAGACCCAGAACCACTTGGATGAAGTGGGTGCAGGGCAGGTCCCCTTGAGAAAGGACCCCAGTACACTACAGAAATATATTGTTAATTTTCATCCTAGGCCCCCCCCCAAAAGGTACATACTGCCTTTTACCAGAGTACTTGTACACTGGGGATAAGGAAATGATCAAACTTTGGGGGAACTACTGGATACTGGCTCTGAACTGACACTGATTCCAGGAGACCCAAAACATCACTATGGCCCACAAGTCAGAGTAGGGACTTATGAAGGCCAGGTGATCAATGGAGTTTTAGCTCAAGTCTAATTCACAGTGGGTCCAGTGTGTTCCCAAACCCACCCTGTGGTTATTTACCCAGTTCCAGAATGCATAATTGGAATAGACATACTTAGCAGCTGGCACAATTTCCACATTGGCTCGCTCTCCTATAGATTGAGGATTATTATCGTTGGAAAGGCCAGTGGAACACATTAGAACTGCCTCCACATAGGAAAACAGTAAACCAAAAGAAATACTACATTTCTGGAGAGATTGCAGAAGTTAGTGCCACCATCAAGGGCTTGAAAAATGCAGATATGATGATTCTCACCAAACCCCATTTAACTCTCCTATCTGAACTGTGCAAAAGACAGATATCAACACACATACACACAAAAATCAGTAAAACACAAAGGAAGATGCCAAGGAAAGAAATGCAGGACAAAAGACCTATAAGACTAACAGGAAACAGATAAAATAGCATTACTAAATCCCTCCCAATCAGTAATTACTTTAAGTGAAAATGGCTTAAATTCCTCAATCAAAAGACATACAGTGGCTGAATGTATAAAAAAAAAAAAAAGCAACTATATGCTATTTGTAAGAAACTCACTTTAGGTTTGATACACATATGCTGAAAGTGAGGGGATGAAAGAAGATATTCCATGCAAATGATAACCAAAACAGAGCAAATGTGGCTATACTTATATCAGACAAAATAGACTTTAAGTCCAAAACTGTCACAAAAGGCAAAGAAGGACATTACATAATGATAAATGGCCAATTCAACAGGAAGACATAACAATTATATATATATATGTGTATACACACACACACACACACACACACACACACACACACACACACACACACCCAACGTCAGAACACCTAAATATATGAAGCAAATATTGACAGAACTGAGGGAGAAATAGACAAGAATACAATAACAGTAGAATACTTCAAAAATCTACTTCCAGTAATGGATAGAACATCCCAGTCAGAAGATCAATAAGGAAACAAAGGATTTGAATAATGCTATAGACCATATGGACCTATACCAAACATTGCACCCAACAGTAAAAAATACACATTTTTCTCAAGCACACATGGTTTTTCCCAAGATAGATCTTTTTCCATGTTAGGTCACAAAACAAGTCTTAACAAATTTAAGAAGATTGAAATTATGCCATATATATTTTCCGATCACAGTGGAATTAAACTATATACCAACAGCTGAAGGAAAAGTGGAAATTTCACAAATGTGTAAAAATTAAACAACACAGTCTTGAACAACTATTGTGTCAAAGAAAAATTTAAAAATAAAATTAGAAAATACCTCAAGACAAATAAAAATGAAAACACAACATACCAAAACTTATGGGATGCAGCAAAAGCAGTACTTACAGGAAATTCATAGCAATAAATGCCTACATTAGAAAAGAAGAAAGATCTCAAATAAATGATCTAACTTTACATCTCAGGGAATTAGAAAAATAAGAAAAAACTAAGCTTAAAATTAGCAGAAGGAAGGAAATAACAAAGATGAAAGCAGAAGCAAATGAAATAGAAAACAATAGAAAAAAATCAATGAAAGTAAGAGTTCATTTCTTGAAAAGGTAAAAAAAAAAAATTGCCAAAACCTTAGTTAGACTAACTAAGAAAAAAAAGAGAAGACTCAAACAGAATCAGAAATGAAGAGACAATACAAGTGATGCCACAAAAATAAAGAGGATCATAAAAGACAACTATGTACAATTACACACCAGCAAACTGGATAACCTAGAGGAAATGGATAAATTTCTAGAAACATACAATCTTCTAAGACTAATTCATGCAGAAGTAGAAAGTCTGAAAATAGCTATAACTAGTAAGGAGGTTGAATTAGTAACTAAAAAATTTTTAAGAATAAATAAATAAAATGTAAAAAAATAATAAAAATTAAAAAAAAACACCCTAACAAAGAAAAGCTTAGGACCAGACAGCTTCACTGGTGAATTCCACCAAAAATTCAAAGAAAAATTAACACCAATGCTCCTCAAACTCTTCCAAATACATGAAGAGGAGAGAACACTTCAAACTCATTTCAGGAGGCTGAAATTACTTTGCTAGCAAAGCTAGTCAAAGACACAACAAGAAAAGAAAATTATAGGCCAATACTCTTGATAAAAATAGATGCAAAATCCTCAACAAAATGCTAGCAAAACAAATCCAACAGCACATTAAAAGGATTACCACAACCAAATGGGATTTATCCCTGGGATGCAAGGATCGTTCAACATATGAAAATGAATTAATTTAATACAACACATCAACAAAATAAATGATAAAATCACATGATTATCTCAATAGATGCAGAAAAAGTATTTGACAAAATTCAACACCACTTCATGATAAAAATTCTCAACAAACTAGGAATAGAAAGAAATTACCTCAACACAAATAAGAGCATATATGAAAAGCTCACAGCTAACATCAACTCAGTGGTGAAGAACTGAAAGCTTTTCCTCTATGATCAGGAACAAAGCAAGGATGCCCAGTCTCACCACTGCTATTCAACATAGTATTGGATGTCCCAGCCAGAACAAATAGGTAAGAAAAAGAAATAAGTGGATGTCCTAGCCAGAACAAATAGGTTAAAGAGAGAAATAAAAGTCATCCCAATCAGAAAGAAGTAAAATTGTCCTTCTTTGCAGATGGCATGATCTTATATATGGAAAACCCCAGACTCCATAAAAAAACAAAACAAAACAACAACAAAAAACTGTTAGAACTAATAAACAAGTTCATTAAATTTTCAGGATATACCATCAACATATAAAAATCAGCTGCATTTCTATACACTAAGAATGAACTATCCAAAATCAAGAAAACCCATTTACTATAGTATAGAAAAGAATAAAACACTTAGGAATAAACTTAACCAAAGAGGTGAAGAAGTTGTACACTTAAAACTACAAATCATTGATGAAAGAAATTTTTTAAAAGACACAAATACATTTATTTGTAAAAAACAAATAAAAGACATCCCATGTTCATAGATGGGGAAACTTAATATTTTTTAAAATGTCCATACTTCCTAAAGTGATGTGCAGATTCAATGTAATCCATATCAAAATCCCAATGGCAATTTTTACAGAAATTTTTAAAAATCTAAAATTCATTGGAACCACAAAAGACCATGAATACCCAATCAATCTTGAGAAAGAACAAAGCTGGGGGAATCACACTTTCTGATTTCAAAATATATTACAAAGATACAGTAACCAAAACAGTATGGTTTTGACATAAAGACAGACACATAGACCAATGAAATGGAATAGAGAACCCAGAAATAAATCCACACACATTGGGTTAGCTGATCCTCAACAAAGGTGCCAAGAACACACAATGGATAAAAGATAGTCTCTTCAACAAATGGTGTCAGAAAAACTGGATATCCACATAGAAAGGAATGAAGCTGGACGCTTCTCTTACCCCATATGCAAAAATCAACTCAAAATGGATTAAACACTTAAACATAAGACCTGAATCTGTAAAATTCCTAGGATAAAACATAGGGAAAATGCTTCATGACATTGGTCTTGGCAATAATTTCACGGATATGACATCAAAAGCACAAGCAACAAAAATAAAGTAAGACTACATAAAACTAAAAAGCAACAAAATGAAAAGGTAACGTATCTGAAATTTTAGATTTCAAAACTATAGTTAAATAATCTGCTCCAAATCTAAGATAAAGGACTAACATCTTCTAATTCCCACTTCTTACTGGTTGTGTGGCCTCCTTGTGATGAACCCAAGTTAATAAAGATCAGATATCACACACATATGCTAAATTTTTGTCTTGACTTTGAGAATATATAATAGCTCTCTGTCTTTGGTATCTGATACAAGGAAGGCATATGTCCAGAGAAAATCCCAGACAACTAGTATCTTCCTTGGACTTTATTCTTCATCCCTAAAAAAATTTAGCTCCTAGGTACAGCTGAATTGGATATGGATGAGGTTTAAACAAGTGGAAATAAGCACTCTTCTCACCCTTACATGTGCTGATCATAGGTGGACTTACTTCTGTGCAAAACTAGTTTACTAAAGACATGGTAGCTATAAATGTAATAAGAAAAATAAAAAGAAATGAAGAAGGAAGGAGGGAAGGAAGGAAAGAAGGCAGGAAGGAAAGAAGGAAGGGAGGAAGGAAGGAGGGAGGAGGGAAGGAAGAAATGAAAGGAGAAAAGGGAGGAGGAGGGGGAGGGAGGAATAAAGGAAGAGAAAAGTTGACCCTTCTCAGCAGAGTACAGAACATTTCAATTTAGTTAGTTTGGTGTTCTCATAAACCCATGAAGAATGGAGCCAATTGTCCATTAAAGATTTACCAGCCATTCCTAATTTTCAATGCGCAAAGTGTCCTTTGGAGATTTCCCTGTACTAGTTGATGAGGATTACTCTTCCTTTCAAAGTGATTTATGGTCACTGAAGCATCTGAACAGTAAGAAATGGACTGTTGGTCATATAACCAAAATTTTACATGTGATTACTGACTTTGTCAGATCTCAAGTTGTCCCAGAGCACTCTAATAGGACATTAAATGTTTGCAGAAAAAAAATTTTAACCATCTATCTGAAAAGTTAGATAAATGTCATCTTAAAACCCAATTGTCTCTTTAAATTGGGGGCTGTATAAGGGATGTTTACTTAGGAATAGTAACCTTTCCCTCTTAACCCACTATCTCCAGATTTGCAAAGATGCAGCCAGAACTAAGACAATACTTCTATTCTTCTGAGATAACTGAACTAGCAAAATCTAGAAAACACCAGCAACCCTCTGAAATGTCAAAATAGCCTGGTTCAAATAGTTCAACTATTCGTGTTCACATTAATTATTTCAAACATACGTACTGACTGCTGATATGCCCAGTATAGTACCTAATAACACAAAGGTGAGGAAGACAGAGAAGATCCCTCACGGAGCATACAGTCTAGGGAAGAATCAAGGGGTAGGTCTCATCTAAACCCTGAAAGATGAGGATAATATAACCAAACAATGGGGGACACTTGGCAGCCTCCTCAAGTGACTGTGTAGATAAAGGAAGTCCTTGGAGATCTAGAATTATTTTTAAGAGGTCTCATAGAAGAAGCCTCACGCTCTCCTCTCCACTCTCATCCCATGATTAGTTTCAAAGAGATGGAGAACAGAATAGAATTCTGGGATGATTTGGGGAATCCAAAAGAACTCCGTTGTTCTGGAAGTCTGGGAGACAGCATCTGCATACATTCAGTCAGCCAATCAACAAACATTCAGAGTGATCCTTGTTGTGTGCCAGGTGTATCTGTACAGGGCTTTTTTTGTGTGTGTGTGGTACGCGGGCCTCTCACTGTTGTGGCCTCTCTCGTTGCAGAGCACAGGCTCCGGACGCGCAGGCTCAGCAACCATGGCTCACAGGCCCAGCCGCTCCGCGGCACGTGGGATCTTCCCAGACCGGGGCACGAACCCATGTCCCCTGCATCGGCAGGCGGACTCTCAACCACTGCGCCACCAGGGAAGCCCTGTACAGGGCTTTTTGTTATTGTTTATAGCACTAAAGCAAGACAGCAGCAGAGATGAATGGCTTCATGGGATGTCTGGGGCAGAGGGCCCAAGGTATCTGCAAGTCTCCAGCACCCCCTCTTCCCCAACTTTCAGGATGCAGAAGTTATAACTCTGAAAGAAAGGAGAGAGAGAGAGAGAGAGAGAGAGAGAGAGAGAGAGAGAGAGCAAACAAGTGTCCCCAAATGCACTTTGCAGTCACGATGAGGGGTCACATAAGCACAAAGCAGCGTGGAGGACCAAATGGGAGAATTGTCTATCTCAGGAGAGACAAGTGCAGGACAGGTGAAGACCAAGGAGTAGGTACTGCCTCGCCACTATTGCTATGAGACTGTGCTATGAGCTTAGATTAGTCCCAAGAAAAAGGAGAAACTATGACTTAATGGAGTTTAAACCAGAAATAGGGAAAACTCAGAACTGACTTAGATTGTGTTGTTTATAACCAGAGAGTAATAGTGTCTTTGAATGCATAATTTAGTTGAATTATATAAAATAAAGCTTTATTTTCTACACAACCGAGACACTTGAAAACACTGCCACCTGTACACAAGCTGTGTGTGTGAGTGTGTGTTTACAAACATAGCCAAATGTACTTGAACGTTGGACCCTTCAGAATAGCCACCTTGGAAGGTTCTATTTATGGTGTTGTCATTGTTCAACTCTTTCTTAAGCCTTCAGCAT
Source organism: Phocoena phocoena (assembly GCF_963924675.1). Classification (NCBI taxonomy): domain Eukaryota; kingdom Metazoa; phylum Chordata; class Mammalia; order Artiodactyla; family Phocoenidae; genus Phocoena; species Phocoena phocoena. The sequence continues at coordinate 89,785,917 of NC_089229.1, forward strand.
CATTTTATAAACCATACAAGAAAATCAATTCCATTAGTTTATATTTACTCTCCATGTTTGATTATCAATTGTAAAAGAAAGAAAGAGAAAAAAATGATCCACTTAAATCAAGGTTTTATTTACCAAACATGGCACTTGCAGGCTTCTGGCAGTTTCCAAAATTCCACAGACATATGTTTATTAGCTCTCAATATACTCAAAAATAAGTAATGGCAAAGATGCTTTGAGCAATGGCTATTGTATTGTAATACATGTACTATCAGGTGACTATTTCGAATGAAAACATTCATTTGAATGTATTAGTATATTTGTGGAAAACAAGAACCAACCCAAAATGCAGCCACGTTATTTTATTATTACTATTATTTGAAGTCTTCATTGAATTTGTTACAATTTTGCTTCTGTTTTATGTTTTGGTTTTTTGGCCGCAAGGCATGTGGGATCTTAGCTGCCCGACCGGGGATACAACCTGCACCCCCTGCATTGGAAGGTGAAATCTTAACCACTGGACCTCCAGGGAAGTCCCACAGCCACATTATTTTAAAGTCCTAGGTATTTAGGGCAGTGACGAAAATTTCAACTTTGACTGAACGGTCATTTCTCCTAAAATTGCATGTTCTCTGTCACTGTCTCAAGCTCCACATGCCATATACTTCTCCACACTTTAGAAAGGGCTTTCTCAAGAGGGCTATGGCATCAATGCTGTCACACGAGAAGAGAGGGGAGCTTGAGAGAGTCTGGGTCACACTTCCTCCACTGCCTCGCACACAGATATCTTTGCATTTTTACAAGCATTACTCATAATCTCATTTTTCATTCCCATCTTGCAACTTTATGCCTTTCTTTTTTCTTATTTTTTTTGTAAATTTTTAATTTTATTTTACTTATTTTTTTATACAGCAGGTTCTTATTAGTCATCCATTTAACACACATCAGTGTATACATGTCAATCCCAATCTCCCAATTCATCACACCACCACCACACACACCCCGCCGCTTTCCCCCCTTGGTGTCCATAAGTTTGTTCTCTACATCTATGTCTCTATTTCTGCCCTGCAAACCGGTTCATCTGTACCACTTTTCTAGGTTCCACATATATGTGTTAATATATGATATTTGTTTTTCCCTTTTTGACTTACTTCACTCTGCATGACAGTCTCTAGATCCATCCATGTCTCAACAAATGACCCAATTTCATTCCTTTTTATGGCTGAGTAATATTCCATTGTATATATGTACCACTTCTTCTTTATCCATTCGTCTGTCAAAGGGCATTTAGGTTGTTTCCATGACCATGCTATTGTAAACAGTCCTGCAATGAACATTGGGGTGCATGTGTCTTTTTGAATTATGGTTTTCTCTGGGTATACGCCCAGTAGTGGGATTTCTGGATCATATGGTAATTCTATTTTTAGTTTTTTAAGGAACCTCCATACTGTTCTCCATACTGTATCACAAATTGATACAGTGGCTGTATCAATTTACATTCCCACCAACAGTGTAAGAGGGTTCCCTTTTCTCCACACCCTCTCCAGCACTTCTTGTTTGTAGATTTTCTGATGATGCCCACTCTAGTTGGTGTGAGTGGTACCTCACTGTACCTTTGATTTGCATTTCTCTAATGATTAGTGATGTTGAGCAGCTTTCCATGTGCTTCTTGGACATCTGTATGTCTTCTTTGGATAAATGTCTATTTAGGTCTTCTGCCCATTTTTGGATTGGATTGTTTGTTTTTTTAATATTGAGCTGCATGAGCAGTTTATATATTTTGGAGATTAATCCTTTGATCGTTGATTCATCTGCAAATATTTTCTCACACTCTGAGGGTTGTCTTTTCGACTTGTTTATGGTTTCCTTTGCTGTGCAAAAGCTTTGAAGTTTCATTAGGTCCCATTTGTTTATTTTTGTTTTTATTTCCATTATTCTAGGAGGTGGATCAAAATAGATCTTGCTGTGGTCATAGAATGTTCTGCCTATGTTTTCCTCTAACAGTTTTATAGTGTCCGGTCTTACATTTAAGTCGCTAATCCATTTTGAGTTTATTTTTGTGTATGGTATCAGGGAGTGTTCTATTTTCATTCTTTTACATGTAGTTGTCCAGTTTTCCCAGCACCATTTATTGAAGAGACTGTCTTTTCTCCATTGTATATCCTTGCCTCATTTGTCATAGATTAGTTGACCATAGGTACGTGGGTTTATCCCTGGGCTTTCTATCTTGTTCCATTGATCTATGTTTCTGTTTTTGTGCCAACACAATATTGTCTTGATTACTGTAGCTTTGTAGTATAGTCTGAAGTCAGGGAGTCTGACTCCTCCAGCTCCATTTTTTCCCCTCCAGATTGCTTTGGTTATTCGGGGTCTTTTGTGTCTCCATACAAATTTTAAGATTTTTTGTTCCAGTTCCGTAAAAAATGCCATTGGTAATTTGATAGGGATTGCATTGAATCTGTAGATTGCTTTGGGTCAGTCATTTTCACAATATTGATTCTTCCAATCCAAGAACATGGTATATCTCTCCATCTGTTGGTATCATCTTTAATTTCTTTCATCAGTGTCTTATAGATTTCTGTATACAGGTGTTTTGTCTCCCTAAGTAGGTTTATTCCTAGGTATTTTATTCTTTTTCTTGCAGTGGTAAATGGGAGTGTTTTCTTAATTTCTCTTTCAGGTTTTTCATCATTAGTGTATAGGAATGCAAGAGATTTCTGTGCATTAATTTTGTATCCTGCAACTTTACCAAATTCATTGATTAGCTCTAGTACTTTTCTGGTGGCATCTTTAGGATTCTCTATGTATAGTATCACGTCACCTGCAAACAGTGACAGTTTTACTTCTTTTCCAATTTGTATTCCTTTTATTTCTTTTTCTTCTCTGATTGCCATGGCTAGGACTTCCAAAACTATGTTGAATAATAGTGGTGAGAGTGGACATCCTTGTCTTGTTCCTGATCTTAGAGAAAATGGTTTCAGTTTTTCACCATTGAGAATGATGTTTGCTGTGGGTTTGTCGTATATGGCCTTTATTATGTTGAGGTAGGTTCCCTCTATGCCCACTTTCTGGAGAGTTTTTATCATAAATGGGTGTTGAATTTTGTCAAAAGCTTTTTCTGCATCTATTGAGGTGATCGTATGGTTTTTATTCTTCAGTTTGTTAATATGGTGTATCACATTGATTGATTTGCGTATATTGAAGAATCCTTGCATCCCTGGGATAAATCCCATTTGATCATGATGTATGATCCTTTTAATGTGTTGTTAAATTTTGTTTGCTAGCATTTTGTTGAGGATTTTTACATCTATATTCATCCGTGTTATTGGTCTGTAATTTTCTTTTTTTGTAGTATCTTTGTCTGGTTTTGGTATCAGGGTGATGGTGGCCCCGTAGAATGAGTTTGGGAGTGTTCCTTCTTCTGCAGTTTTTTGGAAGAGTTCGAGAAGGATGGGTGTTAGCTCTTCTCTAAATGTTTGATAGAATTCACCTGTGAAGCCATCTGGTCCTGGACTTTTGTTTCTTGGAAGATTTTTAATCACAGTTTCAACTTCATTATTTGTGATTGGTCTGTTCATATTTTCTATTTCCTCCTGGTTCAGTCATGGAAGGTTATACCTTTCTAAGAATTTTCCATTTCTTCCAGTTGTCCATTTTATTGGCATAGAGTTGCCTGTAGTAGTCTCTTAGGATGCTTTGTATTTCTGCGGTGTCTGTTGTAACTTCACCTCTTTCATTTCTAGTTTTATTGATTTGAGTCCTCCCCCTTTTTTTCTTGATGAGTCTGGCTAATGGTTTATCAATTTTGTTTATCTTCTCAAAGAACCAGCTTTTAGTTTTACTGAACTTTGCTATTGCTTTCTTTGTTTCTATTTCATTTATTTCTGCTCTGATCTTTATGATTTCTTTCCTTCTGCTAACTTTGGGTTTTGTTTGTTCTTTCTCTAGTTCCTTTAGGTGTAAGGTTTGATTGTTTATTTGAGATTTTTCTTGTTTCTTGAGGTAGGATTGTATTGCTGTAAACTTCCCTCTTAGAACTGCTTTTGCTGCATCCCATAGGTTTTGGATCATCATGTTTCCATTGTCATTTGTCTCTAGGTATTTTTTGATTTCCTCTTTGATTTCTTCAGTGATCTCTTGGTTATTTAGTAACGTATGGTTTAGCCTCCATGTGTTTGTGATTTTTACGTTTTTTCCCCTGTAATTCATTTCTAATCTCATAGCATTGTGGTCAGAAAAGATGCTTGATTTCATTTCAATTTTCTTAAATTTACTGAGGCCTGATTTGTGCCCCAAGATGTGATCTATCCTGGAGAATGTTCTGTGCGCACTTGATAAGAAAGTGTAATCTGCTGGTTTTGGATGGATTGCCCTATAAATATCAATTAAATCTATCTGGTCTGTTGTGTCATTTAAAGCTTCTGTTTCCTTATTAATTTTCACTATGGATGATCTGTCCATTGGTGTAAGTGAGGTGTTAAAGTCCCCCACAATTATTGTGTTACTGTGAATTTCCTCTTTCATAGCTGTTAGCAGTTGCCTTATGTATTGAGGTGCTCCTATGTTGGGTGCATATATATTTATAATTGTTATATCTTCTTCTTGGATTGATCCCTTGATCATTATGTAGTGTCCTTCCTTGTCTCTTGTAATGCTCTTTATTTTAAAGTCTATTTTATCTGATATGAGTATTGCTTCTCCAGCTTTCTTTTGATTTCCATTTGCATGGAATACCTTTTTTCATCCCCTCACTTTCAGTCTGTATGTGTCCCTAAGTCTGAAGTGGGTCTCTCATAGACAGCCTATATATGCATCTTGTTTTTCTATCCATTTAGCAAGCCTGTGTCTTTTGGCTGGAGCATTTAATCCATTCACATTTAAGGTAATTATTGATATGTATGTTCCTATGACCATTTTCTTAATTGTTTTGTGTTTGTTTTTATAGGTCCTCTTCTTCTCTTGTGTTTCCCACTTAGAGAATTTCCTTTAGCATTTGTTGTAGAGCTGGTTTGGTGGTGCTGAATTCTCTTAGCTTTTGCTTGTCTGTAAAGCTTTTGATTTCTCCATCGAATCTGAAGGAGATCTTTGCGGGGTAGAGTAATCTTGGTTGTAGGTTCTTCCTTTTCATCACTTTAAGTATATCATGCCACTCCCTTCTGGCTTGTAGAGTTTCTGCTGAGAAATCAGCTGTTAACCTTATGGGATTTCCCTTGTATGTTATTTGTCGTTTTTCCCTTGCTGCTTTCAATAATTTTTGTCTGTAATTTTTGCCAATTTGATTACTATGTGTCTCAGCATGTTTCTCCTTGGGTTTATCCTGTATGGGACTCTCTGCGCTTCCTGGACTTCAGTGGCTATTTCCTTTCCCATGTTAGGGAAGTGTTCAACTATAATCTCCTCAAATATTTTCTCTGGTCCTTTCTCTCTCTCTTCTCCTTCTGGGACCCCTATAATGCAAATGTTGTTGCATTTAATGTTGTTCCAGAGGTCTCTTAGGCTGTCTTCATTTCTTTTCATTCTTTTTTCTTTATTCTGTTCCACAGCAGTAAATTCCACCATTCTGTCTTCCAGGTCACTTATCCATTCTTCTGCCTCAGTATTCTGCTATTGATTCCTTCTAGTGTAGTTTTCATATCAGTTATTGTGTTGTTAATCTGTGTTTATTTGTTCCTTAATTCTTCTATGTCTTTGTTAAACATTTCTTGCGTATTCTCTATCTTTGCCTCCTTTCTTTCTCCAAGGTCCTGGATCATCTTCACTATCATTATTCTGAATTCTTTTTCTGGAAGGTTGCCTATCTCCACTTCATTTAATTGTTTTTCTGGGTTTTATCTTCATCTTGTACATAGCCCTCTGCCTTTCCATCTTGTCTATCTTTCTGTGAATGTGGTTTTTGTTCCACAGGAACAGGACTGTAGTTCTTCTTGCTTCTGCTGTCTGCCCTCTGGTGGATGAGGCTATTTCTTTATGCCTTTCTATTGATTTTAATTCTGCCGCTCAGAGACACCAATGAGAAATGCTGAGTACTTTCAATAAATAAAAATTATCCATCCACCCTGTACGTGATTCCTCTTTAGAAAATTGTGCAAATAAAATAGTGTTTTTCTGCTCCCTGTTCATTCTTGAGACCAAAGACTATTCCCTGAATTTGTAACGGCCTCCAGGGATAGGTAGAGGGTGTTCTAAATTTCAAATCTCAGTCCTGGTTCTGAAGCCCAATATTGCCTTAGAGAAGTTTCCTTCTATAATTATTGATTACCTCTCACATACTGGAAATGAAGTCACATCTACAAAGATCCCAGTTTAGACTGTAGCATTTGTGAATTTTTCCTGAATGAAAAGTGCATTTATTTGCATTATTTCTATAAAAGAATTTGTTTACAAATGAGAAAACAGTTTTTTATCACATGTATTTTGCCAGTTTGAATTTAGTCAGGGGTCTTGGTATATTGATGCATATTTCATTCAAACAATACTTTGCTTTAAAAAATTTGCAGCTGGGGCTTCCCTGGTGGCGCAGTGGTTAAGCATCCACCTGCCAGTGCAGGAGACACAGGTTCAATCCCTGGTCTAGGAATATCCAACAT